>NC_054388.1:36684533-37000508 GCF_017654675.1 Xenopus laevis
TATGGCGCTCACTTCCCGAACAAATCCCAAGAGCCAGAAGATGGCGCCCATGAGCTCCACTGCACTTACTCTGCACCTATAGACGAGTATAGGATCAGGGTGTTATCACCTATACAGGGGGAAGCAGGGAGGGGGGACTATGTAGGGTACTGGGTAGGGAATTTTACTATTGGGGGTATTGAGTTCTCCTTTAACTGCATAAACAATGATGTGAAAGTCCAGTTTGTGCCAGCTTGCATTCAAAGAGAAGAGTGTTTATCTAGTATCTGAGCCTAAAAATGATACCTGCCCATTAAGTTCAGCATTTTGCTAATTACTCAAACACAATATCAGGGAAAACTCGGTTTTACATCCACTCATTTTACACTGTTTTGTTGTGGTCCCACTAATATATAATACATAATGTATTTCCACCATTGTTTTTTCTGGTCCCCTGAAAAAATATCAAATGGGGGTTCTATTATAACATGTTAAAGGAGAATAGTGGTTACAAAGAAAAGTAGAGCAGTTCAAGTCCGTCAATATTCAAATAATTTTTAATGAGAAATGTGGGACGATTTCTCTGATTTCGTTTCGCTGACATTGATCGTAACAGTTACAAGATGTTCTTTAAAAAAAATGCTGCATGTTGAAACATTTCAAGAAACAAAAAGATTTTGCTACCGTTTTTTTTAGTTGAATGAAATCTCTCATTTCAAAGTGCACGATGCAATATTGCATAGAGGCAGTATGATGTAAGGCAGTGCTCAGGTATGCTGCAGAAAGAAATATGTGAAAGGATAAAAAGTTCCAACAAGCCCAGAATGTGGAAATACTTGAAATACTTTTTTTTTACATATAATAGTCCCAAAATCCGCAGCTGTATTTAGGTCTGGTGCTGCTGTAGGCATTGGACATCACCCCCCGATGCAGAAGTGATGTAGTGCGTGTGACATCACATACACAATGTATGGGTCACTTCCTCCACCGAAAACTGAGCTTCTACCCCATCACCTTCGCAGCTTAGCCACCAGATTTGCCCGAAAGTCTCCAGGAGGATTTGTAATTTATAACTTTAAAAAATTTATATATATATATATATATATATATATATATATATATATATATATATATATATATATATATACTTGTCCATTATCGCTACTTTTATTACACTTATTTCTAATCAGGCCTCTTCTATTCATATTCTAGTCTCTTGTTCAGCAAAATGTTCTTTTGTTTTTCATTTGTTGCATTCATTACGACTTAGGGGTATATTTATCAAAGAGTGAAGTTAGAGATCACCACAATCCACTCTCCATTCATTTCTATAGCAAAATTTTCCTAGCAAAATGGCAAGACACTGTTTGGTTCAGTCTTTAAATTTACCCAGGTCCGGATTGGATTTACATAGTGGGTGCCCCTAATCCCACTGCCATTCATCAACCCTGTCCTATCCCCTTCATTAGTGCACATGCACAAATTTTCATCAGCAGGTCGGGAGCACAGGGGATTGGTGCATGGGAAATTTAAAAACTATTGTATCTCATGATCAGCCCCAGAGCTTCATGGTTGGGCTTCATGCCGCCCCCTAAAATCCTGCCACCCTAGGCCCGAGCCTTGATTGCCTTCCACAAATCAGGGCCTGAATTTAACAGCAGGCTTGTGCTCATGCATTCTCTCCTCCATCATTTGAGTAGTCTGTCCACATACTTAATGGTATTCACTACAAGGGTAGAGTTGCATGTATAATAACCCCTGATCTTAATAGGGGAGCCCTTATGTGGGTGATAGACAACATCATTCTTTAATACATTAGAGCAGCAGTTGCAGGACAGGCAAGGGAAATTCCATTACTTCTTGAATGTAACAACTGTTCCTCTCCCCAAGTCTGATTTTACTAAAAGGGATCCAATAGTTTTATTTCTTTTATACGACATAAGGGGCAGATTTTGAAAAGGCTCTATCTCTGGTATCTCATCCCTTAAAAGTCCCCAATGTTTAAGGACAGTGGTGTAACAAGATAAATTCTAGGGCCCATACCATATCTAGAGGTTGTCCTTTTCTACTAATATATGTTGAAATTGCTTATTATTTAGGACCTTATGGGGCCCCCTATGTCTCCTGGTCCCCCTGCACCTGCAGGATCTGCATCCTTGAGATCCTTGTAGGAGCTTGCAATAAACATGTGGTGGGGACGCTGCGGACTGAACACGCAACAAGGAGGGAACAGAACAGCCAATTGGAGGGTGAGCTTGAAGCAGTCTATTTGGTTTGAGTGATCTGCATCCTATATAGTTACGCCCCTGTTTGAGGATGATTTTAGCAACTTCCTGACTCGCTGTACTAAATCTAGAGACAAAAGGGATTGGTTCACATTATTTCGAGGTTGACAAAAGAAATCACTACCAGAGATCTCAATATTCTCCCGCTGTTGTCTTAGGATGCCGGATATATAATAAAAATTTCATTTCCATTTCATCCATTCGTTTTGTTAAAACATTTTCATCTGACGCAATCCGTTTAACCCGAATGAATTGAGACTATGGTAGTGATTTCCTAGTTTGAATTGGGTGAAATGGATTGAAATGAAGCAAAGTCATTTCGTCCGTTGGTTTTATAAAAAGATCAGTAATATCCTTCCATCCCTCTTCATCACCAGAGTGTCTTAAATGGCAATCTGTTGTTATCTGAATGTAAGGGAAAATTAATAAAGGATCTTTGTCTTGCTGCATGATCCACTGTCTCTTGAGATTCCGTTTACAGATTTTCCTTTAGAATTCTCTGGTATAGTTCAGAATTCATTGTTCCATCAATGATGGCAAGTTGTCCAGGTCAAAATGCATCAAAACAGGCCCAAACCAGAACATTCCCACCACAATGTTTCACAGATGGGTTCTTATGTTGGAATGCTGTGGTTTTCTTTCTCCAAATTTAACGCTCTTCATTTAAACCAAAAAGTTCTATTTTGGCTTCATCCATCCACAAAGCATTCTTCCAATATCTTTCTGGTTTGTCTACATGATCTTTAGCAAACTGGAGATGGTCAGCAATATTTTTGGGGAAGAGCAGTGGCTTTCTCTTTGCTACCCTGCCATACACACTATTGCTGTTCAGTGTTCTCCTGATGGTGGACTCGTGAACATTAACATTCTCCAATGTGAGACAGGCCTTCAGTGTCTTATAAATTACCCTGGGTAACTTCAATCTGTTTGACTGTTGATTAGTGGAGTCCAAACACTTTAGAGATAGTCTTGTAAGCTTTTCCAGCTTTATGGGCATCAACAACTCTTTTTCTGAGGTTCTCAGACACCTCCTTGTTCGAGCCATGATACACATCCACGCATTTTTTTGTATGTATGATCAGGCTTTGCTGGATCCCAGCTCTTTTAATAAAACAGGGTCTCTCACTCACACCTGATTGTTATCCCATTGGCTGAAAAGTCCAGACTCTGTTTTCACCTTCAAATTAATGATAATCTGAAGGATTCACTTACTTTTGCAGATATGTTATTGGATTATTTTTTTCAATAAATACATGACCACATATAATAATTTTTTTTTCATTTGTTTAACTAGTTTTTCTTCATCTACTTTTAGGATTTGTTTAAAAATCAGATGATGTTTTAGGTCACATACATATAAAAATATAGAACATTTTAAAGGGTTCACAAACGACTGTATAAATAGACCCCAAAGAGTCTGGTATCCAAAGTGACAGAGCAGTCAAAAAGCAGAATGCTGTTGTACCCGAAAGGACATATTCCAACCCACAAATCATGGCCCTTAAAATGGACTGAAATCATGTTTCCTTGCAAGTACAGTGCTTTTATATTTTTTTTAACTTAATTTAACAAAAAAATTTTTTTATCACTACTTTCACCTGAGCTTGAACAAGAATAAAACACACTTTTGAAGTCGTCTCAATGTGCCTTCTTGACTCCAAAAACTGTAACTGGATCAGTCCATGAATTAAATTGTACTGTAACAGTAGCCTTGTATTTTCTTGCATGCTAAAATGATATATAACCCTTCACTGAAACTATCTCTTGTGAATTATAACCACTTCTTGGAAAAGATTCCTCATCCTCAACTTCTCAAATTTCCTTTCCCTTCTTTAGGACAAAACCTCCTTTCTTGTTTTCTGTAGGGATGCCTTGCATTGGTGGGTATCTGTAAAGTTTTTTTAATAGAATCATAATTAAATCTTAAATAATGTTTTAAGCACATTTACAATAGAATTGTATTTCTGTTTCAGAGCTAAAGTTGTTTAATATAATTAATATAATGAATTTAAATAATATAATGAATTTGAAACATCACCAGCGCCATCTGTTGGTGAGTTCCTGTAACTGTACAGTTAGAGAGATATACTTCAGAAGGGAAAACAGAGAAGTGTTCTGATGTTGCTCTGTTCAGGTAGGAGATGGGAAATGTTTTCTGAGGCCTCTGATCTCTTTCCTGAGCAGAGCAACGTAAGAACACTTCTCTGTTTTCCTTCTGAATGTATATCTCTCCAACTGTATAATCAGAAGAACTTTTTTTCTCTTTTGGTTTGTTCATAATCAGAAGAACTGACCAGAGGTGGCACTGTTGTTCAGAATATAATGGCAGTTAATAAAAACTTGAATAGTACTGAACCTGAAAAAATAAATACTGTAAATTGTGCTCAGAACGAGTTCCGAGCAATCTGAATGTTTTTTTAAAGGTTTGCTTATTCTTTAGCTAGTTGTGGAGGAAAACACTTGAATGAAGCGGCTAAAGTCATCTGTTGGTTGAGAGTAGTATGGCAGCAGAAGAGTTCTTCCAACTATATACAGTAACGTAACGCGCAGCTGGGCCCCCCGCCCCCCTCCTAGTGCATGAAACAAATTCAGCCCCAGTAGGTTTGCACCCTTCTCTATGACAAAAAATTCCATGCTTGTTTTGGTGTGTAAGGTATATTTGCTCAAGACTAAAATTTGGGTATTACTGTAAGCATGTTAGTGTATCTTGGAGTGGGTTATGCCAAAAATATGCATTGTATGTAGCAGAGTTTATAATGGCTCAAGTGTCCAAAAGCAGTAGAATTGTGACATTAGATGTTGTTCCAGATTATGAACTGGAGTGACTGGCACTGAGCGGCAGAATTTAGCAAAATGGTTCAATTTGTTACTGCGCCTGCAGCGTTTCCCTTGTGTTGGGCACAGTTTCATGCCACCTTTATGGAGGCTGCCTCCACAATTGAAGCAGTGTGCATTTGATATACTGTCAGTCAGCTTGTGTACATGAACCTCACTCCCTCCTGAAGGGGGCAGCATATTTCTGGCCTCCAGCAAAGCCATTTCCATTTGGCACCCCATCTCCTCAGCTTTTTGTAAAGTAAGTATATCTGGTTCCATAAGCAACCTCTCTCTAAGTTTATCATTTGTAGTTTTTTCAATAAGTTGGTCTCTAATCATTTCATTGTGCAAGGGACCAAATTTGCAGGGGACTGCTAGCCGTCTCAGCTCTGCAACATAGTGACGTATAAATTCCCCTTCAGCCTGACAGTGCCTGCGAAAATGAACTCTGGCCACTAAAGCATTTGGGGCAGGTTTAAAGTAATTCTCCAGAGCCCAGGGCCATTCCTGCCATGAGGCAAGGCGAGCACCTTGCCTCAGATGGCAGGGAACGGCCAGTTACAAGGAGTGGCAAAAAGCCGCCTCCTGTAACTTTAAGAGCTCTGCAGTACGCGCTCATTACACTAGCGATGCCGCACCTTTTGACCCGCTCCAATGCTAAACTTTTAAGCGCGGAGCGGGAGAGGGTGCAACATAGCGGTTGCTGCCTCAGGCGGCAGCAGCCCACAGATCACCCCTGCCAGAGCCTGTACTGTGGCAGTGTATTAGGAATCTGCTCCCAGAGTTGTGAAAATGCGGTATGCTTCAGAGCCCACGGAGTGAAGTAACAGGGCCCTTTTCCTATCAGGGAAGATCTCATCCAGGCCAGATCCCAGTAGGGTTGCCACCTTTTCTGGAAAAAAATAACGGCCTTCCTATATATTTATCTTTTTTTCCTATTAATAACATTGGGATCAACCATCATTTTTACTGGCCAGGCAGGTAAAATACCGGCCAGGTGGCAACCCTAGATGCCAGTAAATAGATAGAAAACTGTTCATACAAGAGATCCCAAGACACTGCAGGCTCTCCTGGGTGCTGCAAAAACTTTTCAGGGGGATGCACAGAGGGTTCAGATGTCCTTGTCGCCATTGTTATATCTCAGTTATGCAGACAGGCTGTTATCAGTTCACCATCTTTTTTTTTTAGCGATTACTAGGTTGGAAACCCATGGGGAAGAGTCAATTGGTTCTATAATATCCTCCTGTAACAACTTATTCAGCTCTGTTTCTACTGCAGCACGGATCGCTAGAGGGGGGCCCTTAGAGGACAGTCACAATGAACCACATTTGGCTGAGACTTTAACACAGTATCTGGGACCTCACATCTATGTACAGTCTTTGATAGCCAACAGATTAGAATGTTTCGGCCGAGGTTCCTGTCTGAAATTTATCCCATATAATCTGCTTTTCTCCCTTGAAAATATCAGCAATTACTTTTTTTATGTCCTTGGTGAGTTGTTTTTGTGGGTCTGTTCAATGTAACGAACACTTTGGTTGGAAATGGAAGCTCTATTTACTCTCAGGTTTTAAACAAACAAAATTCCTGAATATACATACTGCTCTACTTATAAAAACATCTGCTGATCTAATCTTGAAAAGAAGTAAACCTGCTCACTATAGACTAATCGTCTGATTACTTATTTCATTTTTAGTTAAAGGGCATGTAAAGGCAAACAAATAAAATCTTATTTTTACTTTCTTTAATGAAAAAGAAACCTATCTCCAATTTTAAATTAAAAAATGTACAGTTTTTATAAGAAACCTGTCTGTATGCAGTGAAATTCTCCCTTCATTTACTGCTGTGGATAGGAATTGTCAGATGGTCCCTAACTGCTGAGCAGGGAAACAATCATACTTATGATTAGCAGGGGGAGCCCCCGTCTTACTTCCCAGCCATGCAGAACTCAAGCAGCTTTGTTTATGACGATCCCTAAGCAGCCCAGACCACACTGAGCATGTGCACAGTCTTGGTCTTGCAAAGATGTTTAACAAAGTTACAAGATGGTGACCCCCTGTAGCCAACTTTGAAAGCATAAATCATTTGTTTGATTAGGCTTGTGGTGCAGTAAGTTCATGTTTATATTTAGTATACAAAATACAGCATTTCTAGCCTTATTCTATTTTAGACTTTACATGCCCTTTAAAGTCTTATTGAATTGTGAATATTATTGCTCATGTATAGAGCTCTAAGCATGGACACAACAATAAAGACATTGGAAGCAAAGGTTATGAATCCCTGCCATAGTTGTGATATCTATCTTATTAAGTGATTTCTTGTTTTTCAACGTTTTTAAATGATTTAGTGCTAAGGACTCCATGCCCCTGCTATGTGAGTTGTTAGAACAGTGTTTCAGTCTGGCTTGTGGCCCAGTTTCTAGAAGGATTGATACTAATTAATACTTGATACTAATTAATACACATGAGGCAACAGCACACCATTATTAGAGTAAATTAGCACAAACATTTTGGACAGTGTACCTTGGGGTTATTTTCATGTGTTACCTAACACCAGGTACCATGACATCATAGTGCCCTGTTTACCAAATGTTCTACAGCTCTGTTTGTATGTTATATTTAAAGGAGAAGGAAAGGCTAAAACTAAGTAAGCTTTATCTGAAAGGTAATGCTTACCTGAGTTCTTGGTCAAAAGAAACACTGCATTTCTTTCCTTCTATTGTGTACACATGGGCTTCTTTATCAGACTTCCTGTTTTCAGCTTAAACTTCCAGGGCTAGGGCTTGAGCATGCTCAGTTTGCTCCTCTCCCCCTCCCTCCTCCCCTCTCTGCTGTAATCTGAGCCCAGAGCTATGTCTGGGCAGGGATGTGATGTCACACCAAGTGAATATGGCAGCTGCTATCCTAAACAAACAGAGAGGTTCTAGAGCAGGTATGGTAAAGAATTCTGCAGAATAAATAGTGTCATAGCTTGCACTATTGTGGCTTATCTACTGACAATAAACTGCTTTGGTACCTTTCCTTCTCTTTTAAGCAGTTAGCAGCAGCTTATTTGACTTCACATGGTTGTTAGCAGGAATTAGACAGAATTGCCTGTATTTAATCAGTATATAACGTGTCTGATTGAATCTCAGCCAGTTCTTAACTAAAGCTGAGGGCACACAGGGGGTACCGCCCGCTTCTCTCAGCCTGCATTTTGTACACAACTGGAGAGAGAGAGACAGATCCGCTCCTATCAGTTCCTGTGTGTGTGGCTCCACTGAAAGGAACGGCATCTGCAGCTACACGGAGTGGAGATCAGCCCAAAAATACACAAACTAAGAGAAGCAGACTGTACTCCCTGTGTGCTCTCAGCGGGGGGCCCAGGAGCATAGGGGACCCAGTGAGCTAAATTAATGGCCATTTTTAATATATCAGGGTAGGCAACCTTATCAATATTTTGGGACCCTAAATTGAATTTGCTGTGGGGCCCAGTAACCTCTAGTTACAACATTGGTTCTATCTTAAACGTGTGATTTTAAGTCTGTTACAAGTGCTCCCTCTCCTGGAAGGAGAAATGATGTCACACAAAAACCTACAGACGTTTCTAGACACAAGGATAAGCTTAAAGTGAGCTACAACAAATTGATATGATTAATAATATATATCATTTATATCAAGGTTTAAACATATGTTGCCCTTTATTTACATCACTATGTTGTTGCAAACAGGTTTATTAAAAACCATCCTAATGTTACAGAACAACAAAATGTTTCACCTTTTCCAGTCTGTAGAAAATCTACCCCTTAGATATTAATGCAAGGGAACAACACTCAAGTGGAAAGATGTGATCAATGTATGTCAGCTATCCACCTCTTGTCTTAACGTTTGACAGTGGCTTGGCAAGCTGGAATTTTTTACTTTCACATATAATTGAAAATAAATGTTCTAAAGTGAAGCTCATAGATTTTTGACTTGGAAAAGCTGCTTTACTGCTTCACAAATACAGAACCCATATGCAGTATAAATAAGCCAATATCCATCCTGATTCCTGGGCCTATCTTGTCCTTCCTCCAGCATTGTTTTTTTTATAAAGAGATTTCAGAAATTTACTGGCTGCCCTGAACGACTAGCTCTTTGTTTGAATTTCTAATAGATATCCCTTGCATCTTTAATTGACAAATTAGAGGCGTTAAAATAAAGTGAATTTATAGAATTGCAATGTTATAAATTACTACAGTGTCACTGTTGATCTGTATTCTTTCTGTATTTAACTTTTTTAATAATATTATATGTTACTTATTTTATTATACAGGCATGGGATCCATTACCAGGAAACCCCTTATCCAGAAAGCTCTGAATTACAGAAAGGCTATCTCCCATAGACTCAGTTTTATCCAAATTTTTAAAAAAAAGTATTTCCTTTTTCTTTGTAATAATAATGCAGTACATTGTACTTGATCCAAACTAAGATATAATGTACCCTTATTGGAAGCAAAACCAGCCTATTGCATTTATTTAATGTTTATGTGATTTTCTAGTAGACTTAAGGTAAGGTGATCTAAATTATCGAATGGTCCATTATCTGGAAAACCTCAGGTCCCGAGCTTTCTGGATAATAGGTCCCATACCTGAACATACTTCGTAACTAAGGCAAGCAAACATATAGTAATTCTTATATCTGACACTTGTAACTGTTGTGCTGTGGATAAGTCTGGCACCTCTGGAACTAGGGGCACAGCAGCTCTTAGTACCAATTCTAAAGTCACATTTTACATATATATGGCCCTTGCAGATAAGTTTAATGTCAACATAACAATTAAAGAGATAATTAAACCATAATTGAAGACTGGTGCAAAACCACCATTAATACAATAGGTGAAGATGAACCAAGGGGCATTCAATTTTAGACACCAAAAACTGAAAATGCCTCAAAGTAATTAAAATATAATGTAGTGTAGCTCTGCACGGGTAAAAATGGTGTGTCTGCATCAGAAAGACTACTATAGTTTATATAAACAAAATTAGCGTAGTCATGGGGGCTGACATTCTTGCTGGAGAAAGGTTAGCACAGGTTACATAGCAGATAACAGATAAAACACCGTTGTATTGGACAGGGCCTATCTGTTATGTGCTATGTAACCTGTGCATATCTCCTTTTTTCTCAGCTTGAGTGGCTGCCCTAGTGGCTACACAACAACTTGTTTATATAAACAATAGTAGTCTTTATGAAGCAAACACTCAATTTTTAACACTGGATGCTAACAGTATATTATATGTTTATTATGTTAAAATGCTTTGATTTTTGGGTGTTACTATTCCTTTAAATATGAGAATGTTATATGATATTTCCAGTAATGTGTCTTTGGTAAAGGTATCTTAGAATGTTTTATCACCCATGCGGAAGAAGTATTTAAGGTATCCAGGGAAACCGGTGCACCACCCTACTTATCGTACATCAGATGTGTACATGCCGTGATGCACTGTGGTGCAATTTCACGCTGTGAAGTCTCCATTTGGCTCTGAATTTGAAAATACTTTCACTGCCCAAGATGGCTTTGGTTTCTGGTTCGGATCTCCTGGTTATTGACTGCTGCCATTTTCCTGATTGTATGCTGCCTGCCCTTACTACTTGCCTGCCTTGACTACGATTCTGTTTAACCCTTGTCTGTATGGCGCTTTTGGATCAAACTCTGCTGTGCTCTTAGATTCTCCTTGTCAGTTCACAGGAGAAAGTTGTCAGGCCCCAAAAGGGTGTTGGCAAAGACTGGTCCTGGCAGGGCTCTCCTGCTCACTAAATAGTTCAATTTTTCAAGCAGTCCCCAGGGTTCCTGTTACACAAATCATGACAGCTTGGGCCATGGAAAAGGGGCCAGGGAACACTTTCATTTTCAAATTTGGCACCAAACAGTGATGTCACAGCATCACAGCATCACAACACACCACTGTGTATCACAGTATGCACACATTCTAGTTCCTGATGATGTTATGACGCCCAACCCCCTGATGCAAGTGCCTGCACAGATGGACCAATTATCCCTCCCTCCCATATCTTGGGGCAAGAAGACAGATAAAGGGGGTGGCGAGTAGGGTTGCCACCTGGACGGTATTTTACCGGCCTGGCCGGTAAAATGATGGTTGATCCCAATGTTATTAATTGGGAAAAAAAAAAAATATATAGGAAGGCCGGAATTTTTTTGCTGAAAAGGTTTGCACCCAGCCAGTGTTTTACCCGTAGCCGATAAAATACCTGTCAAGGCCGGGGCCGGTATTACAAATTTACCAGCAATGTAGTAGCCCATTTTATCATCACCCTGTCCCCTGTGACATCACAGGCCAACTCCCTTTAACCCCCTCCCCAATGGCAACAGATTGTTCCAAACTGGCCCTATACAGAACAATTTTGTAATTATTTTAGATTCTTACCATATTGCTTCATAGAGTAAACATAAAGGAATTGCTAATTAACAAATTTGGGACAAAATGTTCTTGAATGCAATTAAAGCAAACCCCTTTTTGTTGTACACTGCATAAAAATATCTGGGTTGCTAAACTTCAATAAAACCTGTTCTACAACACGAAAAAAGCTCAAACTCCCTCCAAGCTCTAATTCTCCCTGCCCCCAGAAAAAAAATGAACACTAATTTTCTTCATATCTTGGCTGCCTCTCATAAAGCGTGCCTGCTGTTTTCCCTCTGTTGATATAGTGCTGAACTAACTCGTGGCTACATACAACATTAGCATCAGTTCTTTTCAACACTGACAATAATCTCATAAATGAAACGGACATTCTTTGTTGTAGATAATATATCTGCTTCCTCCCTATAAAAGAAACAGTTTGGGAAGTGCCAGACGGCAGGTCTCCCTTTGGTCCAAGGTCACAACATTAACTACAGGGTATGGATCTGGTAGGTAGATGTAAACAGTGGTATGTACTGCATAATATATCTTGGCTGTATACCTTATTAAAATCATTTTGTGATATATACTGATTTCCTTTAGAATATATTCCTTTGGGTGTGTGTGTTTTTTACATTATTGTCAGTTGTCCTTCAGCTGCTGTAAGGCTAAGTGCAAATAGGTTGTTTACTATGATGGAGTTTCTACACCTGCGGAGAAAAGCTGATCCGCTGCCTTCAGCATACTTTAGAGCAGGGGTCCCCAACCTTTTTTACACATGAGCCACATTCAAATGTAAAAAGAGTTGGGGAGCAACACAAGCATGAAAAAGTCCCTTGGGGTGCAAAATAAGGGCTGTGATTGCCCATTTGGTAGCCCCTATGTGGACTGACCGCCTACAAGAGGCTCTACTTGGTACTATACTTAGTTCTTATGCAATTAAAACTTGCTTTCAAGCCTGGAATTCAAAAATAAGCACCTGGTTTGAGAACCCTGAGAGCAACATCCAAGGGGTTGGAGAGCAACATGTTGCTCAAGAGCTACTGGTTGGGGATCACTGCTTTAGAGATTGTGTGCCACAATTAATTACAAGGAAAACTACCCATCTGCCATTAGCTGAAGTCCTGAAATAAATCCTAAATAGTGTGCCAGATGACTGTAATTGACTTAAAAGAAAGGGAAAGGTCAGATGACTTAATACCCTGGGCCAGTGGCTGAGCTGCATGAGCTGGGCTACTTCTTTATAAGGGACTCCACAATCAATTTGAGATTCAGCCAAATCCGAACCTTTTACAGCAGGATTTGGATTCAGACGTATCTAAGAGCCTGGCTGAAGTGAATGGCAATGAATCAGGAAACGGTGCAGCAAACAGTATCCAGGATTTAGAAAATTAACAGGATACAGAACTGGCTGGATTCAGGGCTTGATTTCAACAACCCCATAATAAACTGAAAAAAAAGTTATGGTTAACAATCCCTGTGAGGCCTGCTGATAAGTCAGTTCAAGCTATTATCATGGTAAGCTATTTATTTCCTGTGAGCAGGATAAAATACACAAATGCTGCCCAGCCACTGTGTGTCTCAGATACAGAAGTAACGAAGAGAGAGACATTGGCTTAAACCCAGTCAGCCCCTGATAGTGAGGTAATTCTGGGTTAAAGGAGAAGGAAAGCTACCGAAGCGGTTTATTGCCAATAGATTAGCCACAATAGTGCAAGCTATAATGCAGAATGCTTAACCATTCCTGAGTAAACAGCTCTTGAAGCTCTCCCTATATGTTTAGGATAGCAGCTGCCATATTTGTTTGGTATGACATCACTTCCTGCCTGAGTCTCTCCCTGCTCACTCACTCTCTTAGCTCTGGGCTCAGATTACAGCAGGGAGGGGAGGTGGAGAGAGGCGCAAACTGAGCATGCTCAAGCCCTAGCCCTGGAGGTTTAAGATGAAAACAGAAAGTCTGATACAGAAGCCCATGAGTACACAATAGAAGGAAAGAAATGCAGTGTTTCTTTTGACAGAGGATTCAGAGCAGCATTACTTTGGGATTTTACTGGTATATTTATATAGACCTTTCTGAAAAAGCTTACTTAATTTTAACTCCTTTAAGTAACAAGTGTTTCCAGCTAAGCTGGCCATACCATACTTCCAAACTGTCCCGTTTTTCGCGGGACAATCCCGATTTTGACAGCTCAGCCTACAGTCCTGGATTGTTACTGAAATCCTGACTTTCTCTTTGATCTCCTGCACTGAACAGCCAGAAAAAGTTTACAAAAAAGAGCCCAGAATGGTGGCAGGTGCACTTGGATACTTTTGTAACAATGTAAGATAAGCAAAGAAACAATTATAACAATTTAAGATAAGCTAAGACACAATTGTAACAATTTAAGATAAGCAGGGGAAACTGTGACTTGCAGCTTAAAGGGCAATTCCCCTTCATTAGCAAAACTGTAATAACACATAAAAACCACGTAAATATGTTCAAACTTTCATAACCTGCCAAATGTTGTCAAATAAACATGGTGATTAGGGGATGTGGCCATGAAAATGGGTGTGTTGCTTTTTTTTCCACCGCGCTATGCTCGCCAAATCTTTTTGTCCCTCTTTCTTTCTTTTCTTTTCTCAAAATGTTGGCAAGTATGATACACACATAGCGATAAAATCCTACAAAACCTGTTTTCACTTTGTGATTTTGTTTGTCAGTTAAGTTTACTTATGTTCAGTATGTAATTCATTAGAATTTACTATAAATAACAAAACATGCAGATTTGCAGCCACTGGAGCTAGCCCTACAAAGCTATAGGGTATGGAGAGAACAGTTCTTTCTTTACCTCTTGTATTGATTATTGGTTGTCTTGTATGTTTTCTTGTATAAAGGAGCCTATTTATCATGCTGTTTAAAGCACTGGAGAAAAACATCACCAGTGATGTTGCCCATAGCAACCAATCTGAAATTAGATTGCAGAGAGAGAACAATCACCTACAAGAGCAAAGATCTCATTAGTTGCTATGGGCAACAGCACTGGTGCTGTTTTCCTCTAATGTTTTACACAGCATGATAAGTATTCACCCACTTATTGTACAAGGCTGCAGCAGGGCCAGAACTAGGTGTAGTAGTATGGGAGCATTAGGCATATACCTCTTCTGCACCCCAGGGTGCTGCTGCCATGAGGCAAGTTGAGAAACTCACTGGTTACCAGGGGCGGCAATCAGACTTTCTGCTCTTCTAGTGCAGAGAGCGCAATTGCAGAAAAAAACAGCAACTGCATTAGAATCTGAAGTGGTATAAGATATAACACTAGTAAAATACATACAAGTGAGCTGCAGCATGGAGTTAAACACTCCTATAGCTTTCTAAGATGTTTCCAGATGTATCTGAAAAATGTTGGAAATGGAACAGGGTGAATATAATTTTTTATATAATAATATATAAAGTTGTAGTAGACTGTTTCAACGAGGGTCCCCTGAGAATGCCAGGCAAGCAAAAGTGCCTTTCAGTCATTTATTGTCCTGTGCCAGCCCTAAGCAAACGCCCCTCTACCAAATCTGACACTATATGGACATGCTCCAGACAGGCAAGAGAAGGTTACCCCCATTCTTCCTCACCTCCATCACCAGATTTTGCATTAAGCGTCCAGCACCGTGCTGGGAAATAGAAAAAGATCATTTTTTTCTATATAGGCAGCCATTGGCTGCCCTCTGAAGCACAACCCTGTTCTCTTAAGGCACTGCTAGTGCAGGAGCTCATAAAGCAAGATCGGTACAAATATAAAAGGAGTCACATTTGTCCTAAGTTGAGACTTTTTGGTCTGCTAAATCAAAGCTAACACTATACCAGGTTTCATAAAAATTTCCCCAGCAGAGGTCGCTGTTTATTAAAAGCAATAATGGCTGCTGCCACTCATGAATAAATAGGTGGACTGGGATTCCTAATAGGCCCTGGCATTCCTAGTACAAAGAGTCCCAAACAGCCCCACCAGCCCACTTAAAGTGATACTGACACTAAAAGACTAAAAGCCTGCCGACTTGGCCTGAAAGGATGGAGTTATGCCTTACCTTTCATTCCCACAAGGACTGTATAAATATAAAAGTACAGCAGTGATATTTGGACTACATTTAGAAGTACCTGGACAGTACATATGTAGAGGTTTACAATCCCATTCAATTTAAAGAAAAATACAGGTACCTGATGCTTTATTCCACATTCGGCGAGCATTTATTTTAAGGCTGTTGACATGATGATGAACATTTCAGTACAACACCACCTGAGGGGCAGAGGTTGGACATGACTTTGAGAGATACTGATGCCACCAAATATATATGTCCTGCACTACTCCCGGGCTTCACATCATTATTAATTTAAATAGACAGGATGAGATAAGACTATCATTTTAAATAGTCATAAGGGTCCACGTGTTGTAAGCACATTTTGGTCTGGGTGCTACATGCCCCGGACCCCTCGTTTAAACCTTGGAGCCGGTACAGTTAACCCGATCTCCCCACACACGGGACCAGATACAAAAAGGGTATATAAACAGGTCTTACCCCATCAGCAAGGTAACTTTTAAAGTACATTCATATTTTATAAAGTAGTTTTTTAGTGTCAGTATGACTTTACGCTGGCCAAAGACGCAAAGATACCACCGTACAAATTGAAGGTTCGTACAATTTCCGGACCATGTGTGGACCATGTGGGAAGGGCGCCACGTTCCAAAATTTTTTTGACGCGCATAGACTTTAATGGGCGTCGGCGACATTTTGCCAGCGGCAAATTTTTGGCAAAACTAAACAGGTCATATTCGCCCATCCCTAGTCCTGACATTTTTATTACCATGGCGATCAGTCGTTTAGCATTGGACAGGTTAAAAGATTTGTCGGCTAATGAGAATATCTCTGCATGTATTTCCTATGTGACAATATAAATGGGTGACTGTCACTAGACTGTCGGACATAACTTTCGTAGTATTTCTGTCACGGCCAGAACATCGTCTGATTTGTCCTTTTACTACTTCATTTAATCTGAATGGTTGGCGGCAGGTCAGAAGATTGCAAAGTACGACGTTTGTCGGATACAAGGCAAAACGCTGCACATCTATGGCCAGTTTTATACAGCAAAACATCTAGAACTTGTTAATTGATGCTTAGATGTCTGCCACTGGGTGAAGAGAAAACAGATCAGAGTCCGCAAAATGTGTTGGATAAAAGTGAGGAGTCCGTTTCCCTGCTCCAAGAACAAGTGTGAATTGAGAGAGCTCGAAATCCGGACCACAGGGGGAGCGATTGCTGGCACAGGACTGGTTCTGAGCACTAAACACACGGAGAGATAAGAAACTAAGATACAAGAAGAAGAACAAAAATTTGTGATCACAATTTTTTTTATCTTGTGAGTTTAACTTTTTATGCAGGGATATGTTGTACTTTAACTAAATACTGCACTTAGAGCCCTTCTCTACAGTGTCGGACTGGGGGGCCCGGGGCCCACCGGGGCTACTGCCCCAGGGGCCCCCTCCGGACCCCCCGTGCAGTGCCGGCGTCTGGTGCGTCTGCTCACGCACCGTTTTTTATTATTTGGGGTTTTTGAGTTATTTTGCATTTTATTCATCAGCTCTCCAGTCTGCAGTCTCAGCAAGTTGTGTGCATGCGCAAGCACAGTTTTCTTCTGCGACCTCCGATAAAGGGGGTCGCTGCATTAATAGCCACATGTGGGTGCGGACATGGGCCCGGCGGGGCCACAGGAGCAGGGGGCCCACCGGGTTTTTCCCGGTGCCCCACCGGCCCAGTCCGACCCTGCTTGTCTCTTTGCGTTTTTATTCTTTACTACAGATTTCTATAGATTTGGAGCGGGAGTACTCCATTACCAAAAGCTGCAGAGTGGGGAAGTGAAATTTTTTTTAAACAAGCGGCGATCCCTATTAACCTCATCTTCAAGCGCACCGCAGGTGTTAAAATTGGTGTTTTCAGACATTAGAGCAGGTCCGGACTGAGAATAAAAATAGGCCCTGGCATTACAGGCACACGGAGGCCGAAACAGCCCTCAGCAGCCCACTAAAAAGCAACTTTCTATGGGACCTTATAGCAGCCCCTCTGGCAATTGCCAGAACCCACAGATTGCCAGTCCGGGCCTGCATTAGAGTGCCCCCCTTGAAAGTCAACCCAGTCTAAATCGTTTTCCATAAATTTCTATTCTGCTGCCTTTTGAGACACACACACTCTGCTTGTCACAAAGTTTACAGTGAGTCAGCAGATCCTGTTCCCTCATGCGCCACAACCAATTCGCTCTCAGGAAGGTTTGAGGCGGAGCTCATAAAAAAAACCGCGCCAAATTCATTCATCAGCTGACTGCGCTGACCAATCCCTTCCCTGCTAGTCTCCTTGTGGGGCGAGCGGGGCAAATAGAATTTCCCCACCCACCGCGCGTGCGGGCGCACAAAGCCCCGCCCCGTAGAGGCATCCCCTCTCTTCTGCGAGTGCGCGTCCGTGTCATCGGCGCGTGCTCTCACTCTCTTTAAGTGTTCTTGGGTCGGGGGCGCGCCTTGCCATGCCGCGCAGTGTGAAAAAGAAGGAGGTGGTGGTGCATGTTCTTGCGAGGGAGGATAATGGATTATATGTGAGTAAAAGAGCTCACTGACACACCAGGACGTGGAAAGGGCCTACAAATTACTAAGGACTAAGCAAGGAGCAGCCAGCGAGTGACAGAGCTCAGGTATTGCGTGCTCTCTATTCTGCTGGTGACACGGGGCGGGATGCTTGGGGTGCCGGTTGCTGGGTAGAACAAATGGTCATGTGGGCGGGGCCCTCCATCCTTATAAGTAGGGGGCGCCCCGTGTAGTCGCCACCAGTTACTTTATATTATTTTTAAGGTTTGGGAGGGTGACGATAAAGGTTGCTGAGTGGGGAAGGCAGGCCTGCAGCGGCCGGTCTTTTCCCTGCCTAATAGTGATGGAGAGGCGATGTACCCAATCACTGGCTTAGATCGATTGACAGACGGCTGCTTGAACCTATCATCGCTTGGGGCGGTTCTTGCCATGCTTTGTGAAGTCCCTTTAAAAAGAAGCTGCTGTCTGAAGGAAACGCGGTCGCAACGTTGTGCATGTGGGGGATACAGGTCTTTCGTTATGTGCAATTAAACGGGTAGTTCACCTTTAGTTCATTTTTTTAATATGATTTAGTGAGTGATATTCCAAATTGCAATTGGTTTAATGTTTTATTTGTTTTTTTTTTTTTTGCGTTATTTTGCTTTTTATTCGGCAACTCTCCAGTCTGCAGTTTCAGCATGCTGGTTGCTAGGGTCCTAATTAACCTAGCAACCATGCATTGATTTGTATAAGAAACTGGAATATGAATAGGAGAGGGCCTGAATAGAAAGATGAGTAATAAAAAGTAGCAGTACATTTTTAGCTTTACAGACCATTTGTTTTCATATGGGGTCAGTGACCCCCCTATATGTAAGCTGGAAAGAGTTGGAAGAACAAAGCAAATAAATAAAAAACTATAAAAAATAAATAATAAAGTTGCTTGGAATTGGCCATTCTATATCATACTTAAAGTTAACTGAAAGGTGAACCACCCCTTTAAGGGAATGGGGGCCCCAGGGTTTAGGATGCCACAGTGTCTCAGAAGAACCCTCTCTGGAAAAAAGTACAATTTAATTCTAATTGTTAGCTATGTTTACAAAGCAATCTGTGGGTTCTGGCAAATGCGAGAGGGGCTGCTGCTATAAGGTCCCATAGAAAGTCAGTATTTAGTGCGCTGGTGGGGAGCTGTTTGGGCCTCTATGTACCTGAAATGCCAGGGCCTATTTTAATTCTCAGTCCAGACCCGCAAAGCATTATACAATTTAAAGGGATCCTGTCATCGGAAAACATGTTTTTTTCCAAAACGCATCAGTTAATAATGCTGCTCCAGCAGAATTCTGCACTGAAATCCATTTCTCAAAAGAGCAAACCGATTTTTTTATATTCAATTTTGAAATCTGACATGGGGCTAGACATTTTGTCAATTTCCCAGCTGCCCCTGGTCATGTGACTTGTGCCTGCACTTTAGGAGAGAAATGCTTTCTGGCAGGCTGCTGTTTTTCCTTCTCAATGTAACTGAATGTGTCTCAGTGAGACATGGGTTTTTACTATTGAGTGTTGCTCTTACATCTACCAGGCAGCTTTTATCTTGTGTTAGGGAGCTGTTATCTGGTTACCTTCCCATTGTTCTTTTGTTTGGCTGCTGGGGGGGGGGGGGGAGTCGGGTGATATCACTCCAACTTGCAGTACAGCAGTAAAGAGTGATTGAAGTTTATCAGAGCACAAGTCACATGACTGGGGGCAGCTGGGAAATTGACAAAATGTCTAGCCCCATGTCAAATTTCAAAAATGAATATAAAAAAATCTATTTGCTCTTTTGAGAAATGGATTTCAGTGCAGAATTCTGCTGGAGCAGCACTATTAACTGTTTCGTTTTGAACATTTTTTTATTCCCATGTCAGTATCCCTTTAATGTATAATCACAGTATCTCACAAACAGATCGGCTTAGTTGGATTCCTGAGAGTTTCAGTTCAATACTAGTTAGATGATGACATGTTGGCTATCCCAGACTTTTATTTCCTCCCCCCGCCACCCTCAGGTCCGGGACTCAGCCTTCTGGCTATGCGTGTGACCCCATAATCTCTAATGTTGACCCTGTATATAAAGCTGTCCCTTTAAATTGGTGCTTATGGGACTTTGCTGCACTGAATACAAATCAGTAGACGGGGAGGGGAAGCCGAGCCATGTTTTGTGGCTGTGTGACGCAACCCGTTGGTGAACTTTGTAAACAGTGGTCATTTCCAGGATTTGAACCCACCCAAAGGATGCGTAGCCAATCTGGGCCAGGCACAGCTGTCTGCAGGGGGGTACAATCAGGGGCAACCAAACCACTGTCCACACAGCCGAACTTGAATGAGGAAGGAAAAGAAAAAGTCCATTGTAGCACAAATATATATGAGACAGGGAATGTGACGTGACAGCCTACCAGTATGTTCTGTCTGTGTCTGTATGTTTCTTACAGTGCTCTGTTATAACACATGGGTAAACTAGCAACTGGTGGAGGGTGCAAATGTCATACGGAGCTTACATCCTAAACTTTGTGGGGCAGCAGCAAATGTAGATATTGAATAATCCCACTGCAAAGCTCTGTGTAATTCTTGACATGATATCAATAAAAGAGGAGACACCATATGTTGTTGGACTTCAACTAACACCATCTTCTAACAACCAAAGATTGTGTATTGTAGTTACAGTTCAGCGGCAGAGAGCTGTAGTTGTTTCTCTGCACCAGTTACTGTTTTCTGTCAGGATATGGGGGGGGGGGTTTAGCTGGTTTGTATAATGGTTTTATCATGGATCTGGCGATTATACATTCAGTGCTGTTTGGGGGACAAGTTATAAATGGGATTGGAGGTTGACTGGATTTTTATTACCTTTGTTTGGGTGCTTAAAACCCTGTAGGTTCTGTAATGGGTAATTCCTGATAAATATTTGTCATGTTGTGTCTAATAGATCAGCTATGTTTCATTTTACAAAATAAATGTTTGCCCCTTCCCGCATTTCCCGCATGCGCTTCCCCCCCTTGGCACTGTTGAGCATGGCTGCAGCGGAGCCGGGTTGTTTGGATCACCCAGCTCTACAAGTGATCACAGAAGTTGAAGTGATGATATTTTTTGTTGCCCCATGGCATTTGTGTAATGGACACACTGATTTTAATCTCCCGTGTCTCACCGCAATCACGTGTCTCCTTTAACTCTAATATGGCTTTCATGAAAAAGTTCCTCATATATTCAGGTCTTAGTGTTTGTTCACCTTCCAAACACTTTTTTAAAGTGTAACTGGTTTGTTAAAGTAAACCAGAAATAGACTTTAATGGGCGTCGGCAACAATTCGCCGGTGGCGATATTTTTGACGAAACGGGTCAAATTTGCCCATCCCTACTGCTGAGCAAGATACCAGAGTTTCCTTTAAAGACAAATGTTATAATTTATTTCCTCAGATGCTGCTGAGAAATGTATCAACTAATGCAGCAAATTGCAGTTCATAGATTACTGAACTGCCAGACTGAAATACCAGAGACAGTAACATTACTGTTTACACTTGAATTTTAGTAAAACAGTAAAAAAAGCTGTCTTTATTTCTGGTGTACTGTATATTTCTATAGAACACCTAAAGGACACTGGATGTTATTTTCTGCTGCAGTGCTTTTATATCCGAGGCATCGTCCAGTGTTCTCCAAAGTCCATGGGCAATGGAGAATAGGCTCCTCTAATTCTTGACCCACCAGCTGCTATGACATAACTTTTAGCATCCCAGACAACATTTGGGATAGTTGGAAGTTGGACATTTTATTTGAACATTGGATTTTTGGCCTGTAAACTGATCACTGACAATATCACTCTCAGCATCTGTTTCTTTTCATTAGGGATGCACCGAATCCAGGATTCGGTTCGGGATTCGGCCTTTTTCAGCAGGATTCGGATTCGGCCGAATCCTTCTGCCCGGCCGAACCGAATCCGAATCCTAATTTGCATATGCAAATTAGGGGCAGGGAGGGGAATTGCGTGACTTTTTGTCAGAAAACAAGGAAGTAAAAAATGTTTTCCCCTTCCCACAACTTAATTTGCATATGCAAATTAGGGTTCGTATTCAGATCGGTATTCGGCCGAATCCTTCTTGAAGGATTCGGGGGTTTGGCCGAATCCAAAAAAGTGGATTCGGTGCATCCCTACTTTTCATTCTCTCTTCAAGCAGTTGGGTGTCAGATTATCACTGACAGTTAGATCCAATATATCTTATAGGGGGGCTCATTTTGCCTAGAAAATATATTAGAGGTCACTATTAAAATCACCAGAAATCTGGTCTCTACACATGCAGAATTTGTGCAAAAGGCAGTTATTTTGTTAGATTTTGTTTGTACTGGAATCAGTTATTTGAGTGAACTGTAATACATCTGTTAGAAAAGGAGCTGCCTATAAGATATATTGGATCTAACGATCAATGAATATTTGACACCCAACTGCTACATGAAGACGGAATGAAGAGAAACAGATGCTGAGACAGTGAACATAAACTTGATTATTTCAGAAACAATGCAGCATTTTTAATTGATTGTATTGAGAAAGTTTTTTATTTCAGTATGATGAAGCTTATATTAAATTTTCATTATCGCATTAGTTTCCCCTTTTTTTTGTAAGGAATTCCAGTCACTCGACTTGAATAGAATTGGCGCATGCACCACCAGACCATGAGACTGTACAAGTAACTTTAAAGGGGTTGTTCACCTTCCAAACACTTTTTTTCAGTTCTTATTTTCAGATTGTTCCCCAGAAAAAACTTTTTTAAATTACCTTCCATTATTTATTTTTTACTGTTTTTCCAAAATCTAAGTTTAAAGTTGATTGTCTCTGGTGTCTGAGTCTGGCAGCTCACTAATTCAGGCGCAGACTCTAATCTGTTAGTTTTGCAACATTTAGTTGACACATTTCTCAGCAGCATCTCTGGAGTATTAGCAACTGTTGTATCAATTCTAACAGCTGCCTGTAATAAAACCCAGGGATTCTGCTCAGGAGGGACAAAGATAAGAAATGTATCAACTAAATGTATCAATTTAGAACAGTTTACAGGGTCGGCGACCCACCTCCCAGAGCTGCTTTAGAAGGTGAAAAATTACACTTTACACTTCAATATCAGAAAAACGGTGACACATAGAAAATAGAAAGTAATTTGAAAAAGTCGTAATTTCTGGTGATCTATCTGGAAACACCTAGTTGTTTGAAGGTTAACAAATTCAATACAATTCTAATCAGTCGGTGGCCTCTATTTTTTTTCCTGCTGACTTAGGACCAGTATCACGGCACACTCAGCTGTAAGCCAAGATGTCAACCCAAACCCATGTCACAAGAGTGATACACTCTGGGCCTTATTTGAGACCTTTGTTACCATTTGGTATGAAGAGAGATGTCGGATTAAAGAAAATCTAGGACTGGATCATTTTCACCCAATACTGAATCACTTTGTTCTCTAGGAGGCCAAATTTAATCCGTGAGACCAGGTGAATGCTGAGAGACCTGTAAATAACACTACACCATACAAACTAAGAGTTCATATTTGAGCTGCCTTCCACCTCAAAACATTCTTCATATAAATAAAAAGGAAAGCCTAAAAATCATAAATTCAACCATCTATTTATTGTATACATACATTAAAAAGGACCATAGCCCTGCCCATGAGATTTTCTTTTTGTGGTGACCAATGAAGGGTGTTTCCAGGTGAAAGGAAGTGCAAATATTAGGCCTATGAATCAGTTGAAAGAAACCCTGTAAATACAACCCCCCCAAAAAGACATTTTAGCTATTTCTAAGCCAAACCTGCTAGTGGTGTAGGTCAATTTAAAGGGGACCCTAAAAAATAGTTCCAAATTTGTATCTATTGTGTTTAAGCAAAATAAACTTTACTTACACCATATAAATTATTTAAATCTTTGTTGCCTTCAGTCTTGGAATGCACAATCACAGCAAGCAGGCAGCAGCCATTTTGTTGACACTGTTAAAGAGATACTGTCATGGGAAAAAACATTTTTCCAAAATGAATCGGTTAATAGTGCTGCTCCAGCAGAATTCTGCACTGAAATCCATTTTTCAAAAGAGCAAACAGATTTTCTTATATTCAATTTTGAAATCTGACATGGGGCTAGACATATTGTCAATTTCCCAGCTGCCCCTGGTCATGTGACTTGTGCTCTGATAAACTCCAATCACTCTACTGCTGTACTGCAAGTTGGAGTGATATCACCCCCTCCCATCCCCCCCCCAGCAGCCAAACAAAAGAACAATGGAAAGGTAACCAGATAGCAGCTCCCTAACACAAGATAACAGCTCCCTAACACAAGATAACAGCTCCCTAACACAAGATAACAGCTGCCTGGTAGATCTAAGAACAGCACTCAATAGTAAAACCCCATGTCCCACTGAGACACATTCAGTTACATTGAGAAGGATAAACAGCAGCATGCCAGAAAGCATTTCTCTCCTAAAGTGCAGGCACAAGTCACATGACCAGGGGCAGCTCTCTAAGGCTACACATTTATTGTCATGTGACTTGTGCCTGCACTTTAGGAGAGAAATGCTTTCTGGCATGCTGCTGTTTATCCTTCTCAATGTAAGTGAATGTGTCTCAGTGGGACATGGGGTTTAAATTTTTTTTTCATCTTTCTATTCAGGCCTCTCCTATTCATATTTCAGTCTCATAATTTGGACCATAGCATCCAAATTGTTGAAATTACAAACCAGAGAGCTGCTAAATAGCTCAAAAGCCACAGATAATAAAAAACATTTGCAAATTGTCTCCGAATATAACTCTATACATCATGCTAAAAGTTAGTTTGAAGGTGAACCACCCCTTTAAAGATACTGATGATCAATCCGTGCCCTGGGCTCCTCGTGTGCCAAACTGGGCTGTGTCTTGTGTCAGTGTTTGCAGGGCATGTGTCCTGTATAATTAAACCCCTGGGAACAGTGCTACATGCATGCAGCACAAGTCATAATCTTGCTCCATTTTTTTTAACTGCCCATGATAAAATAATCCTTAAAAATCTTTTTTTATACAAATGTTTCAGACTGGTAAAGGCTTTAAGGGGACCCGTCACCCAAAAAAAATTTCAAAATCCTATTTTATCATATTAGTCAAGCAAAATTAACTTTAATTACACTATATAAATTATAAACTTCCTTCAGTCTGAGATTTCAAAATTATAGCAAGCAGGCAGGAGCCATTTTGTGGACACTGTTATTAAGACAAGCCTTGTATCATCTCAAAATCTTGTTTGTGCACCAGAATGGGGGACCTGATGTCCATCCCCATGCCCTGGTTACACAATTAAATGGTAAAGAGAACGGGGGAATGTGGGGAGAGCAGTGACATCTAGGAAGTGCTGAATGGAAAGTGAAAGTAATTGTCTGGCCCGCCTCTATACCAAGGGCATAGAGGAGTGGACAATATTTGATTGACAGCTGAGATTTTTAAATAAGCTTACAACAGCTACAAATGCTTTATTATAAAATAGAAATTGGATTTCATGCTTAATTTGAAAAGAACTTTTATTATTCAGATTTTTGTGTCTTGAAGACAGGTCCACTTTATTTTAAGGTTGCCATACACAGGGAGATCCGCTCATTTGTTGGTCGCCAAACGAGCGGCTCTCATCCCAATATGCCCACATTGAAATGGGCGATATCGGGGCTGATCCTGTCATGGGCCCTAGGGCCCAACGATCATATCAGAATGTAGGCCTAACGGCTGGTCTGATCGTGGGACTGTATCAACGAAAAGATGCGTCCGCGATCCGACGGGATTTTTTATCCTGCCCGATCGGCATATCGATCGGGGATGCCCATCGTATGGCCCCCACACATGGGCTAATAAGCTGCCGACTCAGTCTGCTTTTATCGGCCCGTGTATGGGGGCTTTTACAGTGACTCTCATCCATTTATCTCACTGTCGTGGCCCCTGTTTGATGGAAACCACTGTAAAAACCAGTAGCAAAATTTTAAAGGAATTGTTCAGTATAAAAATAAAAACTGGGTAAAAAAAACACCACTGTAAAAACCAGTAGCAAAATGTTAAAGGAATTGTTCAGTATAAAAAAAAAAAACTGGGTAAATAGGCTGTGCAAAATAAAAAATGTTTCTAATATAGTTACAAAAATGTAATGTATAAAGGCTGGAGTGACTGGATGTGTAATATAACAGCTACAACACTACTTCCTGCTTTTCAGCTCTCTTGGCTTCCACTGACTGGCTACCCTGGTTACCAAGTAGTAACAGTAATCAGAGACTTGAGGGGGAGCCACATGGGTCATATTTGTTGCTTTTGAATCTGAGCTGAATGCTGAGGATCAATTGCAAACTCACTGAACAGAAATGTACCATGTGGCCCCCCTTCAAGTCGCTGACTAACTCAGAGTTATAGAGCTGAAAAGCAGGAAGTAGTGTTCTGGCTATTATGTTAGACATCCAGTCACTCCAGTCTTTATACATTACATTTTTGCCTAACTAACTATATTAGAAATGTTATTTATTTTGCACAGCCTATCTATTTTCACGCTGAACTGTTCCTTTAAAGAAGTACACACCCTCTAAATGTCACTGGCTTGTACTGGAACAGAGCTGCGTTTCAAGGCTGCTTTTACATTGAATAAATCTGTCAGTAGAGCTTCATGCTGTTTTCCAGTAGACTGAGGGAAGTGATCTTGCTTTGCAGGTTGCTGAATAGCATATGCTGATGGCTGTCTGCGGCAGCAACCAGTGATAATGGTAAGTCAGTTTGCTATCCCCCAGACAATTGGCACACATGCAGTGTCACAATAAATATTTCATTCTTTTTCACCTAGCTCGCTCTCGCACACACGCACACACATAAAATGAGGGAAAACTTCACACACACACACACACACGTAAAATGAGGGAAAACTTCACACACACACACACCTAAAATGAGGGAAAACTTAAAATCAGAGGATGTAAAATACACATATACATGGTATGAGTTATTTTCTCTCTGGCTTACCGTAGCAGGAATTCACACCAACAGTATTTTAGAGAGTTTCCCTATAGTCTATTTCTGATGAACCCATTAGTAGGTATCAGCCCATCCACTCCCTCTTCCCTTTGTTCAATATCTCCGTGTGTGGCTTGGTGCAGGGACAATGCATATTCCATTCCCAGAGTTCGAGACCGGTGCCCCACATGCCTCTAATGCTTCCTCATGGGGCCATCACTGGCATTGAGCTTAATTATTGCTCCTTCTCCTCAGCCTCTCCTTTGGTATTGACACAAGTTTAATGCTGCTCTCATTCTGGACTTTTTTTGTTAAGTTAGTTCTGATGCAGCAGTGTGAAGGGTTGATTGAATGAAATCATGGCTCCCTAGCAGTCTGCCCTGTTCCACATGGGTCTGAGTGCAGCACTGTGCACAAGCTGTATGGCAAGCCCGGACTGGCAATCTGTGTGTTCTGGCAAATGCCAGAGGGGCTGCTATAAGGTGCCATAGAAAGTCAGTATTTAGTGGGCTGGTGGGCAGGGCCGGAACTAGGGGAAGCCAGAGTAGGCACCCGCCTAGGGCGCAATCATGGGGGGGAGGGGGGTCATATTTTTCAGGGGAATCTTTTTTTCTTTTTGAACCCTGATTTTTAATCAATTTTATAAACCACCTGTTCCAACCCCCTCTTGCCCATAATTCGTACCGCAGGCAGAAGCACTCCCCATCTTCCTCTTGGCAGCTGCTGGCATAGGTACAGTTTCGGGGCATTATGAGGCATTGGCTGGGCAATATCTTGGCTTTTGCCTGCACCGGTAAACAGATGGATTTTTGGCTGCTGCTGGCAAAGATATATACAGTATTTGGGGGCAATATGATGGATTTTTGGCTGCTGCTGCACATGTACATATTTGGGGGCTATTGTGTTTTTTTTGGCGGCTGCTGCTGGCACAGGTACAGATTCAGGGCGATATGAGAAATTGGCTGCTGCTAGCTCAGGTTCAAGGGGCAAAATGGTGGCGTAACTAGAGGGGGGCGGGCCCTGGCGCTGGATGTGCAGCCGGGCCCCGCCCCCTCCATACGGCCGCATTTCCCTAAGGAGAGAGTGGGGCGCGAGCGGCCCTGGGGGGGATGCGGGCCCTGGCCCAATCGCACCCCCTGCTCCCCCGGTAGTTACGCCACTGGGTGGGGGCCTGTTTGGGCCTCTGTGTACCTGAAATGGCAGGGTTTATTTTAATTCGCAGTCTGGAGCTGCTGTATGGAGCCAGTGCCAAACCTGATGTGGTCTGGTGTCTGCTGAGGCTATGGCACAGACATGATCTTTGCATTGTGTTCTGGATATTTAGTTTTTCTGTGTGCTTCTTGGCATCTTAAGATTTAAAAAGTTAACTTTTAGTATGTTACAGAATAGCAAATTCGAAGCAACTTTTCAATTGGTCTTCATTATTTTTTTTATAGTTTTTTAATTATTTTGCTTTTACTTCTGACTCTTTGCAGTTTTCAAAACGGGATCACTGACACCATTTAAAAACTAATACTCTGTCAGGCTACAAATGTATTGTCATTGATACTTTTTATTACTTATCTTTCTATTCAGGTTGCTTCCTATTCATAGTCCGGTCTCTTATTCAAATCAATACATGGTTGCTGGGGTAATTTGGACCAAAGCTACCAGATTGCTGACCGTGCAAACTGGAGAGCTGCTGAATAAAAAAACTAAATACCGTATATACTCGAGTATAAGCCGAGGTACCTAATTTTACCTACGAAAACTGGGAAAACTTATTGACTCTAGTATAAGCCTAGACACAACTACAGCCCTGTCTCCCAGCAGCGCACATTCTGCCAAAGCAACCCCCCCAGCGATCAACCGGACTTCTTTGCAAAGTTGATGGTGACAGAGAATTGCCAAACGGATTACTGTGTGCATTGTCCCACTGTCCTACTACCATGTGCAGAGGGTGCTGTTTGATATTGCCATCACTGTTCATATAATATTGATATAATATTGCCATCACTTTCATATAACCAACAGAGGGCACTGTGCGATATTGCAGTCACTGTTATTCTTCCATATAACCAACAGATGGCGCTGTGTGATATTGCAGTCACTGTTATTATTTCATATAACCAACAGAGGGTGCTGTGTGATATTGCAGTCACTGTTATTCTTTCATATAACCAACAGATGGCGCTGTGTGATATTGCAGTCACTGTTATTCTTTCATATAACCAACAGAGGGCGCACTGTTATTCTTTCATACAACCAACAGATGGCGCTGTGTGATATTGCAGTCACTGTTATTCTTTCATATAACCAACAGAGGGCTCACTGTTATTCTTTCATATAACCAACAGAGGGTGCTGTGTGATATTGCAGTCACTGTTATTCTTTAATATAACCAACAGAGGGCGCACTGTTATTCTTTCATACAACCAACAGATGGCGCTGTGTGATATTGCAGTCACTGTTATTCTTTCATATAACCAACAGATGGCGCTGTGTGATATTGCAGTCACTGTTATTCTTTCATATAACCAACAGAGGGCGCACTGTTATTCTTTCATACAACCAACAGATGGTGCTGTGTGATATTGCAGTCACTGTTATTCTTTCATATAACCAACAGAGGGCGCACTGTTATTCTTTCATATAACCAACAGAGGGCATTGTGGGATATTGCAGTCTCTTCCCAAGTGTACTGTTGGTATAGGAATGATTAAAAGTGACTTCAATCTCAGCTACTCGGGTCGGCTACCGCTGACCCGAGTATAAGCCGAGGTAGACTTTTTCAGCACATTTTGGATGCTGAAAAACTCGGCTTATACTCTGGTATATACGGTAACTCAAAAGCCACAAATAATAAAAAATGAAAACCAATTGCAAATTGTCTCAGAATATAACTCTGTACATCATACTAAAAGGTAACTCAAAGGTGAACAACCCCTTAAAGGTATGCTAAATTCAAGCACCTTGATACTCCTCTCATTACCTTTTTAATTATGGCTTTCTAGCCAGGTAGCAAAAGTTTTTTGGAAAAAATCCACACTGCATGTTAAACACGACGAACCAACATTTCGGTGTCTAGGAAGAAAGAACAATCGCTGAAAAACAGGAATTTCTTAAAGGAAAACTATACCCCCAAAATGAATACTTGAGTAACTGATAGTTTATGTCAAATTAAGTGGCATATTAAAGAATCTTGTCATACCGATATATATTTAAGTAAATATTGCCCTTTTACATCTCTTGCCTTGAACCACCATTTCATGATGGTCTGTGTGCTGCCTCACCTGACCAGAAATACTACAACTGTAACAGGAAGAAGTGTGGAAGCAAAAGAGACAACTGTCTGTTAATTGGCTCATGTGACCTAACATGTATAGTTTGTTTGTGTGCACAGTGAATCGTACGATCCCAGGGGGCGGCCCTTATTTTTTAAAATGGCAATTTTCTATTAAATATTACCCAATGGCACATACTACTAAAAAAGTATATTATTATGAAAATGGCTTATTTACATGAAGCAGGGTTTTACATATGAGTAGTTCTATGCAATATCTTTTTATAGAGACCTACATTGTTTGAGGGGTATAGTTTTCCCTTAAGTGTATGGCTGGGGTATGTGATTTAAATATCCGTAAGCATGTAACCCATTTGTGGCATAGAGTTGTATTTAAAACACCAATTAAAGGGGCCGTTCTCCTTACAAACACTTGTTCAATTGTTTTCAAAAGGTACACCAGAAATATTATTTTTAGTTGCTTTCTGCTTTTATTTTTTGTTTTCTAATGGTCTTGGGTTTTCATCGGTAAAGTTAGTTTCTTTACAGTAAGAAATAGTAATTGTATTTTCTACAATTTACAGATTTACAGATCTATTAGCTGATGCATTTCTTTACACTAGGGCAATGCTAAAATATCAATTTGATTAGTTACTATGTGACAGATTTTAGTATGTGTTTAGTAGGGACTGGTTCTGCTGCCGTAATGTATCAACTGATGATCAGATTAATGGGCTGAATCTAAATATTTTCAATTGGTCTTTATTTTTTTATAGTTTTTGATTTATTTGCCTTCATCTGACTTGTTCTAGCTTTCAAATAGGGGTCACTGACTCCATCTAAAAGCAAATGCTCTGTAAGGCTACAAATTCATTCTTGAAATCTATAAGGGAAAAAGCAGTTTCCAGCATGAAGTATAGGAAATCAATTAGGCATACATATGTATACTTTATAGATGGCTGCTAGTTTATTTTTAGGCCATTTAAATTCTCCCTGCATTGTGACATTACTCTCTGCATGGGGGAAGGCACAGTGCTGTCCACTTGCATAATTCCTGGTGGCTGCCAATTTGTTAGGCACCCCCAATTGACACTGGCCCCAGGTAGCTTCTTGGAGAGTTCCCATGCCTTTATCCATAAATCATTTCTCAGGGATTATAAAGATCCACAAGCATTACATGTGGCAAAGTCCCAGAACACAAAAAGGAAGTAAGAGAAGTATGCAGACTGTGAAACTCCTGGGAAAATTCTTGGTAGCACAGTGGGGGGTGTGGGCGGAATACCCTAAGGTCTTGTGTTCAATAATATCAATAATTGTATGGCCGTACAAAGGGTTATTCCAGGAGACACTAAGGGGCAGAATTTTCGAATGAAAAAAATTCATATTTCGAGCTATTTTTTGTGTACTTCAACTAGGGAATAGTCCAAATTCGATTCAAATTTGAAAGAAATTAGAATATCGAAATTGATCATGTACTGTCTCTTTAAAAATTCAACTTCCACCATTCGCCATCTAAAACCTGCCGAATTGCTGTTTTAGCCTATAGGGACTTCCTAGAACCTATTTGAAGTCAATTGGTGGAAATCAAAGTTTTTTTCTCAGGAAAAACTTTGGATCGAATGCGCTATTCCTTTGATTCGGACGTTTCGAATTCGGCCGAATATGAACCTATTCGATCTAAAACGGACCTATTCGACCTATAAGTTTTAGGCTATGGGGGAACCTCCCAGAACCCATTTGGAGTCAATTGGCAGACTTTGAAAAATCAACTTTTTTTGGGGAAAAACTTTGAATCAAATTCGATCGAATGCGCTATTCCTTTGATTCGTACGATTCTAATTCGTCCAAATACGGACCTATTCGATCGAAAACTTCGACTTTATTTCGGTTGGTCTTTTTGAATTCGAAGTTTTTTTCAATTCGAAATTCGACCCTTGATAAATATTCCCCATAGTAGCTTAACTTGTGCTTCTTTCCTCTTGTATCACTTTTACTCGTATAAGCCCTAGTCTTGCTTACTTGTGGCAGATTCAAAGACATCTTTGCATCTAGGTAGAAAGGAAAATCGTTATTATTATGATTGAAATTATTTTGTGATGCACCCATCAGTAGGTAAACACGTGCTATGTCTGCATGGTACATTTTTGTTGTACATTTTTCTCCTGACTGCTGTGTTGCATTTAGGGATGCACCGAATCCACTATTTGGGATTTGGCCGAATCCCCGAATCCTTGGCGAAAGATTTGGCCGAATACCGTACGAATCCTAATTTGCATATGCAAATTAGCGGCAGGAAAGGAAAAAGTGGAAAAAATTCTTCTTTTGTGGTGAAAAGGCATGTGATTTCCCTACCCGCCCCTAATTTACATATGCAAATTCAGATTCGGTTCGGCCAGACACAAGGATTCGGCCGAATCCTGCTGAAAAAGGCCGAATCCTGTATTCGGTGCATCCCTAGTTGCATTGTGCTTCTCTTTCATTCAATGAAATTCGCTGACACATCCATCATTGTCTGCTCAAATTCTTAAAACTGTGCCCGTATTGGTGTGTGTCCTTTTTAAGGTTCCTGTACAAATCAGTTGTCTGACTGTAGACCCCCTGAGATATGTTTACTAAGCAAAAAGATTTCATTATAAGTTTCCTTTGCCTACCCTTTAAACAGCACCTTCTCTGCAGCAAAGTTAATGAAAATATTTACTGGTCTGGATGAGTCACTGGGAATTGGGAAATGTGAATGGATGGTGAACTGCGCTCCCCAGGGACATTGATGTGTGTTGGGATCAAATAATGATGATGCTGCAAAACAAAAGTGTTGGGAGGGGGGAGGAAGCACTGAGTAATATCTATAGTGACAGAGAGTAGTCTAAAAACCAGTGCTTAAATTAAAATGTCTATCTGCGCTGCCACCTTCAAAGAATCAATCCTCAGCTTGAATTCTCCTCCGTCCCTTCTATACTGTATTGTCACGAGGCCAAGTGGCCTGGCTACTTAGGTGAACTAATTATAAAATTTTCAGGTTTTAAAGATCCAAACTGAAAACAAAATATTAACAGTTGCAGCACAGCCATTTTTCTTTAGGGTTTTTTTTTCCAGTTTTCATTACTGCCTTAAATAAATAAATAAATATATATATATATATATATATATATATATATATATATATATATATATATATATATATATATATATATATATATATATATATATATATATATAAGCATATTATGAAATGTTAAGTATGGCCATTGATCTTTGGTACCGTTATGCATAAACCACACCTCTGGGGCCTTAAATCGGTTCTCCACTCCACTATTTTTTGTTTAAAGGAATAGTAACATCAAAAAAGTGTTATAAAGTAATAAAAATATAATGTACTGTTGCCCTGCATTGGTAAAACTGGAGTGTTTGCTTCAGAAACACTTCTTCTATTGTTTAGATAAATAAGCTGCTGTGTAGCAATGGCGGCAGCCATTCAAAGAAGAAATCAAGGAGATTATTAAAAGTGATTTTTTTCTCTGTAATAATAAAACAGTACCTTGTACTTGATCCAAACTAAGATATAATTGCTCCTTAGGTCTAAAACAATCTTATTGGGCTTATTTAATGTTTTAATTAATTTTAAGTAGATTCATTTATATGAAGAACCAAAGACCCCTTATCTGGAAACCCCCAGGTCCTGAGCATACTGGATAATAGGTCCTAGACCTGTATAGCTTTTTCATTTGTTTAGTTTCAGTCACCAAGTTCTGCTTCTGATTTAGTGTGTAGGCAGTGCTTAAAGGGGCATATAATATAAAACATGCTTAGTACAGGGAATTTACTTTTCCTTCTATGGTAAGTGGCATTTTATGGTTCTGTCAGACTACCCATGCCCCCAGTGAATTGTTAGGTCACGCTTCACTTCGATTTCTAGTTATTCCTGTGTTCTTGCCGGTGCACAAGATAAATCTACTTTTGGTTCTTATTACGAATATATTTTTGTTTCCCAGCTTTTTGGATGTGTTGTGGATCATCAGTAATTATAAAATGAAAAAGCACCCACCAAACCGGAGAGGAATATCCTTTGAAATCGGAGGCCAGTTGGAGGCACGTGACAGGCTAAAGAAGTGGTATGTTTTACAGCAATACTTTGAGGGGAGATTGCTACAGAATGATTAAATGTTCTTAGATTGTACCTGGTGGAAGATCAGCAGAAATATATGAAACATATGTTTTGCTTTGACATATAAGGAGGGGTTATTTCACAAACGTTGCAGTACTTTACCTCTTGCATGGGTTATTGGTTCTTTAAATATGTGTTAATGAGTCCAACAATTAGCTATCATTGCTTTATGCAAAAAGCACTTTGTCCCATGCCATAGGGTAGTAGTCTGATTTCTCTCTTTGCGGGTTAGGTATGCTGCTCACATTGAGGAGATAGACTACGAGGAAGGCAAAGTGCTGATCCATTTTAAGCGCTGGAATCACCGCTACGATGAATGGTTTTGCTGGGATAGTCCATATCTGCGTCCTTTAGAGAAGATCCAGCTAAGACGTGAAGGCTTGGTTGAAGAGGAGCCACAAGTGGTAAGCAAATCCATATCAGATTTTTTTTTGTTTTGTTTTGTTCTGAAGCATTTTGGTACTTTACTCTAAAACCATTCCTTTGCATATGCTGCTCATAAACCTTACTATATTCTACTGCTGTTCTGTATTCCAAAGTTGGAAAAAGTTGTACATAATTACGTTCTTTTAGTAAGTGCAATTTATCTTAACAGCCTAGTCACACTCTTTGTAGCATCAAGTCCCACCTAAATGCAATAACAGCCTTAATGTAATCTACTTTTTCTCTTCACTCAAAGGCGTTTCGTGTAAATGAACAAGTGTTGGCTTGCTGGTCTGACTGCAGGTTTTATCCAGCAAAAATAGTATCTGCTAACAAGGATGGTAAGTCTTCTTCTGTTCACTTTTGGAGTCCTCTGTTTATAAACCGAAGGTGCAAAAGCCAACTGACCATGAAAACTTGCCCCCACCCTTGTATTTCTTGTGTCCTGGCTGTCCTTTTTTTTTATTAAAATTTGCAAAGGCAAATTAGATATTGTTGGTGGAGTTGCAAGCTGCACATAACAGGAGAGATGGAGAGCTATGGGCAAAGGTGGGGCTTTTGGATTTATGGCTTCTGTACAAACATGGCTAGGGCTGTACCAAATCCTGGCTTTGGCTTGTGTTTTGGCCAAGCCCCTGGCTCATTTCAGAATTTGGATTTGATCTTCCCTTAAAGTCATGTCACTTGGATCCCTGGATGAATTAAAAAAATCCTTTTCAGATTAGCTATTTTTTGGGGATTTTATGCAAATTTAAATATGCAAATTATGATTCCATTTCAGTAAGTTTGCCTGAATTGCTAGTTGTCTTGTAGAATCCAGATTTGAAAGATTTCACTTTGGAAATTAAGCAATTACCTAATACCATATTTTCTTAAGCAGCCATAAATCCATGTGACCTTTATTAACTACATCGACCATACAATGTCCCTGTAGAACAAATAACTCACTGAATTACTCTTGTTTATATTTCATATTTTCATCTGTAGGTACATACACTGTAAAATTCTTTGATGGTGTTGTGCAGACTGTCAAAAATATTCATGTCAAAGCCTTTTCCAAAGACCAGGTAAGGAACTTTGCTTAAAGAAGAGCATTGCAGCCCATGTAAAACAATCAAAACATTATTGGCAGCTGTATCAGCAACCAAGTTAGGCCTTCAACATTCATGTCTTTCTCACTGAGAGAAAGTGCTTTTGGGCTACATAAAAACTGGGGTTTTAGGTGCTTTATAATTAATGGATGCTACTTTATTTACCTCTTTTATTATGTAATCTATTTTCACCACCAAAATGTCTTCCATTAATTTAGTCAACCAGAAAAGTGGAAAAAGTAAAAAAGATTGATAGACGCACTTATTGGGCAATTCCATTGACACTGAACTGGCAGAGAATCTTTTTCTTAGGATTGTTGGTGCTGCTGCTGTAATTCTTCAATTATTAAGCCACATGACTACTTTAAATGTCAGCTTTAGATATCCCTTTCAGACATTTTTGTACCAAATAACAGATTTCTCTGGTAAGTATTCTTTGGTTTTATTGACTTTTCTAGGAAAATGGCCCCCGTCCAAAAACAAAGGAAAAGTGCAGGGATGGCACTTCTCCATCTGACAAATATAGGGTGAAGTTTAAAGAACAAAGAAAGTCAGCAGAGAACACCAACCCAGACAAAGAGAAAACTGTAGCCTCCAAAAAGAAAACCTCCCAGCTAATAAAAGAAAAGAAACCTATAGTCCATGAAAAAAGTAAGATCCCAGAGAAAAATGTAGTAAAGAACGAGAAGGAAGACAAAGAAAACATATCAGAGAATGAGAGGGAGTCTTCTGGGGATTGTCTTCAGGAAGAAAGTAGCACCCCAAGTGAAACCTTGAGAACGCCACTTGAAAATGGGGAAAGAAGAAAGAAACGGGATCGGTCAACCACAGCACTGCCTTCTGGTGAGGGGAAGGATAATTTTAAAGAGACATACTGTATTGTAGGACAACTTTTTTTTTTTTGTGTCAATATATTTTCCTATGCATTTAATTATTGTTTGAATAAACAGTAAACATTTTAGTTCACAGTATATTGGTGAGCTGGTATAATTTTTTTTTATCATTTTGATTTGTTTACCCCCTGTCATTCTCAGGGTGGACAGTATGTGTAGATAACTATTTTTTTCCATAATTGATTTCTCTGTGTGCATCTGTAGTAAAGGAGAACTAAGCCCTAAAAATGAATATGGCTGAACTAGTCTTATTTTATATACAGCTTCTCAATAGCAGCAATGATCCAGGACTTCAAACTTGTCACAGGGGTCACCATCTTTGAAAGTGTCCACATGCTCAGTGGGCTCTAAGCAGCTGTTGAGAAGCTAAGCTTAGGGGTCGTCACAAATTATCAAGCAGAAAATGAGCTTGGTCTGTAATATAAGATGATACTACAGGACTGATTATTAAATTCTGATGCTAACTGCACTGGTTTATGTGCTGCCATATAGTAATTATCTCTATTAATAACTAATCAGCCTTATATTGTGACATTTCTATTCTATGTGTACTGTATATTGTGAGTCAGTCCCTAAGCTCAGTAAGTGACAGCAGCACAGAGCATGTGCAGTGAATCAGCAGAAAAGAAGATGGGGAGCTACTGGGGCATCTTTGGAGACACAGATCTTTACTGCTAAAGGGCTGTGGTTGCCTTGGGCTGGTACAGAAGCCCAAAACATAGCTACTTCTTTAGTTCAGCTTTAGTTCTCCTTTAAGTACAATGTTTACTCATTTATAATTTTAACTGTAAAGCTTTCCATTGCTTGACTAAAAGAGAAACTGTATAAAGGGTTTGGGGTTTTTGTTTTGCTTGCAGTATAGAATTATGTAAGAAACTATTGTCTTTTTAAATAATTTGTATAAGTTCTATGGTCAACAAACACCACTCACCAAGGTGATATTTTGAAAATACAAATTATAACATGTATTCAAGTATTATAATGCTTTCGGTAATCGGGCATAACTGGCTTGATAATCCCATTATACTAAATGTATGATTTTTTTTTTTTTTTTTGCAGATTCTGTTTCACAAACATTGCAACCAGAAACGCTGGAACTAAGGCGACGTAAAATATCAATAGGATCGGATATACCAACAAAGAGGTCCCGACTAGATAAAAGCACAAGTAAGTAGGCTAGTGAATTATTCTTGAGATTAGGCAAGATCTTGGGCAAGAGTTTGTTTGATGCAACAGCATATACATAAATTGGTGGTTAAGTAAGGGCATTGAATAGAGAAACAATGTTCAACATTATTCAGCCTAAATATATACATATTTCAACTTCCATGTGTATTGCTCCCAGAAAAGCGTGTTCCTATAAGTGAAAATGTGAAGGTTGAAAATGGTTTGCCAAAAGAACAGCACCCTGAGACTGAGGAGATCTGTGAGACAGAGGATATTTTATCACCCCTAAGTTTGTCATTATGTGAGAGTCAGGAGAAACTAACAGGAAATGAGGAAAAGACAGCTCCATCTACAGTAGAGGAGGGAGCCTCACAAGAACCCAAAGTAACTTCCATGGAAACACAGGAAGGTATTTTGTGCTTCAATGTTTTGGTCAAACATGGCTCACACAATGTAAAACTTTATTATATACTGTAAATCTAAGAAAACCGAGATGGATAATATTAAAACATTTCTCCCTCTATTCTAAAGTGCATACAGAGAGCTTTACACCATCTAACCCAGAACAAATTGAAGTTAAGAAACCACCAGAGACTGATGACCTTGTGGAGCCCATTGTTACTGATGTCCCTTCCTCCACACCAGATAGGAAAGCAGAAGAAAACCATAGCACAGAAAAAAATCAGATTCAAGACGTGTCATCTGCATCAGGTTAATTATTTTGGAATACTTCAGACCTATCTGTCTTGCAAGTTCGCAAATGGCCAATGAATGATCTCCATAGACTTACACTAAACCCTGAAATGTAGATTCTATGCTCCATGAGAGTGGCACATTTTATATTGATGATAGATCTAAGTTTAACAGCTTTCTGACTGAACTAAGGTATTAAAGGTAAAACTTTGTGACCACCCCAAGCCTATTATTTTTCCATATTCGTGGCTGCTGTAGCAGCAGTGGTATTAGGCTTTCAGTCAAGACAAATACTTTATAGGCTGGTGTTCGAAAGGTTGTTCCAGCTAAGTAATGGGCGGCTTAGGAGAATAATGATTTTGAAATACAAACACACTGGTATTTCTAGCATGCAGAAAGATGAAAGCTGCAAGCATAAGAAGTAGATGATGGAGGGGCTGTATCATAATAGGTTGCCAGCAGAATTAAAGGGGTTGTTCACTTTTAAACTAACTTGTAGTATAATGCAGAGAGTGATATTCTGAGACAATTTTGAGTAATTTAGCTTTTTATTCGGCAGCTCTCCAGATTGCTATTTCAGCAATCAGGTTGCTAGGGTTCAAATTAGCCTAGCAACCATGCACTGATTTGAATAAAAGACTGGAATATGAATAGGAGATTACCTGAAAAGAAATGAGTACTAAAAAGTAGCAATAATGATACATTTGTAGCTTTACAGAACATTTGTTTTTCAGATCAGGTCACTGACCCCCATTTGAAAGCTTGAAATAATCAGAAGAAAAGGGCAAAGAATTAAAAAACTATAAAAAAAATAATAATAATAATCAAGTCCAATTGAAAATTTGCTTAGAATTGGCTATTCTATAACATATGAACAGTTAACTGAAAGGTGAATCACCCCTTTAATGAAAGTATGTGCTGTTTATCTACAATACATTGAGCTGAAAGGTTGACCTATGTTGTACTGGAACTAATTGTGTGCTGTCATTGCTGCATTTTAACGCAGGTTTAAAGTTAGAAAGATATTCTGATAACTGGAGCTTCTTCTGTTCCCGGTTTCTTACACATAAGCTGAGGTTTTTTTTTGTTTTTAAATATGTTGACCCATGGCAAACGGGTGTGGGAAAAGCATTTTTTTCTCCCTGATGGTGCCTAGCTTTCTGAGAGGAGACCATTTGTTTATGGTATTTAGTTTACATTTTGGCAAACATAATCTTCATATATGAATATTTTTTCTTCCCTGTTAATTACATTCATATTTTATTTCTGGTTTTGCATCTTTGTATTCAAATGACGGCTGTCCTATTTCTGTGTGTGGGTGTGTAGAAAATGCTTTAGATAAAACATTACAGTTGTGCAGCACACATTGGGGGCAATATTTGAGTTAAGGTGGCCTTAACCCGATATGCCTACTAACGGCTCAAACAAAAAAATCAAACTTGCCCGATCGATATTTGGCCGTTTTTTGGCCTGATATTGATCGGAGGACCCCTTTGGGAGCCCCCATACACGGGCAGATAAGCTGCCGAATCGCTCTAAAGGACCAATATCAGTGGCTTTAATCTGCCCGTGTATGGCTACCTTTACCTGTGCAAGTAGTTGTCCATATTGCATGTTCTTACCCTTCTGTGAGGGGTGTTTGGGTTAGTATTAGTTGTGCTTTTTTAATTTTTGTTTGTTTTTTTTGTTGCTTCCCAGTGTTTAACCAGACCAGCTAATCCTATTCATGAACATCCCTTATAGCATATTACACTGCATAAAGTAGCTTTGGCTTCAGACAAGTGTGCTAATATTTTTATCTGGGTTTTTCCCTTAGCTCCAATGAAGCGGATTCCTCGCTCTGACAGTTCTGCTAAGTACAGCAGAGAACCTTGTAAGAGATCTTGTTCCGTTATGTGCTGGGCACCTTCAATACAGTGCTATGCAAGCAATGTCCATCTCTCACAGCATGCAAAAGCTGCACTTGACTCTCGCTGTGCAATACTATCCTTTTGTCTAACATAACATCATGTGCACTGTGTAACAGTCACCTGGAAGGAGACAGAATAGAGAGGCCAGACCATGATTTCCTATTGGAGTGATACACACTAGGGGGCAGGTTTATCAAGGGTCGAATTTCGAGGGGGTTAAATCCCTCGAAATTCGACTGGAGAATAGAATCGAATAGGGAATTCGGGGGAATTTACGCGCTGGCGAATAGTTGAATAGGCGAATATTCGCCTGGCGTATAGTCGAATGGGCGAATAGTCGATCGATCGAATATTCGATCGAAGGATTTTCATTCGATCGAATGATCGATCGAATGCCTTTTTATTCAATCAAAAACTTAGAAAAAAAACCCTATGGGACTTTCCCATAGGTTTTTAAAGCAGTTCGGTAGGTTTAATCTGGCGAAGTAGGCAGTCGAATGATTTTTAAAAGAGACAGTACTTCGACTATCGAATGGGCGAATAGTCTCAACGTTTTTTCGCTCGATCTATTCAAATCATTCTACTCAGGCGAATTTACGCCAATTCGATAGTCGAAGAGCACAAAAAACTCCTCGAAATTCGGGTTTTTTCCCCTCTATTCATTCACCCGAGCTTAGTGAATGTGCCCCTAGGTATTAAAAATTTTTAAAGGGATAGTATGCCCTTAGTAAGCCAAAAAAAAAGGAGCATGATTTGCACAGGTCTAGTTTTACTTCTGGACGTTTTGAGGCTTGCTGTTAGGACCAATAATATAAAGTTAGCCAGTAATCATTCATCGTCAATTATCGTTCATATAGCATCCATCTGATTGTTGCACCACTGCGGCTACACAGCTGCATTATGGGTAGCTATTTTAGTATAATGACTAAGTGGCACCAAACCTATGGTTGTTTATCTAGCATTTAGGGGCTGATTTATCAGAAGTCGCTTTGGCGGTTTTTTCACAATTTGGGAAAACCGCAGAGATAAAAAATGTGGCAGCAGAAAAAATGGCCAAGAATTTTCGGAAACCATGAAAAGTTGCCAAAAAAAAAAACTGGCGAGGTTGTATAGAAGTTAGGAAGATGCTTGGTGAGAATGCTTGTTGGTAAAAGTGTAACTATAAAAGCAGCAGAGCCTGCAACTAGTAGAGAGATTTAGTAAGATGAAGGTGGATCGAGAACGCATGTTGGATGTAGACGCGTGGGTCAAAAAATAATGGGACTTGTAGGAAAATGTAAACTACATGGCAGATTTGTTATCCAACATGATACAACTCTTGTTAGGCAATGCTGCATGCTGTGTCTGCAGACCTATAACCTAAAATCTGATGATGTCTGACAGACTTTACTTCTTGTGGAAATACATTGGGGCAAATTTACTAAAGGGCGAAGTGACTAACGCTGGCGAAAATTCGCTAGCAAAGGAGATATACTCTAGTGGTACTTCACTCCCTAAGGCCAGGCGAATTTCCGATCTGGCGAATGGAAGTAACTACGCAAATTCACAAGATGCGGATTTTACTGAACGTTACCTCTTGCGCCAGACTTGCCTTCGCTACCTCAGACCAGGCGAAGTGCAATAGAGTAAATAGGAGTTCCTCAAAAAAAAATTTCTAAAGTCCCAAAAAAACGCTGGCGTCTTTTGCTTTTTTCAGGGTGATAGGCTGCAAAAGAGCATAATTTATTTTTTTTGGGGGGGTAACCGGCTTCCCCCCTACATTTCCTAACATATGGCACATAAAACTGGGCTCATATGTAGGGCAATATAACAACTTTATTTTATTAAGGTTCCCCGGCTTGTGTAATGTATTTGTTGCAACATATACGTCCATTCAACTTTTAACTTCCCGCCGTATTTAAATTAGCCAACTTCGCTTTGCTTGGCTCAGTAACGCTAGCACAACTTCGCCAGCGTTCGGCACCCTGGGCGCAACTTTGCATTTTAGTGAATTAGCATTGCAATGGCTAATCTATGCCTGGCGAAGTGTTGCGATGTGAGCGAAGCCGTCGCTGGCGAATTTTCGGAGGTTAGTATATTTGCCTCATTGACTGTCAGATGTAGATGCATTAACAAAACACACCAGCCAACTTTATCTGATCCAACTTCCATTACAGCAGAAGGGGAATCGGATTTTGACGGATCCTATGAAATCTCATGCACTTGCATGAGAAAAAGAATCCCCCGTGTAGTTGAACTATACAAGTATAGAGGGGCCAGTGGGGGACTAACCGTTTATATAAAATGTCATATATGAAACCGCCATGGAACCCAGGAGCTTATAGTTACACAACTTACCTTTATGCTACACTGGAAAACCCTCCTTTAAAGTCCGGCTAAGGTCAGTTTTGGGATGAACACTTATTTTCCAACCTAAACTATACCTGACTGGATAGTATAACAAGGTATTCATATATATGTAACCTTGTTGGGGGGGGCACTGCTTAAATATTGGACTGAAACACACAATCACAGCTCTAAAGGGAAAATCCAAGTCCTGATGGTACTGTACCATGAGAGTGGTTAATGTAGGCAGAGCTTCTCCATTAGAAGTGCTTTGACCTGGATAAAGAGTTGGCAACTAACAGTGCACTGCTTTTCTATCCTGTGTTTTTTCCCCTTCCGTATGTGTGTCAGTGGGAGAGCTTTGTGCTTCTTTGTTTTTGACAAACCCTCTGCTTGCTGTCTGTGCAATATCACTAACCCCTGGAGTGGTCAGTGACATTTTTCACATACATTTAAAGGAACAGTAACTCCAAAAAATGAAAGCATTTTAAAGTAATTAAAATATAATGTACTGTTTCCCTGCATTGGTAAAAGCTATGTGTTTGCTATAGAAAGACTACTATAGTTTATATAAATAGATTGCTTTCTAGCCTTGGGGGGCAGCCAAATAAGCTGAAAAAGCAGGTTACTTGGCAGATAACAGATAAACTTGGTAATAGAATACAGTAGTATTCTGCAAAGTGTGTCTATCTGCTCTGCAACCTGAGCATTGAATGGCTGCATAGCAGCTTGTTTATGTAAACTGTAGTAGTCTTTCTGAAGCACACACACCAGTTTTACCAGTGCAGGGAAACTGTATATTTCTTAATAACTTTCATTTTTTGGGGTTACTATTCCTTTAAGGAATTGGTTTGTCCTCTGTTGCTGACAAAATTTGCAGAAGTTTTCCTCTTTTGTTAGGGATTTTCATTTTAACTTGATTCTTTTAAAAATGGATCGATGTATTTGATGATTTCTTGGCTTTTACAAATTTCTGGTTTTTTTTTTTCTGTATTGAACAATTGTTTTTCTGTCGCATAGTTTTTTTTAGCTGACTCTGATAACGAGTGATAACGAGCTATGTATATGCATCCTAACCCCACTTTGCCCCCTTTTTGTGTTTTGGCTTAAGCTGGCCATACCAGTAAAATCTTACAAATTCATTTCTTAATGATTTTTGGTAATTGTGTGTTGGGCAGTCACTCCTAACCGATCTCATTTTAGCGTGGGTATTGGTTGAAACATCATTTGGCAAGGTCTGAATATTTTGGTTGAAAATATCTAAAGTAAGGAGGGCACGCTTATACAGACAATGACTCGTATATTAGAAGCCTATAAATGTATTATTATGGGTGCAAAGGTAACTGCCATTTTCCTTAAGTCAGTTATGACCAAAACAGAATAAAATACAACTTCTAAAATAGCCCAATGCGCACCTTAGTAAATTTAGCATGGCACGGTTTATGCAAAAGCAACAAACTGCTTTAATATGCTTAAAACATGTATACAGCAATACATATGTGTGACCTCTATATTACAAAGAATAGCATATACATACCACCAGTGTCGACAGTCTAAATTAGCAAGTATATAAAAGAGGTTGTTCACCTTTAAATTAACTTTTAGCATGATGTAGTGATATTCTGCAATTTTCAGCTGGTTTTCATTTTTTCAGCTTATTTAAGCAGTCTGGTTGCTAAGGTCCAGCATTTGTTTTTAGACGAGGTCAGTGACCCCCAATTGGAAGCTGGAAAGAGTCAGAAGAAAAAAGACAAATATTTAGACAACTATAAAAAAAAAAAAAATGAAGATAATTGAAAAGTTGCTTCGAATTAGCCATTCTATGACATATTAAAAGTTAACTGAAAGGCGAACCACCCCTTTAAAGAGAACACAACGTGGGCTGAAAATATTGGTTGGGCAGGTTTAAAAGAGCATTAATATTGGTAGGCATGTTATGAACCGGACTAGAACAATCATAAAATTAATTTTTGTCACATCTGCTAGATTTTGGTATTCTATGTACAAATGAGCAATGTTTCCACGAACATTCATTTCGGAAAGATTGTTCTTTGTATCTGTATGGCCAGCTTCATAGTTGAACAGCAGAGGCTTTGTGTCTGCACTGTTAAAGGAACAGTAACACAATGAAAATGCTACTATAATGTAGTGCCCTGCACTGGTAAAATTGGTGTGTTTCCTTCAGAAGCACTGCTATAGTTTATATAAATAAGGTGCTGTCTAGTCATGGGGGCAGTCTTTCAAGGACTCAGGTTACATAGCAGATAACAGATGCATTCTGCAGAATGATTGCCGCAGGGAGATTGTCGCCCCGAAGAAGAGGAGATTTGTCGCTGGAGCGACTAATCTCCCTGAATCTGCTTGTGTGGCCAGACCCTAAGGGTAGGGGCACACTGGGCGATTCGGGGAGATTTAGTCGCCTGGCGACTAATCGCCTTGTCTTTGCGGCGACCAATCTCCCCAAAGCCGTCCCTCTGCCTGTACTAAAGCACACGATGTGCTTCGTATTCCGAAGTCGCCCGAAGTTTCCTCGTGAAACAACTTCAGGCGACAGCGTAAAACGAAGCGCCGCGTGTGCTTTAGCACAGGCGATTTTTCATTTTCATTTTAAGACAGAGGGAAGGCGTTCGGGGAGATTGGTCACCACAAAGACGAAGCAATTAGTCGCCATGCGACTAAATCTCCCTAAATCGCCCAGTGTGCCCCTACCCCAAGAAGAAAGCTATATAAGAGATAATGCCTATCAATTCTATTTGTTTATCAATTTATATAAGAAGGCAACACATGCTGGAGATCATTTCAGTTGATGTTGCTATTTATAGTCATAAATGTCTGTTTATGGTATAAAGCAGCCTTTTAAAACTGAGAGTCCTTTTAGGGATTTTAGGTTTTATGTTTGCAGCACTTATGTTTAGTTTGCTTTTTTAATTTTTTTTTATTCTTAAATTGGTTTATTTTTGTTTTTCCTTTGTCTCACATTTATTTTACTTTTCTTAAGTACCACTTTGTATTATTATTTTTTTTTTTTGTTTCTTTTTGTTTGTGTTCTTGCAGTAGCACATGCCCTGAAGAAATCCGATGATCCAGCTCCCAAAGCTGTGACCATGGAACTGGATCCCAACAGGTTTAAGTGCAAGTTTTTGGATTGCTCGAAATCCTTTCGCAAAGCAAAACTGCTGCACTACCATATGAAGTATTTCCATGGGATTGAGAAGGCAGAGCAGGATCAGAGCCCTGTGACCAGACAAATGCAGACAAGAGGTTCTTTAGCTCATGAAAAGTCCAGCCAAGGAACTCCAAAGAGGAGACGGACCACCTCTGGTTCTCTGCGTAAGACGTTTGCCTGTTGTCTTATGGCTGTCTGTAGGTTTAGGTGTAGATTTAGTTTGTACTATTAGGCCTTGTTCACACTAACTACCTTGATCATTAAGCTTTGTGTCTCACAGGAAAAAAAGCCAAATGAAATGCTGTACACTTCTGATAATCAGGTTATCTGACCGGATATTGTATCCTCTACTGGCCACATAGCACTAATCTATCTTCCCATTAAGTCAGTAGTCCCAATGAGTGAGAGACTTAATGAAGAATAAAAACCCCATTCACTTCTTTCTGATTTAATGATGCAACTGTACTGCTATCTGATAGTAACACCACCCCCAAAAAAGACACAAATACAGTAATGGTTGGGCAGCAAGGCTTAAATCAAGATTGCTTGACCAATTAGAATTACATGTGTGGCTACATTTTAAGTAGACAGTAGTTCCCAGCCTCAAGGAAAGACTCATGGGAAGCTGTAGCCCCTGCCTTGCCCCCTTTTTTTGTTTCGCTGTACCGTCTGTGGAGCACTTTTCGTAAACCACTTTGACTTATTGGGGTAGATCGAATTGCAATGTATTCCGCCCAAACAGCTACACTGACCATTGCTGTCCCTATTTGTCTCTGTGGTGCCACCAATTATTCATCTATAGCTCTATAATTTGTTGGACAGACTAATTTTAAAATGCAAAATAAATCTTTCATTAGAAAGTCCACTCAATCATGCAATTTAGATAAATATTTATGATGCACAATTTGTCCTACAAGATTGGTGGTGCGAACGAGGCCTTGTTAGACTCACTGATAATCAGATTGTGGTTGAGACAAACTTTAACTCCAGAGTGTAGGGACTTTATTCTTCTTTGTCTTGTGAGTTAGTTAATTGTCTCAGGTGTGCGGTGTTGCTGCATTATGGGTGCAATGCAGTTGGTAAAAATGGGCATACATGCGTAAAGTGGCCCAATTGGAACAAAACCCCAAAAGGGGTCACTCTGTTTTTGCATTTGTTTGGGTGAACCACCTAAATGATTAGGACAAGGCTTCTCTTCACTATGTTTCTGCCAATTGATGAAAATGTCACATCATCCTTAATGCACCAGGATCATAGTATTGACTAGTTGGGCATGTAAGGCAAGTCAGGAGGCAGTCAGACAGTGTGGCTGGCCAAACTGCCCCTCCATATGGGACATATATCTTTCCTAAAAAATTTGTCTGTATAGAAAACTCTTCTCTGTTCTAAATACTAACACCTGTGTGGATGTGTATGTCTTGGTACCTGTTGGGATTTGGACAAGAGTGCAAGTGTTCTCCAGAAGGCATGTTTTTGGTGCTGAATTATTTTTTGCCACCTCCCTCATCTTCCCCTTTATTTATTTCAGGTAGTTAGTGGTGTGGAAATAACTTCTGTTGGTGGGTAGCTGTTTTGACTTGGTAAAACACGCATCTGGTTGAGCTGCCAGTCTGCCCCAGCAAATTAAAGAGGTGGAAAGTATACACAATATATAAAGGAACGTGTATAAGGAGAAGCTTTCCACTACTAGGATGTTAGTAGTCACTAATCAGTTGTGTATATTTTTAACTCCATGCACTTGGCTTGTGAGAGACAATTTGGTTGTGATTTTATTTCCTTTACTGGGCAACATACAAATAAGTGCTTGTGGAACATAGCAGCATTAAATGAATTGTACAGTGTAAAAATAAAAACTGGGTAAATAGATAGGCTGTGCAAAATACAAAATGTTTCTAATATAGTTAGTTAGCCAAAAATGTAATGTATAAAGGCTGGAGTGATTTGATGTATAACATATCAGTCTGAACACTTTTCAGCTCTCTTGGTTTACACTGACTGGTTACCCTGGTTACCAGGCAGTAACCAATCAGAGACTTGAGGGGGGGGGCACATGGGTCATTTCTGTTGCTTTTGAATCTGAGCTGAATGCTGAGGATCAATTGCAAACTCACTGAACAGAAATGTACCATGTGGCCCCCCTTCAAGTCGCTGACTAACTCAGAGTTATAGAGCTGACAAGCAGGAAGTTGGATTCTGGCTGTTTTATTAGACATCTGTTCACTCCAGCCTTTATATATTACATTTTTGGCTAACTAACTATATTAGAAACATTTTTTATTTTGCACAGCCTATCTATTTACACAATTTTTATTTTCACACTGAACTGTTCCTTTAAGCTCAATAAATAACCTGGTTAATATATAATACTAGTCTAAAATCCCTCACTGGACACTTGGTTCTGGTTGTTTGAGCAATATTGCTTGTTGGCAAAATTGTAGAAATGTGTAATTTGTCTTTAAAATACCAGATAACTTGTAAAACCAATGGTAGAGACATGAGTTATTTGCACCTTGTTGTATATTTATGTGGACTCCAGACACCTATTGGTGGACTAAGCCTGGAAAAACTGTTATGGGCTTGTTTGTCAGATTGGCACAAACTGTAAAAAAAATGCTGATTTCTAAACAGAGTTTTATATACAACAAAATGTTTGTGATAAAATGTAAAGGTTGGTGTAAAGGTTGGTGTTACTTTTATTTGTAGACATTTCTCCCAACATATTAGTGCTGATTTCATGCACATTAGATGCCAGTCTCAACCCTGGTTTGAGTTAACAGAAGCAGAGATATGTGCTGTGCTCCATTCACTTCCTATTGCACCAATCAATTTGTGATATTTACCTACATGGTTAATTTGTTCCCCTCTATAGACACCCCTCTTCAGATATCATTACGGAGTTCACCTCAGGATGGCAAGGCAGAGAGGCTAGGAGAAAAGAGAAGACATTCAATGCATGCCTCATATACTTCAAACTCTTATCGTCCTTCTCTCAAAGAGAAGAGCAAGGAGGAGAATCAGATCCAGAAAACACACAGCAAATCTGACAAACCGTCAAAGAGTGGTAAGTAAACTGCCATAGAAGGGGGATTAGATCAACACCATGATTCTCACTTTGTTTGAGGGAAATTTAAAAGGTTTTCAATAGCACATGGTAAAACTCCTAGACTTTCGATGAGGTTTGTGGGGATTTTTTTTATGGGGTTGGTGTGAGATTGTCATTTTCTTGTCTTGATTTGCACAGTTAAAGACAAAGAAAAGATAAGAGAGAAACTTAAGGATTCATTGAATCTAAAGGCTAAAAAGAAAAAAAAGAAGAAAAAGAAATGCAAATTAGGTAAGCTTTCATCTGTTTAAAGGAGAAGGAAATGTCTTTTTACTTGGGGGTGCCAAAAATTAGGTACCCCCAAGTGATCGCATTTACTTACCTGAAACCCCAGGCCAGTGCACCTATTAGGAGAAAACGACGCCGGCCCAGGATTCTTTCAGCGAGCACCACGGAGCTATCGTCTTTTTGCTTCTTCATTCTTTAAATGTCCAGGGCAGACACCCGTGCAGTAGAAATAAAAATAACCGACTTTTTTGTTAAAGTTGGGTTCTTCGCTCTACTGCGCATGCACAGCTGCGAGAAAAAACAAGAAGCCAAAACAAGAAGGTAATCAGTGGTGCTCGCTGGAAGAATCCCGGGCCGGTACAGTTTTCTTCTAATAGGTGCACCAGCCTAGGGGTTTCATGTAAGTAAATGTGATCACTTGGTGGTGCCTAACTTTTGGCAAAAAATTTTTTCTTCTCCTTTAAAGTGCAATTGACAATTGTCCCTTTCTTACCTTTGATGATGTTTGGGAACTGCATGTTGCTTCTTCTGGGACCCCAGTACCCAAAACAAATTCGATGCAGTAGGGGCCTGATTTACTAACATTCATGTTTCTATTTTTCCACAAATTTTACCTTTTCTCAAAAAATTCAGGTGGAGTGCTAAACTCCACAGGAGATTTTGTAGGATGGTGTTGGATCAACAAAACAGATATTGTGGTGGCATGAGTCCAAATATAATGGAAGTGATATATTAAAATCTCAGGTAAATTACATGGAAAACTTTCCATCTAACACAACAATCGGATGTGAACACTACATGCTGTGTCTTCATCCAACAAGATAAAATCAGATGGTACATTGACTGTGGGATGTAGATGCATGAACAAACGACACCATCCAATTATATTATAATATATCCGATTATATTCTAGCTATAGTGGAATGCGATTTTATAGCACCCTACAAATCTCGTGGTGTTGCATGGCAAGATCAGAAAAAATCTGCCCCACAAAATCTGATCAAAATCTCCAGTGTAGTTTTACCCTAAAACTCTAAAAATTCACGATTTTTGAAATCATGTAAAACTCTTAATATGAAAAATTTGCCACATAAAACGCTAATCGCATTTGCCCCCCTTTTTTTTTTTTAAGCCAATCAGACTATTCAAGGTTTTCAGGTTCTTTTCCCTCTAGCAATTGTCCAAAGCACTTGAATTTTTAGAGGTATTCAGGTTTTTAGCGCAACGTTAAGTGTTCTTTTCGCACTTTAAATTTTCAATATTTCTAAATAACCTTCGTAGCATCCTAGGTTTTAGAATAAATGAGTTTGACCATGGTTTCAAAAAGTTCTAATACCACTAAAATTCAACCGTTAATAAATGGGCCTCTCTATATTGTTCTATTATGTCTTTAATAGCACCTGATACTCTTTTCTCCTTTCACAGAGATCTCTGGTAGTGAAGAAAATCTTGATATATCGCAAGAACTGTCTCCCAAAAAAACGCAAGTGATCAAACAGAGTCCTGATCTTAAGCCATCTTGTCAAGTGAAAAGTGCACCGATGAGGAGCTCAGATCATGGCAGAAGAAGAGACATAGGAAGCATAAGTGGTAAGGATGTGTTTTTAGTTGTGAAATACAGGGGAGGTCATAATTCATGGAGAATTATAGCACTGACTGCTAACCTTGCTTCGTTGTGAATTGTTCTCTACTGTAGTTACATTGTTAATTTGGGCTAAAAAAAGACCAAAGTCCTTTAAGTCCAACCCTCCGAATGTACCATAGTGCACATGTATACACATACCCAATACACACTCAATATATAACGATGTATACAAATATCTATACTATTTTTAGACTTTAGTATTAAAATAGCATTTGATAATATGCTTGTCCAAGAAACCTTCCAAGCACTTTTAAAGGACAAGTCTGCAAATTTGCCTAATAAAAGAAAATACAAATCTAGGAAGCGTTTTAATATACACAGGATTCAGTGCTTATAATGTTATTTGTAAAAACATTTGCTATTGAAATCGGCAGATGCCTAACTCCTGGTTGTTATTTTTACACAATGTTGCAAAAGTCTTAGTTCCCCAGCAAAGAAAGGTCTGTTAATTTGGTTTATTTTACATTGTTTCAAGACTCTGAGCCATCAGAGCAGAGAATTAAGAGTGACAGATAAACACTGCTTTCAGTGCATATACAAATACCTTTAAAAAAGATTTTGTAACAAATTTATATTTCAAAGTTACTTATAATTAGGTTTTCTTTTTAGGGCAAAAACCACTGTGGGGGCAGGGGGTTTCACATTACCTTTAAAGCGGTTCTTTACCTTTAAATTGACTTTTAGTATGATGTAGATAGTAATATTTTGTTACAATTTGCAATTGGTTTTCATTTTTAATTTCTCTGTCGTCTCAAGGGGGACACAGGGACAGATGGGGTTAAGCTCAACCCTCTAGGAGGCAGGACACTTAGAATAAAAAAGAAAAAGGGGGCGTGCCAATACCATGGCTTAACCCAACCTAGAACTAAACCATTCAGTTTTTAAGTGTCCTGCTTCCAAGGAGGATGGACAAAAATTCTTCAATGAAGTATTTTGTCAGAATACTGGCAAATGAGGTTTTTCATCCGGAGCAGGGCTACCTGTATCCTTTGTGATGTGCCTCCTACGAGGGATGCCCACCGGAGTCACTTCTAGCATTAGCTATACTGACAATCCTGGCAAGACATGCCTGCATTCCGTTATGGGAGAGCAGAGGGTCTAACCGGTGCGGCAAAACTGTGAGTATAACCCCTTCTCAGTGGTTTAACCTCTGCTGGCTCTCCCTCCCCTTCCATCACCTACTACGGCTGCAAATACAGCGCAGGCTTGGAAATCAGTCCTGCCCGCCGGTCTCGCCCCTTGCCTCACTGCTACTAGCGCATTACTGCCGTGCGCGATACGGGGGCTTCCCCCCCCTTGCGCTCTAGGTCCTTCTCTCTCCTCTTCGCCGCCGCTGCGATGCGGAGGAGGAAGGGACGCGCCATGCGTTCCAGCGCCATTTTGTTTTGCGCTCCAGGTGGAACGCATGGTTAGGCGCGCTTTCTCAGGAGGCGGCTCCTAACTCCCTCTTCCTTCCTTCTCATTCGCGCCGACTGCTCACCACGCTGGCGCACTTCTGAGGGCTCGTAACTGCAGGGGGCCACAGGTCAGAGGAGGAGATCTCCCCACTGGACGCGCGCAAGTTAACCCTTCCATTTCCAGGGTACAGCGCATTACAGCCGTGCGCAATTAACCCTTCCATTGCCAGGGTTCAGCGCATTACAGCCCCAAACAGTACCATTACTACCATTCAGCAGGTAACTCAGACACCGCTATAATGGCAGAGGGTAAGTCAGGGGGACTTTTCCCTAGGGCAGGGGGGAGAGCACCAGCAAAAGCAGCAGCACAAATTACATATTTCACCTGCAAAAACTGCCAGGCTAAAATAAAAGGAGGTCAAGGTGAGCCCCTCTGCAGGTCTTGCAAAAAGGGGGTGTCTTCTGATCCTACTCAGGTAGACAACCCTGATCCTGGTGACAGCACGGGGACTCCGGGGGGGACCCCCACTCCTGAGGTCTCTGTCCCAGACCCCTCCCCCGGACCCTCTACTGAGCCTCCAGCCCCCCTTTGGGCGCTTCAACTTTCTCAGTCCTTAGCTTCCTTACAGAATCTCCCATCCATTGCTGATACTCTAGGTAAAGCCTTGGCCAAGCTGGACCATAAATCCAGCGGCAAACGCAAAAGATCGGAGAAGTCCAAGGGTCACATTAGTACCCATACTCCGTCCGAGGATTCCGCCTCTGGAGGGGAATCCTCTCACTCCGACGGTGAATTGCCCCCTTCCGAGTTCTCTTCGGACGCAGAGGAGGTCAACGAGGAGTCCGCGGGCCGTGACGTTCAACATGACGTCGATCGCATTATTCAAGGGGTTACCGAGATTCTCAAGGTTACCCCTTCCACGGAATCTCAATCTCAATCATCCAGCTTGTTTAAGAGGCAACATAAGTCTTCCCTCTGTTTCCCCTCTCATGAACAACTTCTAAGCATTGTTCAGGAGGAATGGAACTTTCCAGAACGTAAATTTCAGGCTACTCGGAAATTTTTGAAATCCTATCCCTTCTCTAGGGATCTGGTGGACAGATGGTCCTTGCCTCCAACTGTGGACGCCCCGGTCTCCAGACTTTCGAAGTCCACGACACTACCCGTTACCGATGCGGCGGCCTTTAAGGATCCGTCCGACAGACGTCTCGAGGGGTTCCTCAAGGCTGTCTACTCTTCCGCGGGTTCTACCCTTCGTCCCGTGCTAGCTTCGGCCTGGGTGGCCAGAGCCATCCAAGCATGGGCAGAATCTATTTTTTCCGATCTGCAGGATGGCGTTCCCAGGGTCGACCTTATAGAATCCGTACGTTCTCTAGCTGAAGCCTCAGCCTACCTGTCCGACGCTACCCTGGACACGGCTCAAATTACCGCTCGCACTTCGGCCCTTGCTGTGGCGGCACGTCGAACTCTATGGCTAAAAAATTGGGCCGCCGACACTAGCTCCAAGAAGTCCCTCACTTCTCTTCCGTTCAAGGGTCAACGACTGTTTGGTGAGGAGCTTGAGAAAATTATCTCTCAGGCCACCGGGGGTAAGAGCACCTTTCTCCCACAGTCTAAGAACAAGTCTTCTACTCCGCCTCGCCGTAGCAGATTTTTTCGGGGTCAACCTACCCGATTCTCCAGAAGATACAGTCCCTCCGGGCGTTCCAATTTTCGCTCCAAACCAGCTGACAAAGGACGTCCGGCTTGGAAATCCAACAAGTTCCACAACAAGTCTTCTGCCGATAAATCCGCCTCGGGCTGACGGGGCACCCCCTCCGGGATCGCAGCAGTCCTTCGGGGGCAGACTACTGCAATTCCGGGAGGTCTGGCTCCGGCACTCTTCAGACGCCTGGGTGAACGAAATCGTATCGGAAGGTTATCATCTGGACTTCTCTTCTCTCCCTCCTCGAAAATTTCTCATGTCCAGAGTTCCCACCAGTGCGACCAAGGCCATGGCCTTTCTAGATTGTGTCCACCAGATGGAACGGAGTGGCGTCATCACTCCAGTACCTCCTCCGGAGACATTCTCAGGGTTCTACTCCAATTTGTTCCTGGTCCCCAAACGCGACGGCTCCTTCAGGCCGGTACTGGACCTCAAATTTCTCAACAAATTCATCAGGTCTGTCAAGTTCAAGATGGAAACCCTTCGATCCGTCATCCGGGGGATGGAACGAGATCAGTGGCTGATGTCCCTGGACATCAAAGACGCCTATCTCCACGTACCGATCTGGCCTCCTCACCACCAGTATCTGAGGTTTGCCTTCAAAAATCGGCACTATCAGTTTGTGGCTCTTCCCTTCGGCCTGTCTTCTGCCCCCAGGGTCTTCACCAAACTCATGGCGGTGACCGCGGCAGCCCTGCGACTCCAGGGCATCTCCGTGACGCCTTACTTGGACGATCTGCTCCTGAAGGCCAGGACGAAAGACAAGAGCGAACGGGATCTTCAGAAAGCCATTGCCTTACTTCAGGACTTCGGCTGGACCATCAATTGGAAGAAGTCCAACTTGCTTCCCTGTCACAGGATGATTTTTCTGGGACTCGAGTTCAACACTCGCTCAGAAAGAGTGAGTCTCCCTCCGGACAAACAGGAGAAGATCAGAACTCGAGTGCAATCCTTACTTCAGACCCCCAAACCCTCCATACATCTCCTTATGAAGGTTCTCGGTCTCATGGTTTCATCGATCGAGGCGGTCCCCTTTGCACAACTGCATCTTCGCCCGCTTCAAGCCAACATTCTGGCCGCCTGGAAGGGAGGTCCGTTATCGCAGAGAATCTCCCTTCTCAACTCGACGAGGGAGTCTCTTCTTTGGTGGCTCACGCCGACCAACCTGTCCGAGGGTCAGTCCTGGGCGACCCCAGACTGGTTAGTGATAACTACGGATGCCAGTCTCCAGGGCTGGGGCACAACGTGGGACAATCGGTCAGCACAAGGGCTATGGGCCCCCGAGGAGTCCAAACTCTCCATCAACGTTCTGGAGCTAAGAGCGGTAAAACTGTCTCTCCGACACTGGTCGCCCCATCTTCAGTCCCGGGCCGTACGGGTGCAAAGCGACAACTCCACCACCGTCGCATACATCAACAGGCAAGGCGGGACCCGCAGCAAGGCCGCCTTGGCGGAGGTTCAGCAGATACTGCACTGGGCGGAAGCCAGCTCGGTAAAACTTTCCGCCATTCACATCCCGGGAGTGGACAACACCAGCGCCGACTTCCTCAGTCGACACCTTCTGGAACCGGGAGAATGGGAGCTTCACCCGGACACGTTCGCGGAAATCGTGGACCACTGGGGTCTACCGGAGATCGACTTGATGGCGTCCAGAGTCAACCGCAAAGTACCCGCCTTCTTCGCCCGCTCCCGCGATCCTCTGGCAGTGGGAATAGACGCCATGACTCAGACCTGGCGATTCGACCTCGCCTATGTCTTTCCTCCTCTTCCCATGCTACCTCGGGTGCTGAAGAAGATGCGGCAGTCTCACATCACGGCCATCGTCATAGCCCCCTTCTGGCCCCGGCGCACTTGGTTCTCGGATCTTCAGGAGATGTCCGTAGCCCGGCCTCTGCGTCTCTCTCCGAGACCCGACCTACTACTTCAGGGTCCCATCGTCCATCACAACCCGGGCCTTTTCGCTTTGACGGGATGGCTATTGAGGCAGCCATCTGGAGACGACAGGGGATAGCAGAAGATGTCATCGCCACCATGTTGAAGTCCCGCAAATCCACGTCTTCGAAGGCCTACCACAGGGTTTGGCGGAACTATTGGACCTGGTGCAGGGAGACCTCTGTCCCCTCAGCGGATTCTTCCTTCATGGACTGTGTCATCCCTCGAGTTTTATCCTTTCTCCAACGGGGTCTGCAGCTGGGCCTGAAACTCAGCTCCTTAAAAGTGCAGGTTTCGGCACTGTCTGTCTTACTCCAATCCCGTCTGGCCATGGATGACGCGGTCCATACCTTCCTCCAAGGGGTGGCTCACGTTGCTCCTCCTTTCCGTTCTCCGACTCCTGGTTGGGACCTCAACCTTGTCCTGGACGCCCTTCTGGATCCTCCCTTCGAACCGCTTGGAACGGTCTCAGAGGACTGGCTTACTCGGAAGGTCGTTTTCCTTGTGGCAATCTCCTCTGCCAGGAGGGTTTCGGAACTCGGCGCCTTGTCATGTGATCCGGCCTTCCTTGTTCTTCACAAGGACAAGGCTGTCCTGCGCACTGTCCCGTCGTTTCTCCCCAAAGTGGTGACTTCTTTCCACATCAATCAGGAGATCGTCGTACCATCCCTGTGTCCGAATCCCAAAAATGACAAGGAACGCAGGCTTCACGCCTTGGATGTCGTCAGAGCCCTCCGTTGGTATCTGGAAAGGTCCAAGTCTTTCCGGCGTTCGCAGTCCCTGTTTATTCTGCACTCGGGGACTCGAAGGGGATTGGCGGCGTCTAAGGTGTCCATTGCCCGATGGATCAGAGAGACCGTTGAGAAGGCCTACGTTTCCAAGGGTCGTACTCCCCCGGCAGGTCTTCGGGCTCACTCAACAAGGTCGGTGGCTGCCTCCTGGGCATGGCGGAATTCAGCTTCTTTGGACCAGATCTGCAGAGCGGCCACCTGGTCTTCCGTACACACATTTACAAAATTCTATTGTCTCGATACCTTTTCCTCAGCCGAAGCTGCCTTTGGCCGGAAGGTACTGCATTCGGTGGTACAGTGAGGTGTCTTTATCTCGCTCCCACCCTGTTTCTTTTGTTGGGGCTGCTTTAAGTCCCCATCTGTCCCTGTGTCCCCCTTGAGACGACAGAGAAAACAGGATTTTTGATACTCACCGTTAAATCTGTTTCTCTGTAGTCGATAAGGGGGACACAGGGCTTCCCGCCCTTCAGCGAGTTGGACCGGTTGGTCCTCAAGTGAAAAGTTTTCCTGTTTACCAGTTCTGCATTGTTTGCTTATTACTTGCAGTCTCTTTGTTACTAACTGAATGGTTTAGTTCTAGGTTGGGTTAAGCCATGGTATTGGCACGCCCCCTTTTTCTTTTTTATTCTAAGTGTCCTGCCTCCTAGAGGGTTGAGCTTAACCCCATCTGTCCCTGTGTCCCCCTTATTGACTACAGAGAAACAGATTTAACGGTGAGTATCAAAAATCCTGTTTTGTGTTTTTGAGTTATTTAGCTTGTTCTTTTGCAACTTCAGCAATCTGGTCTATAGGGTCCAAATTACCCTAGCAACCATGCATTAATTTGTATAAGAGACTGGAATATAAATAAAACAGCCGGAACAATAAATGTGGAGGGAGAAGGCAAATAATTAAAAAAAAAAAGTAATAAAGAAAAATTGAAGGCCATTTGAAGAGTTGCTTAGAATTAGCCATGCGTTCTATAACATACTAAAAGTTAATTTAAAGTTGAACAACCCCTTTAAAGGCATTAATATAGTCTGCCATCACAACCTTACTGCACTCACCATGAAGAACTACCTACCTTCAAATGAATTCTCAATTCCTCAAGTCTTGATCTTTTCTATAAGAAAAAGTATCCCCCACTATCTGTCTTTAATGTCCTCTAATATACTTGTAAACAGTAACCCATTGCAAGCACCTTTTCTCCAGAGCAAATAAACTCAATCTCAACCCTTGTAGTTTATATTTTCCATATCTGTTTGCACGTCTCTGCACTCTCTTTAGCACATTAATATCCTTTTTAAAGTGATACTGACACTAAAAAATTTATTTTAGCATATGAATGTACATTAAATGTTACCTATAGGTCATGTTGATCATTTTTTGCTGAGAGGTTTGTTTTTGTAAATAATTGTTAGTTGAAGTTCCTAAGCCTGACTCTCTGACACTCTGACTTTGCCAACCTGACTGTCCCATCTCAGCCTGTTAGTTACAGTTGCTAATGCTAACAGACTCCTGCTGCACAAATATGGCAGCCCCCTCATACAGGAACATCGGGGATCAGACAGGTAATGTAAAAGGATCATGCAAATACTTTATGGCAAAGTTAGAAGTAGCTTGCAAAGACAATATTATAATAGATGTAAAAAAAAGTTTAATTTCAGGTGTCAGTATCTCTTTAAGGACTAGAGCCAAAAACAGCACTGCATTCTCAAGATGAGGCTTTGCCTGCGATCAATGAAGAGGCAAAGCGAAAGTTTTTATCCGTCTAGTTAAGCCTTCCCAATCCTTCTAATTTAAGGGTACCCACCAATGTACTACCACTGAGTGTATAACTCACGTCATTTCTAACCTTGCGCTTATAAGCATTGAACATGGCTCTGTAAAGTGGCAGCATCTTGAATGGAATTATAGTTTTGCATAATTTTTTGTCGTCCACAAAAATAGAGATGGTATAGGATCCATTATCCGGAAACCCGTTATCCAGAAAGTTCCAAATTACAGCAAGGCCATCTCCCACTGACCCCATTTTACCTAAATAATTAGAATTTCTAAAACATTTTCTTTTTCTCTGTAATAACAAAACGGTACCTTGTACTTGATCCCACCTAGGATATATATAACCCTTACTGGTGGGTAAACAATCCTATTGGGGTTATTTAACGTATAAATGATTTTTAGCAGATCCATTATCTGGAAAACCCCAGGTCCTGAGTATTTTGCTAAAAGGTCCAATAGCTGTACTTTTAGTGCTCACCTCAAGGTCATTTATAAACAAATTAAAATACAAAGAGACATGGACAAATGGTCCAGTTAGAAAAAAAAAAAAAAAATATATATATATATATATATATATATATATATACACACATACACACATACACACATACACACATACACACATACACACATACACACATACACACATACACACATACACACATACACACATACACACATACACACATACACACATACACACATACACACATACACACATACACACATACACACATACACACATACATATATATATATATATATATACATACTGCAGTATCTGTATCTTCGGTTTTAAATGAATAAATAACCTTTTTTTTTTTTTCAGACGAGGATACTCTGAGTGATTCCTGCACTGAAAATTTGCTTTGGAGCGATGACGATGACTACAATGAAGAGATTGATGTGACAAATGGCGATGAAGAACTAGAGGAAGAGCCCGGAAATTGTGAATTAGTACGGTGCATGTGTCAGGTGCAAGACGAGAATGATTTTATGATTCAGGTAAGCGTATTCTAAAAAGAAAAGTAAGTGAGATAAAACTATGAAAATTAGTTGCTTTCATACTCTACAGAGAGGGGGGGTGATACTGAAGTGAGATACAAAGAATATAAATCTTTGGTCAGATCACACAATGTGTGTAGAAATGCCCTGTGAAGTAATGTATAACATATTAACCTAGTGTAAGTAGGGGCTTTAAATTCCATTGAAAATTGCAACTATCGTGAAAAGGAAAATTTAATGCAAGTTTTAATATATACTGAAATAAGAAACTTTGGTTTGGTGTCTGATATTCATTGACAGTTGGAGCCAATATCTTATAAGGGGGGGCTCCCTTTCCTAGCAGATGAATTAGAGCTCATTTCAGTATAATGAAGCTTATATCAAATTTTCGCAATAGTTCCCCTTTAATTTTGAATATGAAACCTGCAGAGAGTTTAGTATGACCATTACAACTGCTATTGAGCTCATTTTCATAGCAACTTGTAGGCTATTTTGTCCCATAGGATAAGTGATATATAGAACAATGAATCATTAACCTTAATGGAGAAGAAAAGATATTATCATCGTTTGGAGGTTTTCCAACCCCCCAATCATTATAACAGCTTAACCAAGACCTGGGGCCAGTGCTCCTGTTCGCTGAACATGGTTTGCTTTGTATGCAGTGTGAAGAATGCCTTTGCTGGCAGCATGGTGTCTGCATGGGGCTACTAGAAGATAAAGTTCCTGAGAAATACAAGTGTTATATTTGCCAGAATCCACCAGGTACAGTTTGTTTATATTTTTTTCATGCTTCTTCTGACTGCAACATTTGACTGTGTAGTTTGCGTGGGACCAACCTGCCCCTTTTTTGGTTTAGGTCAGAGGCTAAGTCTGAAGTACTGGTATGACAAGGACTGGCTGGATAAGGGGCATATGCATGGCTTGTCGTGTCTGGAGGAAAACTACTCTCATCAGAATGCAAGGAAGATTGTGGCCACACATCAGCTATTAGGGGATGTACAGAGAGTGATTGAGGTTCTGCATGGACTGCAGTTGAAGATGAGTATATTGCAGTACGTTATCCTTTTTTTATATTTCTAAATTATATCAAAATTATTGAGATTTAGTTGCCATGTTTTTTTAAGGTGTAGGAGGCACAGTGCGGCCATTAAACCCTGTATTAGGTTGCATTACAACTGGCTAATGCAGGCACCTGTAGGGGTTAATGGCTAAAGTGGACAGTTTAGAAGTCAACACATTCTCAGTATACCAGTATGCATCAGAGGCATTGTTTTTAATACATACTGTAGTTACATTTAAATACCTTGAGCCCAATTGGTTTCAGATGCAGCAAACGAACCCACATGGCTCTATTTAGTTTTTGCTGCCCCTTTATAAGTGTTAAACGCCAAGATGCTCTGAAACATAATTAAGTTAAATGTCTTTTTTCTGGTAATAAATTAAATGGCACCAGAGAATGAAATTCTTTTGTTCTTTTCAAGGAACGTCTTGGTATATTTTCTTTTAAAGGGAGTTTAATTAACGTATAGGTGCAATTTTTGCAATTTGAATTAAAAAAAATAAAAAAGATTTCATGATATGAATTTTTACTATCATAAATGTATAGCAGGGGCTCATCCTGCTGTTCTGTCTGGGCAAGGGACTGACAGAGCTTTCCAGATCAGTAAATTAATCTTTTGCCATTTTATCCAACTCTCATCCAGACAGAATTCCTTTTGTTTTCTAAGAATATAATGGAGGATACACTTTCAACTCTTTGAATATAAAAATGTAAAACAGACAAGCATATATGCTCCCTATTTCTTCTTTTTTGTTCACCATCTTGATTCCTTTTATTATGTAAACAGAAGCAAAGAGCATCCAGACTTGAAATTCTGGGGCCAACCTTGGAAACAGCAAGCAGCGAATGACAAATGTTACATCAGGCGCATCGGGGAAGAAAACTCGTGCAAAGGTGACTCCACAATTCATCGGACTTACAATGGTGCCGTGGACAAACCCTCCCCCATTCCTTCTATGGAGGAATCTTACATAATGAGCGAACACTGTTACCAAAAACCTAGGACCTATTACCCTGCAGTAGAACAGAGACTTGTTGTGGAGACACGCAGTTCGGCATTGGATGGTGGAGTGGAGCGAATACGGCAGAACAGGGAAGACTCAATTGCTGAGAGACTTGGGTGGGAGTTGGACAGAGAGCTAATAAAAACAGAGAGCGAAGCAAAGCATAATTACTGTAAGGTGAGTCATTTGGTGTATGAATGTTATTATCTTACAATTATCTTATACTATACCCATTTGTCTGCTGTGAGTGACAGACAAGGGCTGATACTTGGATTTGTAACCCCATAACGGGATTTAAGGATGTTTTAGTCAGTTTCTGTGCCTGACATCCTAGTAGACATAAACAAAAGTTGCAGGAAATTAAGTTCCTCAAAGCCTTCAAACTGCCTATTGTCAAAAACAGTGCTCCTTATCATCAAGTTTAGTTGAGTTTCTTTGCTTTCAAATGCACAGCAGTGTTCGAGTTGCAGCCATTACTGTTTATAGTTACTATATTGTTCTGCAATTTCACTAATAATTATACATCTAGTACATCCCCACTGTTTTCTAATGGATAACCACTGTACTTAACCAGGTAAGAGAATGCCTGTCCAAGAGGAACCCTCCTCAAGAGGTCACGCATTCTCCGCCAATAGATATTAGTGATGGCGGCATCAGCTCACAGATACAGTGGCAACTCAACTTACTGGCACATTTGGAGTCTCTGCAGGATGAAGTCACTCACCGGATGGATTTCATTGAGAAGGAACTTGATGGTAAGTGCAGCATGTTTCTACCTCGTGTATCTCAGAGATAATATGCTGTATCAATGAAATCGGAGTATTCGATATGTAAGTGATAAAGAATGTTGGAGATGTACCTTGCTATTTCTCACAAACCTTAGAGCCTTGTAACTGTATAAAAATAGGTGAGAGGTGTGTTGTTTTATTTAGCACAGATAGAATTGTGGCCGGGAGATAAGTAAAGCTGAGGGTCAGGCCCCATTGGTTTACACAAAATACCATTTCCCAACCCTATTGCCAATATCAATACTGAGGGAACCCAGGAGATGCCCTTTACAATTTAAGTCTTCTTAAGAGGGGACAAATTTATTTTTCACATTGACTCCTTAGCTTGGAAGTAACTTGTCAAATGGGCTAAACCCTGTTGTAGCTCCATTGTACATACAATGTAAAACCACTGCACAAGATTGTATCCTAAGCTAATTTATTCTTTGCTTTAAGATGCTTTCCTATGTTACTAATGGACTTTCTTTTTTTTCTGCAGTGCTAGAGAGTTTCTTGGACTACACAGGAGAACTAGAGCCTCCAGAACCCCTCGCACGACTTCCTCAGCTCAAACATCGGATCAAACAGCTCCTGACGGACCTTAGCAAAGTGGAACAAATAGCTCTCTACTGCTCAACATAAGGAGCATACAATGTACATCTTGGCTGGTCTTCTATAAGGCTGCACAAGGCTCGGGCACTACAGAGCTTGGCAATGGCATGCAGACTGCATGTGCTGCAGACAGACTGCAGAGTTGAACAATGAAATGATTGGCCTCAAAGTAAAGGCACTCTATTGTTATACTTTCATAATTATAAGTAACCCCCCCCCCCCCCCCAAAAATTGTAGTTCTGCGTCTTGGGTCTCTTCGTTTTGTTGCCTTGGTTGCCATGATTTATTGCTTCTTCACTCTTTCAATGCCAGTAGGGTGCATTGTAGTCAAAGAAAGCCCCCTGACAAAGGAAGTGGTTGTTATTTTTGCTCTTAAAATTGTGTTTTTTCTAATGAGATTTTTTTTTTAATGTGACTTGAAATGTTGCCACTAAGGACAGTTCTGATTGCAAAAAATATGCATCATGGAGACTATCTGCAAATTGTTCCCCTGTTTTATTTAAGTGTTTGCTGGATTCTCTCGTTGCAGTATTTAATCATCGAGAAGTACAGTCATGACATTTGGTCATGTTATCCCCATGAGAAATGTTCTTCTTTTTCATTGTATTCTGTTAGCGCTGTGTTTGTAGCTATTCTTTATCCTGAGCTTTTTTTTTTTGGCTTGTTTGTACTTGCAATGGTAATGGTACACGGGCACTATACGGTTTATCTTAATGGCTACGGCATGATATGTAGAGAATGATCTACAGCATAACTTTTTGTATACTTAATTTCTAGTAAATTATGGCCAATCTGTGCCTACAGAGCAAGGGAAAATTAAATATATGCTAACTGAATGTGATATTTAATATGGCATTTTTTTTCTGCATAAAAAAATGGCTCATTCCGATGTTTAAATACTAATCTTTTTCAAAGAGATTATGTGCTCATCATAGAAAAGAGGTACTTAGTTCCCCTACAGTGTGAACTTCAGAAATCAGATCTGAGTTACAGCATTTTATCATTCCAGGAACTACAGAGACTTTCCACTATGATGTTGTCCAATTTATACACTTGGCCTTTGCCTCGATCCCCACTGGGTTTCAACTGCCATTTCTTCGAGAGAACTTACTAGTAGTATGTCGCACATACAAGTATGGTGTAACACAGAAAAATAGACCTTTTTACTGCCAAAGGGTCTACAACAAAAGACGGTGGTAGAAGTGGAGTCTGTAGGACTGTAAGAGTTTTGTTCATTTTGTATAGTCAGAATGAGAATGCTGCTTGCTGAAATTCTGGCAGTAATGATTCATTTAGTTTTTTTTGTTTTTGTTTTCATCCCATGAATGTGGTTGGGCTGCACTTGATTTTTAACGCACTATAGAGAGATGCCCAGCATCTTCCCACTGTCTTAAGGCAAAGTGTTTATTCCGTGTTTCTATTTTTTTTACTGTTTAAAGGGCCAGAAATGCCAGAAAATGAAAATGCCCTCTATGCATTTACGTGACAACACTTAGTGGTCGTTTTTACAATTCTGCATCATTTCTAGAAACATATTTGTATTTAAAATATACACAGCTGATATACCAGATAGAAATGCTAAATATTCCATTTCAATTAATGTTTGTTTTTGGTGTTACTGGTACTTTTCTAAACGTTTTGTTTTTTTTTCTAATCTTCCAAGGTTAACAGCCCACACAGAAGTACAATATTAGTGGCCCAGTAAATGGAAATTTGTGTAAATGTGATGATTTTCAATGTCATTTTTGTTCCCTTATGAAATAATTTTTGTTACCATGCAGTGTGGTATCAACGAGAACCACTGAATTTGTCATCAAAATTAAGTCTTTGTTGGGAGAGATTTTTTTTTTCTTAAAGTAACCGTTCTTCCTAAAATAAAAGAACAAGTGGGGAAAAAACTTTGCATGTCGTGTGATTAATGATCGGACAGACATTTCTGAAATAGAAGAATATTTTGCTATTGAGCAACGTATGTAATTACCATTTCCAACATCATCCATGAATGAAGGGCAGGTAAACCCCAAAACATATTCCTACTGAAATAAACGTATAAAATAAAGTTTCCTTTCCACCAACTTTCAGTGGTTTAAAAAGACATTCGTAAATTAAATTATAGTTCAAGGCAAATAAGTCTTTCTGCACGGCTAGTTCTGACTCTCGAAACCAAGTTGCAGAAGTCAGCCTTGTCCATTGGTGTAACTCCTGGGGGTTGGGCAGGGAGTGCAACTGCATTCAGGTTCAACCTCCCAGGTTGGGGGTAGAAGTTCCGGGTGTGGGTAGTTTTGTGGTTCGGGCCGCGGGTCTTCTCATTAGCAATATTTACTCCTTTTTTCTGGCCACGTCTACTTCCGATGATGTCACTTCCGGGTTACAATGACAGCACTTCCTGTTTTACTCCTTTTTTTTGTTTCCTGATCAGGTCTACTTCCGATGACGTCACTTCCAGTTTACAATGACAGCACTTTCTGATTCTTGATGGTCAGCGGGTCCGGGTTGCGGATAAGGTACTTGCGGGTAGGGTCGGGTAGCAGGTTGCGGGTACGGGTCGCAAAAAATGGACCAGCGCAGGACTCTAGCATGAGGATGGAGGAGAAAAGGTGGGGGAACCTGGGTGCAAATCATGCATATGGGCCTTTGTAGTTACACTGCTAGCCTTGCCTGCTTCTTTACCGGTTTTATTAGTCAGCTGGCTTCTGCTGCATTTTTACAACAGTCAGGCACATACGGCTTTCACTAGCAAACTTTCCTGGAATATCAGATTGTTTCTATTGCTTAAGATTTATGCCAGAATAAAATGAAATACATGATGACTCCATTGTCTGCCTTTAGAATAGGTGGGGGCAACTCTGTTGTGATTCGTGTCAGATAATAACCATGGAGTGGATTTCTCCCTTCAGTGACCATGAGGCAGATGCTACATAAATATGTCTCCCCCTGTCTTCAATAAAGTGTCTGATGTTCAGCAGTTGCATCTTGTATGCTTGTACATGGTCCTTAAATCAGTTTAAGGTCACTGTACATTATCTGCCAGTAACAGATGCAGGGATTTTAGGGCCGGGCCAGACCGGCCGGCCACATCGCCCCCTCCACCGTGTGCGCACAATGTGCGGTCGCATATATGATCAGATCATTCGCACTGACAGGCCACATCCGCACGCACGTCCCTCTCCACTAACATACTCGCATTGCGTAGGCGTTCAAAGAGCAGGGGTTCAAAACAAATTAAAATTTAATTTGGAAAATTGCTAAACCAGACACACACACATTGTATGACTCCTAACTTCTGCCATAGAAGAGAAATCTCTTGTAATGCTAGCAACACGTGGGCATATTGCTTGCTATTTTGGCTATGCACAGAGTAGCAGTTGGTAATTACAAGTGGGCAATTGCCATTATAGTAGGGCAGGAATGCTGCAGAAAGACAAGTTGGCAAATCAGTGATGCAAAACCTGTTGCCTTTCAGATGTTGAGGTTCAACTTCCACAGCACAAGGAGGAGTATTGGGAGTTCTACTTCAGCTAAAGGTCCATAGGTATTATTTGACATAAATTATAGGCCCTACCCTGCATAGGAGCAGCGAGTTATGGGTTACTCATGGAATTATCACACTATGTTTTAATATATTGTTTTTCTTTATATTCTTATATTTTGATATAACAATCCTAACCGCTTTGTTGGCATGTCATTGATTTAGAGGCCCATTTGCAATGGGCTCGGTAACTCATGGCCGGAATTAGCAGTAGGCGCCCTAGGCACCTGCCTAGGGCCCGCCTAGCTCTAGGGGCCCGGTCTGGATAACAGGAAAAAAATCACCTACTGAATGTTCCGGGTTCTGGGCCCTTCTAATGACGCAGGCAGGAACTACCGGGGGTACAGCTGCACCGGGGTCTGTGCCCCTGCACCCCCGATGGGGCCCGCAACCGGAGTTAATTATCCGGACCGCTGGGTACTCCGTGCAGTGACGGGGAATTCATGGAAATGCCACAACCTATGAAGCTCTCTCCTGAAGCAGTCAGAATCAGCCACCTCCTGATAGGCTGCGGGTAGCCAATGATAATTAGGCTGCTAGTGCCGTAATCTCTGTCCAATCAGACGCTTGGAGCAAGAGTCCCAATAAGCCTGCAGTTTTAGCTTCTTTCCCGCTGGCAGAGGGGAAGAACAGTGCAAGAAAACTCTATGGTACAGCTGTAGGTAAGCCATAATCACTCGTGCTATAATCCCAGAATAGCCACGAAGCAGTGGTAAAGCAGAGTAATTAGAAACCCATTGAGAAATGTCTGGAAGTTAGCCATCACTCTCTCTGATAGGAAGGTACTGCACTGCTTTCTGAACACGCTCTGTAATTGCACTTGTTGCTCACTGTTAGTGTGGCAGCGTCACTACTTCTCCAGGGGACCTGTGGAAACTTAGCAGCGGCTTCCCCTCAAGCCTGAGTAGTAAAAACCCGTCTAGTTGCTCCCACCTCACCCTCCCTTCTCTCTCCATTTCTCTCTCACCCCCCTCACTCCGTCTCCAGTCTCTGGTACTTGACTTATGTCACATCAATTCGCTCCTTATCTGAGACCAGCAACCTGGATTAATGTGCTGTCATCCGTGGCGGAACTACCGCATGAGAATGATGAGATTTGTGCTTTAGGTACAGCTTAAATAAATGTCTAGCTATTAAAAGGGTCTGTGGGTCAGTGCGTGACTGGGTGTGGGACTGTTGAACTGTTGCAGGGAGTAAGGGAGGGGGGCAGACAGAACTGAGAAAAAAACCCCCCAAAGAATTACAAAAAAAACTCACAGAAAACTAGGGGCAAAGTAATTTGTAAAGGGTCTCTGGGAGTGAAATGAACATGGCAATTAGGGGGTGTGACCACAAAATGGGCACTACCTTGCCTAGGGCCCTGTTTAGTTTGGCTCTGCCTGATCAGCCCCCTGCATGTCATAAAGATTCACTTTCAAGTAACTATCATGGTTGCAATGTTGAGTGTATTCCCCTGGGAGTTGTAGCTCTGCAAAAGTATAAATCATAGGAGCCGTAGTAATCACGTGTTTCCTCTAGGGCCACATATAGCAGTTTCATCTAGGTATTGGGTCCACTTCTGTCCTACTTCCCACTTTTAGTAAATGAAAGGTAATGCTAATGTCCATGGTGAAATGTAGATATGAATCTTTTTTTATTGCATCCTCTTTAACGTTTTAACCTTGCCATGCAGTGATTTGCCAGACAATAGAGGGCATGGCAGCCATAGATCAAAGAGTTAACCAGAAATATTGCATTAAGTCTCTTACCTTAATTCTGTCGCAGGCGTTTTGTCGCATCGGATCGCGCCGAAAACATCCATGTAGTCCTACCCTAAGGAAAAATTCCCCATGTAAAGCCAATAAGTATAATATATCAACAGTAATACTGTATGTGGGGTCTGGGTGCTCATGCCCCAAACCTACAGCTCCAGCCAAAAGAGAAAATGCCAGGCACTCACAGATTCCACAAACAGGCTTGTAAAGAAAACTTTATTTTAGGGTAAAAAGTAGATCAATACAGCCCTGCGTGTTTCGTGCCATCCGGCACTAAATCATAGGCTTAAAAAGTATGTATGTGATAAGGCAGGTTTTAAAAAACAGTCATAGGAGAAGCAAATATGGAGAGCAGATGGGTGAGAGAGGAATAAAAACACAAGAGAAGTCAACAGGTAACAAAGTAAGGTGTGAGGAGATTCTGCTCTCTCTGTCTTATTCCTGCCACCCCATTCTTAGTTACCGATTGAGAGCCTCTCCATCCGTGGCACACGGGGAAAGTACCATGGTATCCTACAGGCAGTTGGGCAGTAGGGTTTACCTGGATTCTGGAAGGGACATGTTCCAGCCCAGTTCATGTCTGTATGCTATGGGGCTGTTCAGATAAGATTCAGCATATTAACATATAGTGAAGGCTAAGCTGAGGCCACCCTATAGTAGAGCTGCCCTTTGCAAGTAAAGATAAGCTTAGCAATGGAGAGAGTACTGATACATTCTCAAAAACAGTAAACGCCAAACTTCAGCATTTAGGCGCCATGACACTGAAGGTGTTTCTGCTAGTAGGGAAATGTCACTACTTGGGCTGCTTGGCTTTGAAGTGAATGACAACTGCCTGTCAGCTCTGAGTCTGGCCTGCGTGGTTTCTTGTAGAGCAAACGCCTAGTGTGACTGTGACATGTGCCTTACAGTTGCTTGTGCTCAGTAGTAGGTCATGCAATTTTTCCTACAGCCATCCATGAGTATGAGATGCACTGCTATCTTTATCTGTACTCATTTCATGGACTAGGGATGTCATGATCAAAGGTGGGCCTTTAAAGGGCATCCATTGGGCAAAAATATTACTACCATTCAAAGGTGAGAGCTAATAGAGCCTGCACTTCAGTTGGGGGTAACCGTTTTTAAATTGCCCCCACCAGCCCTAGGCCACCAGCACTGGGAGAGAGCTCCCGGTATGAGCAGCCCTGTTGGGGCACACGCATGGGCATAATGAGCGAGTGTTGCGGCTTATTCATTATGCACATGTGTGTGATGTCTGAACTGACATGCACTGTGAGTTCCTGTCTTAGCACTGGCGGGAGGGAAATTACGGGGGGAAAAAACTTACCCCCCAACTGGAGTGCGACTTAGTGAGCTCGAACCTTTGGTTGGGGGATAATATTTTTACCCAACAGGTGCCCTTTAAGGGTTTTTGAACTGAAAAAGTGTGACTTTAGCTGTGCCACCCAGGTGAAGTGAGAAACAGTCATTTTATTTACATAGCTATTGAAAACTCTCCCATTCATTACATGAAATTGCAGCTAAAAATTACTGGAAAAAAACATTTTGCCTTTTTTGTGCTGCAGTTTGTGAGCTTTGAGATGTTGACAGAACTCATTCATGTCTCCACTTTACTGGATCCCTGCGCGCCAGCAGTGCACCTTTTTATACAGGTCATGGAATTCCTAGTGACTTTCAATATCCTTATTTGCTAATGCAAGGGGTATAATATTATAGAATACAATATTTTTACAATAATATTATATAATACAATATTTTCGATAAATCATGTGAAATAACATGACAAATTCTAATTGGTGACATCGGTAAGCCTGCTATAAGGATATCTGACATGCGATTTATGACTTTTGTGTATTATAGCATAATCTTCTAACAATAATTTTCTGAAGCATATTGTGGAAGTCACTAGTAACTGCCTGCTCAGCAACCCTGACCCCTCTGGACACGCTAAGAACACGATTTGCTGCTCAAGGAGAGTCCAAGATAACAGAGACTGCAACTGGTGATGAAACAACAGTTCACTGAATCACCTCCATTCATGGAGGTCCCTTCTCTTATGAAAAGTAGATGGTCAATGTCTTTGTAGGGTTGCATAGTAACTGAAATGAAAGCTGACCAGTCATTTTCTAACTGAACGTTCCAGAGGAAGGTAAAAAAAAAACATAAGGTGAATTTTTCTGCAGTCAGTACAATCCCCCTGGTCTCTAGAATGGAAATAGGATTGGCCTGGATTACTGTTGTATTATAAATAAAAAATACCAACACTCCTTTTTCCCACCCTTATTGTATGCCGGCCTCCAGTTCTCCTCATACAACCTCCTGAAAAGGACGTTGGACCTAGTGTTGCTTACTGACCAGAAACAAAAAGGTATGGCTGGGATCTTGGTTGGTGCTACCATACTGCCTGGCATTGACATTTGGGTGCAGTCAATATTGAGGACATAGTTCTGTTGTTCCCAATAAATGTGAGGCTAAATACATAAAGTACAGATGTCCACACCTCTGGCCTTCACTATTGAGTCTTCCAATAGACAAGGATATGACCAAGTACATAATAACAACTAAGGAGGAACATATTGGCCAATTGGTTGTGCTACTTTCCTACTGACAGAAGTGTTAAAAAAGATGAATGAATATTAGAGATGATGTCTTGGGTGGTTTTAGAGAACCGAGGCTATGAAAAACATTGAGTCATTCCCATTATGCCCTTTATGGGAAATATCTTTATTAACTTGTTCTTTCACAGACAGCCTCAGGAACCTCCTCAGTGGCAGCGGAGCTGGAGTGATCCGTAAAACCATCAGCTACCCTTTTGATCTTTTTAAAAAGAGACTCCAGGTTGGCAGCTTAGAGCAGGCAAGAACACCCTTTGGAGAGTATTGTAGAAGTATACTCCAAAATGGAAATTAAAGTTAACCTGCCACTCCCTTCCGCATTTCGGTGCAATACCTGACAACAACTGGGCTAGCCGAGGGGTAAAAACTCTCTATGATATTGTGGAAAATGGGGACATCAAGATGTTTCAAAGCCTTAAAGATGGTTACAAACTTACAACCTACCTCCGTGTTTTTTCACTACCTTCAATTAAGACATGCCTTTAGAACTCAATTTCCCACTAGACCCATTGAACTAGTGGACTCCATGTTGGAGAGATACCTGCGCAGGGAAGACCTTAGGAAACCAACGACCTGGTTATACATTATATTATGCCAAGCTTGCCCAGACCCCTTAGGGTTAGAGATATCCCAGAATTGGAAGAGGAAATGTGGGTGGATGTACTCAAGCAGGTCCCTGACATCACAATGTCAATCAGAGACAGATACATTTAGGCAACATTTTTGAACAGAGTGTATCTTACCTAGGGTTGCCACCTTGTATAAAAAATTTTACCGGCTGCTGGGGGCGGGCCTCAAATGGGCGGGACGTGACATCAAAAGGGGCGGGGAATGATGTCAAAAGGGGCGGGCCACGCAACAGACACCTCGGACGCTAGAAGAGGCAAAAGAAAAGGTAAGTTGCAGGGGATTGGGGATGATTGGGGGCAGGCCGAGGGCTCCTTTTGATCGTATTACAAATTTACCGGCAGCTACATTGCCGGTAAATTTGTAATACCGGCCCCGGCCTTGGCAGGTATTTTACCGGCTAGGCCAGTAAAATACCGGCCAGGTGGCAACCCTAATCTTACCCCATATAGGCTTGCAAAGATATACCAAGTGACCCTAGATCAGTGTGTAAAATGTAACCAAGAGATCAGCTCATATACTGTATGCATGTGTTCTGGTCCTGTCCACTTATCCAAAGATTCTGAGGTGAAGTCCTGCAATACATTTCCAACACCCTGAGTGTCCCGTGCATTAAGACTCCACTGGTGTGTCTTGTGGGAGTGGCAAGCGATTTAGGACTTCGGTCCTGTGTCAAACTTTGCTCCAACTGTTATACTACGCAAAAAAAGGCCATTTTGCTACAGTGGAAATCCACTGCTCTCCAAACCCTTGCCTTCTGGAGCGCATTGGTAAATGATGCTCTCCCAAACCCAGGGCCGGATTTACATAGTGGGCGCCCCTAGGCCCACTGCAGTTCGTCGCCCCTGTGCAGATTTTCATCATCTGGACTGGAGCAATGGGGATTAGTGCACGGGAAATTTAAAAAATGATTGTATCTCCAGAGCCTCCCCAGTGTTTTTTAACCAATGTGGTTGGTAGGCCCGGTCCTAGGTGTCCTTTACACAAATCCGGGCCTGCCTAAACCAGAAACTGACTTATATAGCCTGGGGTTGCCCAAAAAAATTTGGAAAAATCTGGGACATGTGGCTGGAAATGGAGGGTACCAGACCAGACACTAATGGACAATAATGTTGAATTTGCTAAAGATATGTGAATGTACAGCAAAGTATGATAAGGAAATGACAAAGATAATATGTTAGATAAAATTGAATATTTATTATTTGGCTCCACTGGCAAAAACACTGCTTGTAAGTCTTCTTCTTTCCTCTTTTCTTTATTCACCTGTTAAAATACAAAATTAAAAAAAAAGTTAACCTGCCACCCCGTTGCAAATATTATTTTATAAAACATATACATTAAAAAAAATATAAAAAGATATAAATGTGTTTAACATAATTAGAGTTAGGATTAATTTATCCTTTATGTATTACTTGTGAGCTTTTGCAACCTGGATCAGTAAAGCAGACTGGGTGGCTATAAATGCTCTTCCTCTTCCGGCAGGCCTGGACTGGCAATTTGTGGGTTCTGGCAAATGCCAGAGGGGCTGCTATAAGGTGCCATAGAAAGTCAGTATTTAGTGGGCTGGTGGGGGCTGTTTGGGCCTTTGTTTGGGCTGATTGGGCCTCTGTGTACCTGAATTGCCAGGGCCTATTTTAATTCTCAGGCCTGCCTGCAGTTAAGAACTTGCCATGGCCTTGTGGATTGTGCATGTTGTGTATGGATGGAAGAAGGTCTCTGTGGATTCTTTAACGGACTGGTTCCTAGCCTGCTGAAGGCTGCTGGCTCCACTGGCCTCACTTTCTTCTGTTACGAGCTGTTCTGTAGCCTCAAGCTGAGTGTGGAGAAACCAAGAAAACAAGAGGAAACTTACTGACTGACACAGAAAACAAATATGGTACTGTAAGAGAGGTGCTGGCCAAGGAGCTAGGTGATAAGTCTTCTCCTTCTACCAAGAGGTAGTTGCATGCTCCACTACATCCACCTACCCAGCGTTTGGGCATTCATTTTAATTATAGTCATTGTTACAAGCGGGTCACAGTAATTAGCACTGACACCAGGGGGAGGAACTCTATGAAGTATTCACCACCTCTGTTCTGTTAACAAGATATTTATTTTATTCTTACATCAACTTGAGCGACACTGGAAGACAGCCTATAGCTTACACCATTAGATGACAGGACAGTTACAGATGTCTTCCTTTATTCATAGCCTTCCACTATATAGTCACCCTCAAAATGTATTTAATGTCTTAGCAACATACATGATTTTGAATCAACAAATCTTTAGGGTTTGGATTTGGTTTGGTGGAACCCTTACAACTCACATGACTTTAAAGATGTGCACATTATTACTGTACTGTATACGGATTGGGATTGGATATTGTGTAAAGCATTCAGTAATGATGGATTCAGTGCATCCTTAGTAATATTACCCATTTTTTTAATCTGTTTTTATTCTACTGTAGAGTCTCAGTGATTTTACAGAAGGATATGCTCATGAATGTTGTTTTTAAATTAAATGTTTATTTAAGGATTTATTGAATTGTAATGAGCTTGTTATTACAGGTAAGAAGGCTTTTTATTCAGAATGCTTGGGACCTGGGGTCCTTTTGTGGAGCACCATGCCTTAAAGATGCTAAAAACAACATGTGAATATGTTTTGAATTACACGGGTTGTGCTGGGTTAGCAAACACTGTACACGGTACTTGTTATGGAACTATAGTTAATCAGTCATTTGCAAATACTTTATACCATACCTATATTGGAAAGGGCTTTTTCGGGGCTGATGTTCTAATGTAGAGAAATATTATTAGAGCAGCACTGTACAATGTTGCAGTTGTTTTCTGTATCAAATAATAGAATGTGACAGTCCTACTTTTCAAAATGTTCCGTCTATGCTGGGCGCTCGTGCACGTGTACAAAAATTTTGAGACTACAACAGATTGTAGTATCCACAAATGTTATGTAAAAACACAAAATTTTGCATTTATTCTGACCTGCGCATACAGTTTTTAAAAAAACAAGTTTAAAATGTGTGCACAAAAGCATTTTTTGCACACAAAACTGAGAAGGAATTATAGGGGAAATTGCTTGAACATGGTCTTTCTTTTGCATATATCCAAATTAAATCTCAAATCAGGTTGTAACCGTTTATCAAATGATCCCTGTGCCCTAGAAGCTCATTTTCAGTACAGTGCTGACTTTATATCTTGTGGATGGATACAGGGCCGGGCCAAGCCGGGCAGGCGCCCCAGGCAACCCGGCCAGCTCTGGCGCCCCCTCCACAGCCCATGCGGAAATGAGAGCGCATGCATGTACGTGAGCACACACATGCGCGCTGACCAGCAAGATCATCTCCCATCATCGCTCATATGCACGCACAGGCACGCAAACAAGCGAAGCCAGCCAGACTTTTGCAGACCGGACTGGGGTAGGCAGCAGTGAATGGTACGTGCCTGTCGCCCCTTAAGTTTTGCGCTCTAGGCAGGTGCCTACTCTGTCTACCCCTAGTTCCGGCCCTGGATGGATACATTTCGTGTCAGGCACAGGAGCATAATATTTATTTACAATCAATAAGCACAAAATGTACTCGGTTTGTATCTGTTATAATAGAAATCAGCCATAAATTTATTGTTAATTATACCATTATTAATGGTGCTAAATGATGTCACATGACCCATTACAACTACTACATTATAAGAAAGAATGCAGCACCTGCTTATAATATAAGAATATTGCATTTTGGTTAAGAGTTACATGACCCATATAAGTCAGCCTTTGGCCTTGTGCGTTTTTATGTTACAGAACTCTTCATTATCCTTATTTACAGTAGGGGGTACATTATCCCTTGTAATAGCTGGGTGATGTTCAGAGTCTGTATAACTCAGCCTGCAGCCTTGTGCCTTTATATGGTCACCGAACTCTTCAGTCACTTCTAATATCTTTATCATTTACAGTAGGGGGTACATTATCCCTTATAACACAAGAGTGATACTCAGAGTTCCCTGTATAACTCAGCCTGCAGCCTTGTGACTTTATATGGTCACAGCACCCCTCAGTGACTTCTAATATCCTTATAATTTACAGTAGGGGGTACATTATCCCTTATAATACATGAGTTATACTCAGAGTTCCCTGTATAACTCAGCCTGCAGCCTTGTGCCTTTATATGGTCACAGAACCCCTCAGTGACTTCTAATATCCTTATAATTGACAGTAGGGGGTACATTATCCCTTATAATACATGAGTGATACTCAGTTCCCTGTATAACTCAGCCTGCAGCCTTGTGCCTTTATATGGTCACAGAACCCCTCAGTGACTTCTAATATCCTTATAATTTACAGTAGGGGGTACATTATCCCTTATAATACATGAGTGATATTCAGAGTTCCCTGTATAACTCAGCCTGCAGCCTTGTGCCTTTATATGGTCACAGAACCCCTCAGTGACTTCTAATATCCTTCTAATTTACAGTAGGGGGTACATATCCCTTATAATACATGAGTGATACTCAGAGTTCCCTGTATAACTCAGCCTGCAGCCTTTATATTGCCACAGAACTCCTCAGTGACCAATCTATCAGATTCAACCCTCTGGCTAGGTCATCCTTTGTCTTTTTTTTTATTTATTTTTGTTTGTTTGTTTCATTTTAATATTTTAATTATACTATTAATATTATTTACCAAATATTTATTTTAAAATAAAGACAAATCTGTCCATACAGAGTAGACCAGGGGTGCCCAAACTTTTTGCAATGAGGGCCAGATTTGGTGAGGTGAAAATGTGTGGTGGCCGACCATTCAGCCCCACATTCTTTGAACCATTAACATTAAATTACAGGAATCAAGTAGCCATAGCAGTAATATTTTGGCACATTAGTGAAATGATCTGACACTTGGGGGCAAATTCACTAAGATGCGAAGTTGCGCCAGGCGCAACTTCGCCGCGCTTCGCTGCACTTCGCCAGGCGTAGTTTCGCCAGCGCTCTGCAAATTCACTAAAATCCGAAGTTCCGCTCAGGGGTACCGTAAGGTTGCGAAGTTGCGCTAGCGTTGATTCGCTATGTAAAGCGAAGTTACGCTAGCGAAGGCTAATTTGCATATGGCGCCAAATTCAAATTTCAATGGAGGAATACGTATCAGCACTACAAATGCCTAGAAAACCTTCAAATCATCAAATAAAATTTTTATTTTGCCCTACACATGTGCCCACTGTCTAGGTAAGTTGCCATGAGTCAGGAAATGTAGGGGGGAAGGAGGGGAGCCCCAAAAATGTTTTCGATCTTTTTCAGCCTATCACCCATAATGTAGAAAACACGCCAGCGTTTTTTGGGACTTAGAAAAAATTTTGACTTTTTTTGAAGCAATCCCTATCTACTCTATTGCGCTTCGCCAGGTCTGAGGTGGCGAAGGAAGTCTAGCGTAAAAGGTAGCGTTCAGTAAACTGCGCAAGTTAGTGAATTTGCGTAGTCACGTCGCTAGCGAAAATTCGCCTGGCGTAAGGGTGCGAAGTAACACTAGCGAAACTACGCCAGCGTTCGTTAGTGAATTTGCGCAGTAACGAAAATGCCAAACGCTAGTGAATTAACGCTTGCATTCGGCGCTTCGGGCTTAGTGAATTTGCCCCTTGGTCTATACTGCTGCCTGTGTGCTGAAGGTGTCAGTAATAGACTCGTAGTGACGCCATACTTCTTTAGTTTACTGTACTAGCACGTCAGTACGTCTATTGACACCTTCAGCCTTAAAGAAGTATGTGAAAACAGCGCATCTCTATGTGCCAGATCATTTCACTAATGTGCTTAAATATTACTGCTAAGGGATTCCTGATCACACTGTGCTGGGGGGCCTCAGTATTATTAATTTCATGATGGAGGCTGAGGGCCGGTGTAAATTTTAGAACGGGCCGCACTTTGGACATGCCTGGAGTAGACAGTATATCATACTTCATGCATTTTTATTATATCATACAAGTGTCATAGTTGCAACTCCTGTCTAGAGCCTTTCTCTAGACAAAATAGCCCCAAACAGTACACTTCTTTTAAACATTGCCAGAAGGAGTTGCCCCCTATGCATGTGGATCAAAAACATCAGGGAACAGTAGCCCCCACCTCACCAGGGGTGATAATGTCTTTTTAATACTATGTTCGGAGGTAAACAGGGACCACCGTATGGGTTTACTTTAACGTGGTATCGTGGCTTATCAATTTTATTATCATAATTTTATAACTTAAAAAAACCCTGTTTTTGGAAATACACGCACTTGCATTTATACTGAATTACTTATGAGATAGAGGACCAGGGAATGTGCATTGATTAAATGGCCAAATCAGTAGCATTTCTCTCTCTCTCTCTCTCTCTCTCTCTCTCTCTCTCTCTCTCTCTCTCTCTCTCTCTCTCTCTCTCTCTCTCTCTAATACACAAAAGCCATGAATATCTTATATATAAATATAATATATTATATCCTTATAAACGGTGAGTTCTGATGTCACCAGTTATAAACAGTGAGTTCTGATGTCATTTCTGTCACATGACTCACTGAAACTTGTGTATTATAATAAACAAAGTACCCCCAGTTGCAAAATATGAGGATATTAGAAGTTACCTCGGCCTCGTGTTTTTATATGAAACTCCTCGGTAACTTATCCTTATAATTTACAACAGGGGGTACTTTATTCACTATATATTATTATAAATTGAGTTTTCTACTTCTAGAATTTGTAGTTTCTCAGTGTCCTGTTTGGTTTCCTGTGTGCTCGGTTTTACGGCTGGGCTGAGTGGAGGGTTGTACCATCTACTGACTGACAGCTGAATCATCCACTGATGTTTGTATTCTGGGAACTGCCTCTTCTAGAAAGGAAGGTGCCCCACCCATAACAGAAGTACCTTGGCTGACACTTTAGCTTGTATATTCTGCTGTGCTGCACGCTTTCCAGGTAAGTGCATCAGATTCTGTCCATTAATGGCTATTAAAGTAAATACTGCATATCTCAGGCAGCGTAACACTGCACTATTAGTTTGCAGAGGAATGCTGAGTATGTAGGGCAGCTCCTTTCCATCTGTTTGTGCTGCTCCCTAACTGCTGAGCAGTGTTTGCCAAAACAGAATTACATCAGATAAGAAGCACATTCTCTCCAGACTTCTCTCCTGTACCTTACTGACATGCTTTACTAATAAGATTGTGCAGCAGAGGCTGCTATAACCAGCTTCATTTAGTAAGGATTTGCACAGAGCTGGCTGCACCCTTTTCATTGTTCATGGGAAGGATCATGAGATCTGTAGTGTATTGCTTTACACATGTCTGTAGTCCTACCTTCATTGCATCACTCCTGACCGCTGGGGAAGCTAGGATCCACTTCTGTTACTGAAACTGTCAGCAAAGAAGTTCAAACCTGAAAATAAATATTTTTAGTGCGATGTAGAGGGCAATAGTTTTCGTGTTTTTATTACTTAGGGGTTTTGAGTTATTTAGCTTTTTATTGAGCAGCTCTCCGATTTGCAATCTTCAGCAATCTGGTTGCTAGGGTAAAAATTACCTTAACAACTATGTATTGCTTTAAGTAAGGTACTGGAAGATGAATAGGAGAAGGGCTGACTAGAAAGACAAGTAATAAAAAGTAGCAAATAATAATAAACGTGTAGCCTTACTGGGCTTTTTTTTTTTTTTTGATGGGGTCAGTGACCCTCGTTTGAAAACTGGCTAGAGTCAGAAAAAGCTAAATAATTCAAAAACTATTAATACAAGAAATAGAAAAGTTGCTTAGAATGCTTACAACTCTAAAAGTAAACATTTGTAATTACCATTGCAACTGTAAATGTTATTTGCGCCCCTTTTGCCTCACGAGGAAACTTCGGGCGACTTTGGAAAACGTATCGCTGCGTGTGATTAGCGCAGGTGATTTTTTATTTTAGCCAGGCACAGAGCGAGGGGAGGCATTCGGGGAAGATTGGTCAAGGAAATCACCGCGATTAGTCGCCAGCCGACTAAATCTCCCCAAATCGTCCAGTGTGTCCCAGCCCTTAGAGCAGGGGTGCCCAAACTTTTTGCAACAAGGCCCAGATTTGGTGAAGTGAAAATGTGTGGGGGCCGACCATTCAGCCTGACATTCTTTGAACCATTAACATTAAATTACAGGAATCAAGGAATCACGTAGCCGTAATATTTGGGCACATTAGTGAAATGATCTGCCACTTGGTCTATACTGCAGCCTGTGTGCTGAAGGTGTTAGTAATAGACATTTACTGGCACGTAGTGACGCCATACTTCTTTAGTTTGCTGTACAGGCCCGTCAGTACGTCTATTGACACCTTCAGCCCTAAAGAAGTATGTGAAAACAGCGCATCTCTACGTGCCAGATCATTTCATTAATGTGCCTTAATATTACTGCTATGGGATTCCTGATCACACTGTGCTGGGGGGCCTCATTATTATTAATTTCATGATGGAGGCTGAGGGCCGGTGTAAATTTGAAAACAGGCCGCAATTGGCCCCCGGGCCTCACTTTGGACATGCCTGATCTAGGCAGTTGTGATAATGATTATCTCCAAAAATCAAAAATGGTTCTTAAATCTTTGACATTATGCAATAGGTGTAATTTAAGAATGTGTAGAAAGTGCAGTGTGTTAAGGCAAGTTTTGGATGTCATTTTTTTTTTTTTTTTACCGATAACACATTTCCCCCCATGCTTCCAACATAATTGCAAATGCATTCCAAATTGCACCCACCACAATCATATGCAAGCTGTGTCTAGCATTTTCCTAGCATGGAGGTTGTGCCACTTCCAGAGTGTGCATTCAACACAGTATTTGCATCTGATTTGCTGGGTACAAGGGTGGATCTGGGGCAGGACACCATCCAGGGGTCCACTTGCCCATTAATTCACCCTTGGCTGCTGTAACATCATGGGGTTGCCCTAAACTGATCCGTGTGACCTCATAAAACAATAATCTCCCTCTTGACGCATTTTGTGTTGTTGGGAACTTCATCAGTTTGTAAAATCTGTTGGTCTAAGGTGTTAATGGCATAAAAGAGAGGGTGCAATTAAAATGGACTTGTTTTGACAGTGTTCATTTTTGTTAAATGGTAAAATATAAACCGGCCCGGATTTGTGACAAAAGCCTGGGCCTAAGGCAGCAAAATATTAGATGAATTATCCCTTTGGCATTTTCATCACTGCCATTTTTTCTAAGCAGTAGTCAAAATGCCTGTCCCTGTCTATGAAATAATGAGAAACTCTCTGCCTATGGCTGACGCTGCCAGTCAAAACGCTCAACCGAGAGCACCATGGCAGTCACACCAAGGTAACTGTACTTTAACTTGTAGAATGCAATGAGGCTGTACGGTGCAATTTGCTTGATCTCTGGCCAGATGTCTGATAGAATGTGCTGGGCTTTAAATGTATGCTTGACTTTTAACATAGACTCTCTCCCCGTAATAACAAGTTCCTGACTATAAGAATGAACAGATTCTTGCAAACACCTTAGTACAAGTCAAGTATTTAGCCTAAGGTCACGTCAGGAATCAAACCAGTAAGACAGCAATGAGGTGGCACTCCTCTTCCTATGTAATGTGAGAGAATCCATCTCAAGTATTCCCCACCTCTCTCAAGCAGACTGACTCTATGGTTCTTACTATTCCACTCAGAAAACACAGTTTCATTACCAAGAATGTTATCCTCGGGGCTGGGGCAGCAACTCGGGGAGGCCCATTTATCAAAGGTCGAATTTTGAATTCGTGTGAATTTTTTTTTAAATCGAATATTCTCACAATTCGTAGGAATCTAGTTTTTTTCCCGAAAATAAAACTCGAATGTCAACATCTTCAAATGGCTCAACGGACCTCTGCCACTGACTTGTAGGTTTTAGGTGGCGAATATTCAAATAAGGATTGTTTCTATGGTTGAGGGGTGATAAAGCTCACATTCGAATAGGGGGATTAAAATTTGAATGTGTGAATTCTGACACTTGAGAATTGGAATTTACTATTCGACCCTTGTTAAATCTGCCCGTAGGTGTCTTATACTTAGCAATATCACCCCAAAGTTAATCATATAGTTATGGCTTAGAAAGTCATTATCAGGGGTGTAACTAATGAAGAAGCAGACCCTGCTGCCTGGGGGGGGGGGTAGTAGGAATAGAGCAGATATTGCATTGGAATCTCATTAAATTATTAAAGATTCTCTTCCCTTTTCTGACCATCTAGTGTTAGTGGGAGTCTGGATAGACCTGTTGGGCAAGTCCTATTCCATAGACACTGTATAAACATGCTCAGACAGCAAACATACATATGCAACGTTGTTTTACAGAGGTTTCATGGGATCCCAATATTACTGGCAGGGCCTCTGGGTTTACACAGATGATTAAATTTGGCATTTTAACATATTTCACGTAATTCTTTTGAAGTGTATTAGGCGTGTAAGGTGATCACAACTTCTGTTGACTTTCAGCAGGCCAACCAACAATTGGGAAGTCCTTTTTAATTTTCTTGGTCTCTTGTCCCAAAAAGTAGATTAACCATGGAACTGGATTATATTTTGTCCAGTTAGATCTTCTCTTAAGCATCCCTCTGTGTGCAGTTTACAACACTGGTTGCTAGACTACATAGAACCCTGTAAACCAGATTACCATTCCAAACTGGGGTGCTTCGGAGAATAGTGCTAATATATTAAAAATAAACATTAGGACAATGCCTATGGTCTTCATTATCTGCTTCGTAAAGCCCCATGTATACCTTTACTTCTTTCTGAGGTTCTCCTGTCAGGCCCCTTCCCTTCTACCAAACCCCAGGCATAGCTCAGTGTTTTGCTTTAGAGCAGAAGGTACAGAAAATGGAGAAGGAGGTCTGTACCAGGGGAACTCCAAATGTGTGATTTAAAGGGTAATGAAAGTAAGAGACTAATGGCTGTTATGGAAAGCAGCGCAGTGACCCTATGCCATACAATTGCAGGACAACTGTGGTCACTCATGATTTCAGAAGACCAGTGTCAGACTGGGTCCACCAAAGAACCTGACATGGAGGGTCCATTCTCACAATGATTACATGAAGTCAGTGCTATAATAGGGGTCATATAGGAAGTTATAGCTAATAAAGTAAAGCCAAAAAAATAAAATAAAATTTTTATTTCTTTAATCTCAAATATACTTTAAATAAAAAACGTGTACTGTTTTTTTTTTTTATAAGAAACCTGACTGTATGCAGTGAAATTCCCCCTTCATTTACATTTACTGCTGTATATAGGAAACTTCAGACAGTCCCTAACTGCTCTGCAGAGAAACGAATATACTTTCAAACAGCAGGGGGAGCCCGCACCTTACATCCCAGAACTTGAGCAGCTTTGTTAGTTTTCCTGTAGAGCAGCTGGCAACTGAGTAGAGCTTCGTATCCGCAGCTGTCAGAGCAAATAAATGAAGGGAGAATTTCACTGCATATAGTCAGGTTTCTTATAAAAACAGTGCAGATTTAATATTGGGGATAGGGTTCTTTTTCAGTTAATAAAGTAAAAATGGGATTTTATTTTGTTTCCAACTCCAGCTGCAGGAACTAAGATCACGGAGCCAGATTAAAACAGATAAACTGGGATTCTATTTTTAAGGATTATTTTGCTGCAGCCACTGGCTCTGCAGAGTTGGAGAAAGTTTTGTATTAAACAATACAAAAACTATAAAATCCATATTAGATTACATGACAACACAGGACCCTGTGCAGTCTGCATATTCTGATTATTAATCAGTCTTGCTGTATTGGCTTCTGGCAGATATTTGACTTTGTGCTGTTTTGATGATGACAATCCCTAAACAGCCCAAACCACACTGAGCATGTGCATAGTCTTGGTCTTGCAGAGATGTATAACAAAGTTACAAGATGGTGACCCCCTGTGGCCAACTTTGAAAGCATAAATCATTTGTTTGATTAGGCTTCTGGTGCAGTAAGTTTATGTTTAGTATACAAAATACAGCATTTCTAGCCTAATTCTGTTTTAGACTTTAGTTTCCCTTTAACTCGGTCCTGCTGTATGACTTTCTGGTACTCTGCCAGGCCAGTCCCTCCCTGAATCCAATTATGTTATTGGTGTTTGTGTGTTTTTTTTCTACTAGCATTCTGGAGAAGTATAAGGGCCCCAAATTGCTAGTGTGAGATCCAGTCCCACTGGCATAGTTGGCACCTCCTCCTAATTATAGTCCATTGACCCCAGTTTACAAAAGCCTGGTCTGTGCTGTACTCATTAAACAAAAAAGACATGTTTCACATTGTGTAGGTATGATTCATTTTCATGGAATGCGCTGGGTAGGGGAAAATTGGATACAACTAGTTGCTGTGTGTATACGGGGTTCGACACATTCTGATTAATGTGGAATTCACAATTTGCTTTGTAAAGACAAACAGTAATTTGAATTTAAAAAAATCTTTCTTATGTAGATGGCTCAGTGTGTGACCAAGATTCAGCTGTCCATCGCCTGTTCAGATCTTCTGGACAAAGATGTGGGTTCCAAATCAGACCCTCTGTGTGTGGTTATGCAAAGCACTGGAGACGGCAAATGGATGGAGGTAAAACGTATTTTATTTTGCACACATCTACTGAACATAGTGGCAATAACGCGACTGTAAAGTTACTGGCAGATAAAGAGATTATTTGCCCATGATAAATCTCTTCTGCGGGTGACTAATCTCCTGCAAATGCTTTTAATGACGTTAATAGCCGGTGTGAAAATATATGAATTCATCCTGTTTTTCATGTTTCCTTGCTAGACAGCTTCGGGTGAATTCAGAAAAACTGCATATGTTTTCCCACTGGCAGTTACATTATCGCTGGTGGGAAAGCACATGGAAGAAAGTAATCGCCTGCAGTATCGTAGATTTATTGCGGGCAACTAATTTCCTCATCTGTCAGCGCCCTTAGGGTTCAGGTATTTGTACTTTTGTCTAAATGGGAAAAAAAGGGTTAGTCCATCTTCCTTTATTTAAAAGGTGTGGACCTCTTATTTTTTATATTTTATTTTTTTTGAGACTCGGTCATACCAGTTTAAGAAATAGCCATTTTGGGTATGCCATTATTTTATGTTAGGATGTATGTGTTTTGTGGCCATATTCATATTTATGTGTTATCCACTGTATATGGGGGGTTGACAAAGTCAAGTCTCCAGGTAGCTTACATTGCAAGTCACACTCTGACCCAAATTATCAATATTAAAGGGTTTTCTGGGAATGGTAGTTTGGTTGTATGTTGCTACTGGGTCCATATACCTCTCAACTGGATATGGGCACGATGGGGGGTTCCTCCGCCATCCTATCAGTTGGGAGGTAAGATGTGGGGGGCAGGTATCACAAACCAGGATTTAAATTAGTGCCAGGCATTCTCTCAATAGTATTGTCTTTTTTGGCAGTACAGTTATGTGACCTGGGGTTTTCCAGATAACTGATATTTCCATAACTTGGATTTTCGAACTTTAAGTCTACTAGAAAATCATGTAAACGTTAAATAAACCCAACAGGCTGGTTTTGCTTCCAATAAGGATTAATTATATCTTGGTTGGGATCAAGTACAAGGTACTGTTTTATTTTTACAGAGAAAAAGTAAATCATTTTTTAAAATTTGGATTATTTGGATAAAATGGAGTCTAATTCCGTAATTCTGAGCTTTCTGGATAACGGGTTTCAGGATAACAGATCCCATGCCTGTACTATTATTTCTTATTCTAAATGCTTTTGAATATCTGAATAATAAAGAAAGAAAAAGCTTAGCTCATCCTGATCACCACATATATCTGCTATTTCTCCTCTAGCTGGGACGTACAGAGAGGATCAAGAACAACCAGAGCCCAGAATTCTCCACTAAACCAATCGTGGATTACTATTTTGAAAAAGTGCAAACCATGTCATTTAGGATTTACGACATTGACAATAAATCAGTGGAGGTCTCTGATGATGATTTTTTGGGAGGCTACCAGTGCACCCTTGGGCAGGTAAAGTGGCATTGATTGGGCAGTGTCTGTGTATTATCACTGATATCCTCATGTACAGTTTATGGGTCATGTTGTTACCCAGGCAATTAATAGCCGAGTGTTGGTTTGTTGTAACCACACTCTCTGAAACACTGTTTAGTTTATGCCATCATGATGCTCCTCCTGCTTCGAATATTACATATCTATTATTGTACTAGACTTCACACAATATTTATGGCAGGCTACTTTGCAGAATTATATATTAGGGATGCACTGAATCCAGAATTCGATTCGGCCAGGATTCAGCCTTTTTCAGCAGGATGTGGATTCAGGCCAATCCTTGTGCCAAATGTTAGGCACCCCCAAGTTATTGTATCGACTTACCTGAAATTTACCTTTTAATAAAACTATATTGTTTAGTTGAATCGCCCTGTAATACAGGCCATTATTCTTTTCCATTCAGATTGTGTCCAGCCAGAAAATAAAGGGACCCTTGGAGCTGAAACAAGGAAAGCCTGCTGGGAAAGGAACCATTACTGTACGTTTACCAAGTAACTAGAATTAACCTCTAGATACTGTCATGATTTTCATGGTGTCGTTTTTTTAATACCATATTATATTGTGGGTATTGCAAATAATCCTATAATGTAAACCACTAAATGTATTTTAAGTTTTAAAAGTGGTATTTTTTCTTGCTGTCTTATTTCATTCTCCATGATCCTGTGGTTACAGAATCTGAATCTTCCAGCACGGCATCATGCAAGTTCAGTGGCCACAGCTAGTCAGTTCTTAACTCTTTGACTATATGACATAGCTTGTCCTCCTATATCTCAAACTTGTGTGCCATTCTCATATTTACCACTAGGTGATATTTTTAGTAGCGCAGACTATTTCTGAGCTAGGTTTGACTTGTAGGATGCTGTAACCTACTCCAGCCTTCAGCTAGTCTTTTTTTATTTTTTTATTTATTTTTATTTTTTGGAACAGTAATGGAAACTTCTGGGGTGTCAAGATACATTTCCTCTTACTGTATATAATTAATCTGGGGACATACTTTCCACTGACTCTCACTGTATTTAGTGTATTTGAGATGTTGGTATCCCCCTGCCTGACGCTGTATAATATAGTTAGGATGCAGAGATACTGTTCTTGGAAATTATTATACTATTATTTACAGGGGAAAATATATATTATATACAGTGGCATATATATATATATATATATATATATATATATATATATATATATATATATATATATATATATATATATATATATATATATATATATTTTACCATCTGATTTATCTATGGGCATATAGGGCTGTTTTTCAAAATTATATCTTGGCTAAACTGAAATGAAACCAGTTATGGGCATTCAGATGTTCTGTGTTTGATTGTCCCCTTTTGAGCAATAGATATAAACAGAATTTAATAATATCTAAAAATGTTGGTTGTAAAAAAAAGTTTATCTATCTATCAGTATTTCTATATTACAGGTGTTGGGGAATACAACCATATATTTGACAGCAAATGGGGGTCCTAAACCCAAACAATGTAAAGACCACTTCCTGGATTTATCAATTACTAATGTTTCATATGAACCATATTACTCTTTCGGTGCTCCTGTGTCTGACTTGCAAATTAGTTTTATTATGACACACGATCCCTTTCTTTTTTTTTTTAGATCATTGCTGAAGAGATTAAGGATACCAGGGTAATTAACCTGGAGGTAGAAGCCAGAAATCTTGATAACAAGGTACAGTCTCACAAGGGAACGAGCACCACAGATTCCCCTGCCCTATGTATTTTTCATGGTACAGGTATGGGACCTGTTATCCAGTAAGCTTGGGACCTGGGGTTTTCTGGAAAACAGATCTTTCTGTAATCTGGATCTTCATACCTTAGGTCTACTAGAAAATCATGTAAACTATAAATAAACCCAATAAGCTGGTTTTGATCCCAATAAGGATTTGTAATATCTTAGTTTGGATCAAGTACAAGGTACTGTTTTATTATTATTATTATTATTATTATTATTATTATTATTATTATTGAGAAAAAGGAAATCATTTTTTACAAATTGGATTATTTGACTATAATGGAGTCTATGGGAGACCGCCTTTCCGTAATTCAGAGCTTTCTGGATAACGGGTTTCCGGATAACTGATTCCATATTTGTACTGTCAAATTATTTCACTGGGCAAGATAGTACGGCAGCAAAGAAAAATCCCAATGGGAGAGTGACATTTCTTTATTTTGCTTAATTATTCCAAAAAAATAAAATAAATGTGTATCAGTCTTCAAAATTCCTTATTATTTTATGTACTTTTATACAACCTGGCTTGGAGGATGTCTTGACGATATAAAATCATATTAAACTCCCATAATTTCGCTGTTTTATAGATTTGTTTGGTCTTGACATGGTTGGCCAGTTTCTCCAAGGGAATCACCAGTGAAGTTTAATGGAGATTGGAATGGCTAGATCTTTTATTAATTATCCAGCTTTACATCAATTGCCTCTAGAAAATATATTTAGGCCTCTCCTCGGGGTATAGCATGTAAAGGATATTGTGAAAAAGTGGGAATGATAAAACAAATGAAAATGTTTACATTAAGGGGCACTTTTGCCTAGGGTCGAATATCGAGGGTTAATTAACCCTAGATATTCGACCGTCGAAGTAAAATCCTTCGACTTCGAATATCGAAGTCAAAGGATTTACCGCTATTCCTACGATCAAATGATCGAAGGAATAATCATTCGATCGAACGATTCGAAGGATTTTAATCCATTGATTGAAGGATATTCCTTCGATCAGAAAATTGTTAAAAAGCCTATGGGGACCGTCCCCATAGACTAACATTGGCCTTGGTAGGTTTTAGGTGGCGAACTAGGGGGTCGAAGAATTTTTTAAAGAGACAGTACTTCGACATCGAGTGGTCGAATAGTCGACCGATTTTTAGTTCGAGTCGAAGGTCGTAGTCGAAGGTCGAAGTAGCCATATTCGACCATTGGAAATTCAAACTATTTTTCCTCTATTCCTTCACTCGAACTAAGTAAATGGGCCCCTAATTGTCATGTGCCATTTTAAACCATATTTAGATATCTATGTGGCAGATATATTGGCCGGCTGGGGAAACAGTATGCTCAGTAAAGTAACCTCGTACAGGCACTTGCTCTTTAGGAGTGAAATAAAGACATTTCTGTTTTCCTAGGATTTCCTTGGCAAATCAGATCCATTCCTGGAATTGTTTAAACAAGGAGATGGTGGAAGCTGGCAGCTAGTCTACCGCTCAGAGGTAAATTGCATTACACACAAATATCTGCACTAGGAAACATTTGTCATCGGTGAAATAGATGAGTTTTTAATTCAGAGCATCGGAAGGACTTAAGGACTAACATTGCTGCCTTGGACACACTCTATGTTGTGCACTTTATTTGTATTTGATAATAATAATTGTAGTGCTCAAGTCAAGAGCATAAGGAGCAGTATATTAGCTCTATTACTTAATAGTATTAACGAGCTGCTTCATGTTCTGTATTTTTCCAGGTAATCAATAACAACCTCAACCCTACCTGGAAAAAGTTCAGTGTTCCTCTGCAGACTTTCTGTGGCGGTGACATGAACAAGCCTATTAAGGTAAGGACACATCTACCTTTAGGTAAACTAACTGAAATTGTCTACTCTGAACTGTGCAGTGTGATGCAGGCTTAAATCTAGAGGATGACTGAGCAGATGAATGGGTGAGTGAAGGAATGACTCTGTGTCCTGTTTTATCAGGTTTCAATTAGCGATCACGATGACAGCTCCGATTTTGACCTGATAGGAGAATTCGAGTGCACTGCTGGCAAGCTGCTGGAGGTTAAGGACCAAGCGGTGAGCCTTATGACTTCTTCTTCTCACTACCTGCCTCTCTCCCTCTAGGTACATTGTAGCGACTATGATAGTGATGGCTCCCATTATTTAATAGGCATTTTTGAGACTAACGTGTCTCAGCTGCAGAAGGGTGAGCTTGGTTCATTATTGTAATGTACTCTACATTTGATCAGATCATACATATATTCCCTAATCATTTTGGAAGTAGAATTAATTGATCCCAGCAGATCCTCCGCATGTGAGTATTCCTTTGCAATCGCTACATAAAGGCTTGTCCCTTCTGGGGCGCAAACGCTAATCTGACCGTGTAATAGCTGCGGTTTGAATCGAAATCTAACATGCAAGGGTATCTGCGAAATTAGAGAGAGCCTTTAATAACCTTCTATATCTTGCTGGAATTCAATTTTGCACATACCCCTCTTCAGGTGGAGTTTGACTGTATTAATCCACAGAAGAAACAAAAGAAGAAAAGCTATAAGAACTCTGGCACTGTGAGGGTCAAATCATGCAAAGTAAGTGTTTTGTTTTCAGCTGCCCTCTAAAAGACACATACTATGTATTAAATGTAGCAGCATTAATTTCCTATATTTACAGATCTCTTATACACACTTGATTTTAGTAAGAGAGACAGTCAGAGCTCTCCTATGAGAAATAGAAGTATAAGACTGAGAAACAAACATATTTTGTATGTATACACAGTTATAAATGCCCTTGTGATTAGACAGAAAGGTAGAGATGCTCAAGACAACTGTGGTGCAAATATCCTAATAAAAGGCATAATCAGGCAGCATGTAAAGTGAGATTTAGGGGCACATTTATTTTTATTTTTTTGGCTACTTTGAATCGAACGATTCGAACTAAAAATCGTTCGACTATTCGATAGTCGAAGTACTGTCTTTTTAAAAAGAACTTTGACTACCTACTTCGCCAACTAAAATCTACCGAGCATCAATGTTCGCCTATGGGGACCTTCCCCATAAGCTTTCTAACCTATTTCTGATCGAAGGAAAATCGTTCCTCAAATTGTTCGATTCGAAGGATTTAATCGTTTGATCGAACGATTTTTCCTTCGATCGTTCGATCAAACTAAATGCGGTAAATCCTTTGACTTCGATATTCGAAGTCGAAGAATTTTACTTCGATAGTCGAATATCGAGGGTTAATTAACCCTCGATATTCGACCATCGAAGTAAAATCGTTCGACTTCGAAGTCAAAGGATTTACTGCATTTAGTTCAATTCGAACGATTTTTCCTCGATCGTTCGATCAAACTAAATGTGGTAAATCGTTTGACTTCGATATTCGAAGTTGAAGGATTTTATTTCGATGGTCGAATATCGAGGGCCTCGATATTCGACCATCGAAGTAAAATCCTTCAACTTCGAATATCGAAGTCAAAGGATTTACCGCATTTAGTTCAATTTGAAGTTTTTTTCATTCGAATCCTTCACTCGAGTTTAGTAAATGTGCCCCTTAATCTGATGGTACCTTTCTTTTCCCCAAGATCGACGTTGAGTACTCATTCCTGGATTACATAATGGGAGGCTGTCAGATCAACTTCACGGTGAGTAATGTGAGCTCACAAATTACACAGAATACAGGTAAGGCACTTGCTATCCAGAATGCTTGGGACCTGGGGTTTTCCAGATAACTGATCTTTCCGTAATTTGAATCTTCATACCTTGTCTACTAGAAAATCATATAACATTAAATAAACCCTCTGAGCTCAGAGGAAGTGCCGAGCATTACGGCAAGAAACGTGTAAGTCCAGTACACCCACCGCACAAAGATCGTACCACTGTATGTGCCTAAATAAAGCCGTTTTTCAGAGACAAGGATTGTGTCCTGGATTACCGGAATAGCGCCTAATAATGCGGGAGTTTTCTATTTGTTAATTAAATAAACCCAACAGGCTGGTTTTGATGCCAGTAAGGATTAATTATGTCTTAGTTTGAGTTTGGATCAGGTACAATGTAGTTTTATTATTAAAGAGAATAAGGAAATGATTTTAAAAATTTGGATTATTTGCATAAAATTGAGTCTATGGGAGATGGCCTTTCCCTAATTTGGAGCTTTCTGGATAAAGGGTTTCTCATAACCTGTACTGACATGCAAGCAACTAAAATTTAGAGTAAAGACCCATGCACAATTTTCTATCCACTTCTATCTGTCAGAGAAAGAGAGCAAATCTGTTAATTACACTGTGTATGTTTGTGTGACTACAGGTGGGTATAGATTTCACTGGCTCCAATGGGGATCCTAAGTCTCCTGATTCTCTCCACTACATCAGCCCGAATGGAGTCAACGAATACCTGACAGCAATCTGGTGTGTGGGCAACGTGGTTCAGGATTATGACACGTAAGGATCCATTTATTGCTGTCATTGCAAGTTTTATTCTTCTTATCTCCAATGCCTGTAGTGGATGTTGATAGGTAACCAGCCCATACCAGCTCAAAAAGTGCTCGGGAAAGGTATTCCATAAATTAATACAAATCTTGCATAAAAATTATACTATTATCTCTCTCTTTCTCTCTTTCTCTCTTTCTCTCTTTCTCTCTTTCTCTCTTTCTCTCTTTCTCTCTTTCTCTCTTCACAGCCTATGAAGAGAGTATTGCCTGGGAATATTGTTACTCACTTATTCACTTCCTTCCTTAGAGACAAGTTGTTCCCAGCATTTGGGTTTGGAGCCCAGATTCCTCCAAACTGGCAAGTAAGTAGTTTAAAATAAAGTGAAACACTAACATTCCACTGAAGATACTGTGTACAGTGTAGCTGTTGAGTTGTTGCAAAATCTAGATGGAGGCAAGTTACCAATGTATAGCTCTAAATGGGTTTTGTGTACTTCATCACCAGTCTTATCCAATATGCCTACTTCTACATCTGTTCGGACATTGTCTATGTTTTATTTCTAGGTATCACATGAATTTGCCTTAAACTTCAGCCCTGACAATCCTTACTGTCCAGGTAGGATATCTGTGGAGTGTAGATGAACTGTGGAATGTATGGGGTTTTTTTTACACAAGGTTGAGGGCTGGTATTTTAAATACTATGAAGAAGGGGCTATTATCAAAATATAGTTCCTTGATTTCATGCAGACTGTATACTGGTATACTGTATTTATGTGCATCAATTGCAATTTTTTAATAGTCTGTTTTGTGGTGCCTCTAGGGTGTAAGTCTTTCGATATGAGACAGTTATGATCTAATGTTATTGTGCTCTTCTAGGAGTACAGGGCATAGTAGATGCTTACCGTCAGGCCCTGCCTCAGGTCCGTCTCTACGGCCCAACCAACTTCTCCCCCATCATCAACCATGTCACTCGGTTTGCGGCAGCTGCAGCTCAGCATAAAACTGCCTCTGTAAGTACATGGTGTCGTTTCTTTCAGGATTTGGAGAAACGAAAAGGAAATTAACATTAAAATTTGTGTCTGCAATGTGCCAAAATATATTGTCTGGCTATGAAAATTAATTAAAAGGGGTAAGGGTAAGGCCACACTGGGCGTCTTGGGGAGATTTGGTCGCCTGGCGACTAATTGCCTCATCTTTGTGGCGACCAATCTCCCCAAACGCAATTCGTTTTCTGAACGTCGCGTGTGATTAGCGCTGGCGTTTTTTCATTTTAGCTGGTGCAGAGTGAGGGAAGGTGTTTGGGGAGATTGGTCGCCACAAAGATGAGGCGATTAGTCGCCAGGCGACCAAATCTCCCCAAAATGCCCAGTGTGGTCACTTTTTAATCTTAACTGGAATGGTGCATTTCCTTCTATTCAAAAAGAAGAAATCGCACTTTATAATTCCTTAAAGGGAATAAACTCAGTTTCACTCCTGACATGAGAAGATGATTCCAGCATCTGTAAATTTTCTGTACCACACTTATGATATTAGCAGTGTAAAAACGGTTAAATTCATGAATAAAATGAGCACTTTTGTGCACTGAAATGTGTATATGCTAATTAAACTATTAAAGTGGACCCGTCACCCAGACATAAAAATCTGTATAATAAAAGTCCTTTTTAAATTAAATATGAAATCCAATTTCTTTTTTTTATTAAAGCATTCATAGCTGTTGTAAACTCATTTAAAAATATCAGCTGTCAATCAAATATTGTCTGCCCCTCCTCTATGCCAGTGGCATAGAGGCGGGGCAGACAATTACTTTCACTTTCCATTCAGCACTTCCTAGATGTCACTGCTCTCCCCACATTCCCCCACCTCTTAATGATTTAATTGTGTAACCAGGGCATGGGGATGGACATTGGGTCCCTGTCCCCTGGTGCACAAACAAGATTCTGAGATGATACAAGGCTTGTCTTAATAACAATGTCCACAAAATGGCTCCTTCCTGGTTGCTATAATTATGAGTTCCCAGACTGATGGAAACAATATTCAAATAATTTATACAGTGTAATTAAAGTTCATTTTGCTTGACTAACATGATAAAATAGGATTTGGAATAATTTTGTTTGGGTGACGGGTCCCCTTTAACGGCCACCTTCCTTTCCCAGCAATACTTTGTTCTTCTGATCATCACTGATGGGGAAATCACAGATCTGAATGAGACTAAAAATGCTATTGTACAAGCCTCCAAACTGCCAATGTCCATCATAATCATCGGCGTGGGCAATGCAGACTTCAAGGCCATGGAATTCCTGGATGGGGATAATGGTGTTCTGAAGTCGTCCAGCGGGGAACCAGTCGCCAGAGACATTGTCCAATTCGTGCCATTCCGCCAGTTTCAAAATGTGAGTCTATATTAATCCTTGTATTTTTAGTAAAGGTATGAATGGGAAAATAGAAAACTATAGCTTCTTGGGGCAGCATATACTCCATTTTCCTTTAACAATATCACTTCTAGTCTTTATAGTAGCTTGAAAACTGCCCCATTATAAATATATATGTTTTTAGGAGGGGGTTATTTGGCGTGGCTCTTAAAAATAAAGCCCAAATGAAGAATTTGTTGTACAGTCAGTTGGTTTCAACTACCGTTCTTGTTTCTTGCTGCACATTTTATTAACTGCGGCTTTTTCTGTGTTTTGCAGGCGCCTCGAGAAGCTCTAACCCAGGCTGTTCTGGCAGAGGTTCCCAAACAACTGGTCTCTTATTTCAAGTTGCTTGGTCTGGGGCCTGTGAAGCTTCCGGAGAAGAGTAAACCATAGGAGATATCTCGGTACCCTTGGACAAGGTGCTTCTCACATTCCCAACCAGAAGAATAGCAAATACTGGGTTTTCCCCTCTTTTTTTTCTCTATTGCTTTTTTTTTATATATATATATATATGTATGTATGTTTCATAGTCTGCTGCTGTTCACACTTATTTTACACTGTCACTTTGCTATACCAGACTATACGAGAGTCTGCACAACTCCAGAGCACATTTAAAATGATAGACCTTGGGGTTAAGGACTAGCAGCAATTGGGCTCTCAAACCTTTCAATGGGTTCTGTGCCTGTTACTCAACCACTTATAGTTTTGTGTAGAATTCATTTGTACATTTTTGTGTGACTATAGAATGTGTTATAATCAGGTAGGCCACCATTACTGCAGTATCAGATGCTTTGTGGATGTTCTTACCCATGTTACTCCTTTGTTATAGAGTGGGTGGCCTGCATTCAAAATGCTGAATTGTTAAATGTTACAGAATTTTTTGCACCCAGTTATGGGATCTTTTCTTCATTCTAAGTCGCAAGACACAAGAAGGATTTTCTCTTCTCAGCGCAGCAGCCCTAGATGTTTATCAATATGCCAGGCATGGACGGTGCATTTATAGGTAATAAGAGTAGACCAGATCATTCCTAAAGTTATTTTGATGCCTGTGGAAATTGTAGAGGATACGACATGCCTTCAAGCGTCACGCCAACGGCTCATTCCTTATCGCAAAGTCATTTTTGGCCATGTTTAAGAAGCACTCTAATACTGTAAGAATTACAACTCGATAAGGAGGACATGAGCTTGGCAGGTCATAGTATGTATTGAGGAGAGATTACATGGGTGCAGACTGGTTTCTGCTACACAGATATAATCACTAGCTTTATTTCTTGTTTTTAGTCCTGGGTCTGCTTCTGCTCAGCATGGGGTGCATGTATATTTTATTAAGCCCACAGATTGCTGGATGTATAAACATCCTGTTTTGGCTGCACCTCCTTAGATATGTGAAAGTGTCCCCGCTGCCTGTAGAATGGTCCCAAAGACCTCACAATGCCATACGTTGCCTTGCCTTGGAATTGCAATAGACTTTATTAGTTCACTACTTTGCATCTTGAATGCTGGATCTTTTAAATTGCATTTGCCAAATGCCTTATTTTTATAATTCCTGTGCTTCTATTATGACTGCTGCTAGAGTTTTCTGAATAGTTTGCCTTGCGTCTTCCTGAAAGCGGAAAATAGGGTTTATTTCTGTTACAAATGACCAATACTTATAGAATATATATGATGCATATAAGCCATATAACTGCCATTACAAGCTGAAACTGATACTAGCTCTTAGGTGCAATGTGATTGATGGATAATACAAAAAAAAACACCTATGTAACCAAACACTGTTTTTCTATTTTTGTTATGAGTTTTTTTTCCCTAAAAAAAAAGAATGCCAATTGTGATTACCAACTCTACTGTACTTTTATTTATTTGTTCTGCTTTTGTCAGTTACATTCAGTTGAGTGTTTAGTACAATAGAGCTGCAGGGAATTAACATGCAGAATGATAGTATATTTAAGATTATAATGTGGGTCCAATGGGGGGGTGGCAAAATAGAAATAACAAACTTGTAACCGTTGCCATTTATAAAACTATAGAGCCTGGAAATTCTGAGAGTTATTGTTTAACAATAGCTGCTGTTAAAACTGAAAAATATAATGCTGGAATACCCAAACTTAATTGGAATGTTAGTGGGTTTCAGGTTACCAACCACAAATATAATTCAACAATATGTTAACTGAGTCTGATATTCCCAACTTACTTTTTTGGGAGGAAAGAAGCAATGGCAGTGGAGGGTCACACAGGAAGGCCACATAGGGTAAAAACTGTGAAGAATTCCTATTTTTTGTCCTAGATACAACTCAAGCTCCAGTTCGAAGATGTTAGAGTGAGATTTGTGGTGAATTCCTAGATATTCTTGGAATTGTGTCCGTATGGTTGATACACTCATATGTTTCTACACCTGTAACCTTGTTGTAAGAAAAGCTGGCTATCAATCTTATGGGGTGAGTTTGATAAATAATATCATTCCCTGTGCCTTTCACTTGGAACTCCAGAAACAAGTTGTGTACAGGATTGAACCCATGTAGACTAATAGAAGCAGGTCCGGACTGAGAATTAAAATAGGCCCTGACATTTCATGTACACAGAGGCCCAAACAGCCCCTACCAGCCCACTAAATACTGACTTTCTATGGGACCTTATAGCAGACCCTCTGGCATTTGCCAGAACTCACAGATTGCCAGTCCGGGCCTGAATAGAAGTGTCAGTAATCGAGTTTGTAGGCCCTTGGCTGTAACCAAAGGGAAAGTCAGGAGCAGGGTCTGATCAAACCGTAACTACAAGTCAGGCAAAGGTCAGAAGCAAAATCAGGGGTAGTCACAAACTGTCCAAGAAGACACTGGCACACAGAGGCTAGTAACAGCAGGGTTATACCCTTGGGTGTTTATTCTGCAAACGTGCACGTTTGCAGAATAAACACGCAAGGGTATAACCCTGCTGTTACTAGCCTCTGTGTGCCAGTGTCTTCTTGGACAATTTGCTGTGGGGGGTGCCGATCCCTCCAACACCGTGCACCAGGCGTCGAATTGCTGAAGGCCAGGGTTGTGCGAGCGGGCTACACTACATTGTAGTCACAAACTGGCCAGTAGTCGAAGAATTCTCAGTGTCAATCTGGATGACAGTCAGCTTGCAATGCATTGAGGGCCTCTGCGTCTATTTACATACACTCTGTGTTTGTGTGGCAGAAAGTGGGCAAGTTATGTGCTAAAAGGGCACAGATATAGACCTGAGAGAAGGCGAGTCCTAACCCTGACACACATTCACAGCCCTGATTGCCATGCCCAGTATGAGATGTCTCACAGGGGCCCTGGATAAAGGCTGGACCTCCAAAGTGGTGCACAAATGGAAAAGTCCCAACAACCATTGCTGTAGACCCTATTTAGTGAAGCAGGGTTGGTATTTGATGAAGTAACAAAACAATACCCCATAACAATAGCTCATCAACACAGACATCTGGGCTATTTTGGAATCTCTTTCTGGAATCTGGTTTCTTATTGGTTCTCCTATAACCACCACCCAAACAAAAAAATCCACACTAACAGGCATGAGTTTCTGAAGCATCACAAGAGAGGAAAGCTGTCATAGAAGCTGAATGGCAGATGCTTCAACCACTGAAATGACAAAATAGATTTGTCTCTGTGGGGATTGTTTTAAAATATAGTATATAAATATATAACGGTAAAAAATAAAAACACATCTCTAGGAAGAAATGGTCCGAGGAGTTTGCAACTGGGGATACCTGTCTGGATAATTGGGGAGTTTTCAGCAGATCTTAAGAACGTTAACATGATAGAACTTTTACCCCTCCATGAACCAGTGCCCATAAATCTGAATATTCTGTACTGTGCCCCCTGCTACATATAGTATTTCAGAGCAGTGAGTTGGAAACTGGTTTCTTTAGTTTCAAGGAAACTGCACCATAGGAACATGGTAAGTTAGGTTGAAAAAAAAAAAAGACACTCATCCATCAAGTGATATCACCCCTATCCCATACCCCCAGCAGCCCATCAGCAGAACAATGGGAAGGTAACCAGATAACAGCCTCCTGGTAGATATAAGAACAACACTCAATAGTAAAAATCCATGTCCCACTGCGACTCCGTTACATTGAGTAGCACATGACCAGGCACAATGACCTGAGATGACTTGTTGGGTTAGGAATTAAATTTTACACAGTAGAGTGAATTATTTGCAGTTTAATTTAAAAATAAAAACTACACCATAAAAATCATGACAGAATCCCTTTAAACTGCATTCAGTGAATGCATATTTATATAAACAGAAGAATATGTCCACTTCAGCTTCATTTTGTGTTTCTTGCACTTTTCAGATACAGAAGCTATTCTTACTTAATGTATGTTCCCACATAAATATGAATGTGCACAGAGAATCCAAAGGTTTACCGCATTTCTGTTTTAAAACAGAATTGCATTGTGCCTTATACAGTCATATGAAAAAGTTTGGGAACCCCTCTCAGCCTGCATAATAATTTACACCACTTTCAACAAAAAAGATAACAGTGGTCTGTCTTTCATTTCCCAGGAACATATGAGTACTGGGGTGTTTTCTGAACAAAGATTTTTAGTGAAGCAGTATTTAGTTGTATGAAGTTAAATCAAATGTGAAAAACTGGCTGTGCAAAAATTTGGGCACCCTTGTAATTTTGCTAATTTGAATGCATGTAACTGCTCAATACTGATTACTGGCATTGGTTAGATTAGCTTGTTATGCTTTGAAGTTCATAAGCAGGTGCTGGACCGCCATCAGAAATCGTAGGGCCCCATACGACAAAATTTCCTGGGCTGCGCCGACCGCAAGCCCCACCTACAGGTCCGCCCTCCCTACCACACAGTAAAAAAAAAAAATATTGGTGGCTAGGACCCCACATGAGAAAAAAAATTGGTGGCCAAAATTGTTGGCCAGCCCCCCCCCCCCCCACCACATTATAAGAAAATTGTCGGGCAGGGCCCCTTAAACGTCCATGCCTTCCCGAAGTCAGCAGCTCTCAGAAAGATGGGGGGCCCGGCTAATCAAGTAAGTGTAGCGTGGCCAGGCCCCCCTTACCCTCGGGCCCCCTACAACTCTCCCCCCTGTCCCCCCCTGATGGCGGCCCTGAGCAGGTGTGTCCAATCATGAGAAAAGGTATTTAAGTTGGCCAATTGCAAGTTGTGCTTCTGTTTGACTCTCCTCTGAAGAGTGACAGCATGGGATCCTCAAAGCAACTCTCAAAAGATCTGAAAACAAAGATTGTTCAGTATCATGGTTTAGGGGAAGGCTACAAAAAGCTATCTCAGAAGATTAAACTTGTCAATTTCAACTGTAAAGGATGTAATCGGGAAATGGAAGGCCACAAGCACAGTTACTGTAAAACCCAGGTCTGGCAGGCCAAGAAAAATACCGGAGCATCATATGCGGAGGATTGTGAGAAAGACCAAAGACCTGCAAGAACATCTTGCTGCAGATGGTGTATCTGTACATCGTTCTACAATTCAGCACAATTTGCACAAAGAACATCTGTATGGCAGGGTGATGAGAAAGAAGCCCTTTCTGCACTCACGCCACAAACAGAGTCGCTTGTTGTATACCCAAATTTATTCACCTGTCTAATTTTGTTATGATGCATATTTTCTGTTAATCCAATAAACTTTATGTCACTGCTGAAATACTACTGTTTCCATAAGGCATGTTTATATATTAAAAGGAAGTGGCTACTTTGAAAGCTCAGCCAATGATAAATAAAACTCTAAAGAATTAAGAGGGGTTCCCAAACTTTTTCATATGACTGTATAAACATAAATATACTGTATGTATATACAGTACTTTTGTTGCAATACTTTAATGTAACATACACAACTCACACAGGGCCAGTTAATCGAAATTCAATTTAGAAATGAAAAATTAGTTTCCATCCACCAACTGCTTGTAAGGGAATAAAAGCCCTGTTAATTTCATGTTGGCAATGTACAGTGAGTAGGAGGATAAGTCATTGTACAGCTAAATAACATCTATTAAGGGGGAAAAGCCTTACTCAAAAACAATGTGTTTTCTTTTTTTTTAAGAATTACCAGTCATGTAAACTGGCTGCTGCCAGAAAAAGAAAGAGTAAAATGTTACATAGCTGAAGTATAATAATGGATAGAGAGAGAGAGAGACCACTGCCTGACGGCACTTTTATGCTTGTAGTTTGCTTGTTCTTTTCAGTGCATACAGTATGCATTTTTGTCCTTTAGGACCCTTTAAATAAGCTGTCATCCATTGAAAGAAGAGCTTGAAGAAGAAAGTCCTGATCCAGAGGAATTAGATTGGTACTTCGAATTACTGAGAGAATTAAATGAGCAAGTATGTTGTGGCAAGAAGAATGGTTTCTTTAAACCCTGTGACATTGCTCAGCACAAGAACACAATCCTTAGCTTTTCATTCAAGGGTTATATGGGTGGTATATCAGTACACAGAAAAAGCTGGATAAAATGTATATATTTTATACAGAACAGACTTTGGCTGTGGGATAGGAGGTATAGTAGGGGGAGATGGTACACAGATTTACCCCTGGGATCCTCCTCACCTCGTTAAAGAGGTAACTTTAGTACACAGATTTACCCCATAGTCTCTAGGAAGAGAGTGTGACTGTGGGATAGCAGGTATAGTAGGGAGAGATGGTGTCTATAGTAACAGTGGGATAATAGTCTCTGGGAAGAGACTGTGGCTGTGGGATAGCAGGTATAGTAGGGAGAGATGGTGCCTATAGTAACAGTGGGATAATAGGCTCTGGGAAGGGAGTGTGACTGTGGGATAGCAGGTATAGTAGGGAGAGATGGTGCCTATAGTAACAGTGGGATAATAGTCTCTGGGAAGGGACTGTGGTTGTGGGATAGCAGGTATATTAGGCAGAGATGGTGTCTATAGTAACAGTGGGATAATAGTCTCTGGGAAGGGAGTGTGACTGTGGGATAGCAGGTATAGTAGGGAGAGATGGTGCCTATAGTAACAGTGGGATAATAGTCTCTGGGAAGGGACTGTGGCTGTGGGATAGCAGGTATAGTAGGGGGAGATGGTGCCTATAGTAACAGTGGGATAATAGTCTCTGGGAAGGGAGTGTGACTGTGGGATGGCAGGTATAGTAGGGAGAGATGGTGCCTATAGTAACAGTGGATAATAGTCTCTGGGAAGGGAGTGTGACTGTGGGATGGCAGGTATAGTAGGGAGAGATGGTGCCTATAGTAACAGTGGGATAATAGTCTCTGGGAAGGGACTGTGGCTGTGGGATAGCAGGTATAGTAGGGGGAGATGGTGCCTATAGTAACAGTGGGATAATAGTCTCTGGGAAGGGACTGTGGCTGTGGGATAGCAGGTATAGTAGGGAGAGATGGTGCCTATAGAAACAGTGGGATTACCACCACCCCAGCAGTAGAGATGGTTTGCTTTGCTATCAGTTAGCTAATATCTTTTAACCTGATGTAAAGATTTCAATGATTGGCATTAAAGATTGGGGTAACCCAGCTCATTGCAGGAAGGCTGTGTCCTCCTAGATAAGGGTAAATAAATTACCCTTTTTAATAATAATAAAAAAAACCCTTAAAGAGGCTTATGGCTAAGACAATGGCCCCTCCACTGTCCAAAATGCCTGACTGCCAGTTTCCTAACTTCTGGCCTGGACTATTAATATGCTCATGTGTTTGAGTAGACACTTTACCAGCAGAAGCATAGATCAAAGTGTATTTTATTTCCGATTAAGTATTCATGAGGATTATGACACTAGTGCAGCAGTCCCCAATTTAATTTTTTACCTGTGAGCCACATTCATATGTTAAAAATTTGGAGAGCAAAACAAGCATGCAAAAAGTTCCTGGGATGCCAATTATGGGCTATGATCGCCATTTGGACTGCCAGCTTAGAGGAGGCTCTGTTAGGCAGCACACCTGGTTTTTATACAACCAAAATTTGCCCCCAAAATAGGAATTCAAAAAGTAGCTGCAATTTTTCCTTAAAGAGGAAGTGGTGACAAACATCTGGAGTTCTTTCCTTCCCATGATGAACATTTAAAACTGCCACATATATGGTACACCTGTGTTATTGTTGTTTAAAAGAACATAGCCGTTCAACAATATTGCCACTTTCTGCCTTAAACTTGCACTCTTGCTCCATGCCTACTGTTTGTGTTTCTGCAATATAATTTCTTATGGATTTAACTGAAATCTTAGAATCCCAGTATCCACTTCACAATGGAACAAGCTGAGGGAGGGGTTGCATTACACTGTGAGCCTAAGGAGGGTTGGGAAATGGTTCCTGCGCGTGTCATGGTTTCCTTTCAAAGATCTCCTCCATGTGTGTCCATTCCTGATTCTCTCCTGACTTAGTACAGTTTTCTTAATTGCATTTCTCCCTTGTGTGAATGACATGTTTTTGTCTTATAGATTTATAAGTCAGAGCTGGAGAAAGCGTTTGATGACTTCCAAGACTGGCTGTATATATTCTCCTTGCACCATGGAAAGGCACTGGATGATGATGATGACAACTATATGGGAAAATATATGGTATCCATGATATGCCATGTGATTCCAGCTATTACTAGTTTCTGAAGAATTTTAGAATGAAAGGGAACTTGTGTTTCCATTGGGTTTGGAAGATAGCAAAGATATTACTGTTGCACTACTTTATCTCCTTGCCTTCCCCATGTGAGTGTAGCCATGATGCTGGCTTGGGTGGGCACCCTTCATCAAAATATAAAATATAGGATTTTAATATTATCATGGTCTCTTTCAGGGATCCTTTTATATCTACTCTGCTTCCGAGGTACCAAGAAACCGGCCAATCAAAGTGCTTGTTAGAATCTACATTTTTAAGGGTGAGTTAAATAATATTATTAGTAGAAAATAATGCTAAACCTTTTTAAGATTAGCTGTGAGGTGCATTCTGGTATGTTATAATGTTACTGTGATGTTGTTATGTTAAATGAACTGCTACCGTGTTCTTTGCGTAGTAGGGAGGAAATAGTTTGCAACTGTGGCCAGTCAAGGGACCTTCTAGTTCATCATTCTGCATTCTCCTACTAATCATCTATGGCTTGGAGCTAATACTAACTAAGGGCAGGGGCAAACGGGCCGATTCGGCGAGATTTAGTCGCCTGGAGACTAATCGTCTCTTCCGCGGGGCTACAATCCCCTCCTGCTATAGTGAGAAAACGCCAGCGCCAATGCACTCGCGGCGCTTCGATTTCCGAAGTCGCCCGAAGTTTCCTCGTGAGACAACTTCGGAAATCGAATCTCCGCGAGTGCATTGGCGCTGACGTTTTCTCATTATAGCAGGGGGAAGGCAGTTCGGGGAGATTGTCACCACGCAGAAGAGGCAATTAGTCGCCAGGCGACTAAGTCTCCCCTAATCTGCCCGTGTGCTCCTGCCCTAAACAGTGTAAGGAAAACAATCTAAAAGGAGCACTTAAGGACAGAAGAAAAGTCAAATATCATATTTAGCCATGGTTTAACTACACAAAAATAAAAAGTCATGTTTTATCTCAGGAAAGCTCTCTTGAATTCTATAGAGAAATCTGGAGATAAATCATTTTCTTCAAGCAACTGTATTTACCTCATTTCACAATAATATTGACAGCACTAAGAATGTATTAGAGAGGGGATGTGGTTATAATGTCTATGGAGAATCGCACGGTTTAGCTACAAATAGGATCTGCTGTGTTGCCTCCACATATATTTGCAGCAAACTCTACAGGCATCATGTGACATCACAGGTTCTCTGAATCTCTTTCTACAGGTTTAGCTGCTTTTAATTTTATATAGACAACACAGTTGTCCCAGACAGACCCCAATGGAAAAGCGGATCCGTATGTGGTGGTGAAAGTGGGGGAGCAAGAGAAAAACAGCAAGGATCGCTATATCCCAAAGCAACTGATTCCAGTGTTTGGAGAGTAAATTATTTAGGACCGAGGAAAGAAGGAACTGAATGTGTTCTGGCTCTAGAGTAATACAAATATAATGTCTGTGGAAAAGCAACATACTGAACCAATATTGAAGAGCTATGATGGTATCATTGTAGACGAGGAGCAGTAGACAAGTGCAGCCTGGGTTCAATTCCAAAATTTAGAATATGAGCTATAGAGGGCAGTATCGCCGTGTCTAACAATCTTTTTCTCTGCACTTGTTTCATTCATTTACAAAAATTCTGTAAGACGTCAGACAGTAAGGGATTATTTATTAAATTCCAAATGCCACAAATTCTGTTTTTTTACTATAAAATCGGAATTTTTAGTGGAAATTTTTTTCGTTGCATTAAGACTTTTTCTTATTCACAGTCAGAAAAATTCGGATTTTGATAAATAAGGTCTTAAATGTATTACAGCTCTCAGTTCTTTGCTCCACTGACATTCTATGGCTTTATGTGTCTCACTGCACCTTATTAAAAAGGAACACCACCCAAAAACAGCTTTTTGTATAATGAAAGAAAACATCATTCAAACCAACTTAGAATGAACATTAAATGATTCAGGTGTTATTTGTAGAGATTTCCTTTTAAACAGTGGCCAGAAGATTGCAGCAAATGATTAACTTTTATCTGTTGCCAAAGAAAGACATCTAAAATAAAAACATAGAGTTTTTGGTTGCAGGATCTTGTCTTGGGTTATCATTTAGTCATTGGTTACTTGTTATGACATATTAGAAGTATATAAGTCTTCCTAAAGCATTTAATGGATCTGTCCTACAGAGCTGCTCTATGCTACAGGTCTGGCGTGGTAGGACCAAATGCTCTAGCAGTAGTTTGTGCTTTAATGTTTGGACTGTAAGCAGTTTGGCCAGGTCGCCTAGTTCTAAACATTTAGAACACTTTTATTGTTAATTGAGTCATTGAATCCCATCAATATTGCAGTTACAGTAGGAAGTATAAACCAGCATGTTTGGCTTTTAAAGATATGGTAGTAGTTGGTATCCACCACTGTCGGACTGGTCCATCAGGATACCAGAAAAACTCCTGGTGGGGTAAGCATTTGGCCGATTTCATGGCCATTCCCTATGTCTATGAGAACAAAGAGTCTAAATAGATGGTATAATAGATTATAGTATGTAAAGAAAAGATACTAGGAGAATAGAGGTTGAGGAGAGGAAGAATAACAGTACTGAGAATGGGCCCCTGGTCTAAGGTTTTTTTGGTGGGCCAGTCCAACACTGGTATCCACCGTTAGGCCCCTCAGCATTACCTGCAAGCCTTTGATAGTCGGTGGACGCTCTAGTAGCAGAAACTCGTTATTTAGAAAACTCTGAATTATGGAAAGGCCGTCTCCCATAGATTCCGTTTTATACAAATACTCCAAATTTTTTCATTTTTTTTCATTTTTCTCTGTAATAATAAAACAGTATCTTGTACTTGATCCCAACTAGAATATAATTAATCCTTATTTGAGGCAAAAACAATCCTATTGGATTTATTTAATGTTTAAATGATTTTCTAGTAGGCTTAAGATAATTACGAAAAGATCCATTATCCGGAAAGTCGCAGGTCCCATACCTGTACGCGGAATATTGCACTGGTCATTTCAGACCAACATTTTAGTAGGTGGAGACTTTAAGAAAACTATGAAAAACACATAAAATTTGTTATTTCCTCATAATATATAGCTGTCATTTCCAGGATAATAAAACTTCTCTAATGACATCCAGCTGCCTTTCCTTTGTTCTGTCTATTCACCAGGGAACTTTAAGAATGTGACCCATATGTAAGAAAACAGATAAAGAAACAACTATCCTTAGCCAAACTCTGCCGCACTTCCTCACTCAGCAACCTCACTATCTCTTTTTCTATTTTTGCTGTGCATGGTTGGTATTTGAAATGGCTGTTTCCTTCCCTATTGAGTCAGAGCTCTTTATCCAAGTGTATGACCTGGTGGGATAAGATGATTTGATTGGGGAAACAAAACTGGACCTGCAATCACCGGGCAAACTGCGGGCTGGCGTTCCAATACGATACGTAAATCAAGGGTGACAAGACATCTGTTGTTTTGTAAGATAAAGAACATAGTACTTTGGAGTCTCAATTTAATGATTAATGCAATAAGAACATTATACGGCCAATGTAAAGTTCTATTACATGGATAACAGAAAAGACCCCTAATTTCCAACATACATTTAGGGGCCGATTCATCAAGGGTCGAATATGGAGGGTTAATTAACCCTCGATATTCGACTAGGAACTAAAATCCTTCGACTTCGAATATCGAAGTCGAAGGATTTAGCGCAAATGCTACGATCGAAGGATTATTCCTTCGATCGAACGATTAAATCCTTCGATCGAACGATTAAATCCTTCGAATCGAACGATTCGAAGGATTTTAATCCAACGATCGAAGGAATATCCTTCGATCAAAAAAACTTAGGCAAGACTATGGGGACCTTCCCCATAGGCTAACATTGACTTCGGTAGCTTTTAGCTGCCGAAGTAGGGGGTCGAAGTTTTTTTTAAAGAGGCAGTACTTCGACTATCGAATGGTCGAATAGTCAAACGATTTTAAGTTCGAATCCTTCGATTCAAAATCGTAGTCGTAGTCGAAGGTCGAAGTAGCCCATTCGATGGTCGAAGTAGCCCAAAAAACACTTCGAAATTCGAAGTTTTTTTACTTCGAATCCTTCACTCGAGCTTGATGAATCGGCCCCTTAAAGTAACTTAGTTCAACCACCTTGTGTCTACTACCATATACTTAGGTAACTATATCATGCCAGTCCCGTATCATATGTGACGGGGTGGCCACTGGTAGATATACATTAGCCTTGCCCCTTATTTCAGAGATGCACCCATATTTTATTACCATGCAGTAAAGCAGCAATGCCATCTATTTAAAATATACAATAGGTTTGATTTACTGTTTCTAGGAACAGCGTTAGGTAATCTTAAATGGCAAAATCAAAAAGCTCCTCATTGTTCTTGCTAACAATATTGCATACATCTTCCCATTGTGCATGAGTCAGGGGCTCAATTTTACACCTGTAGAATCAGACACAGGGCACTTTATTGCACACCTAATTCTTGTGGTGGCAGATCAATGCACTTCTTATATCCATATAATATCAGACCTCCCGACTGTCCCGTTTTTCATGGGACAGTCCCGATTTTGACAGTTCAACCCGCAGTCCCAGATTGCAAGTGAAATGCCCCAACTTTCTCTTTGATCTCCTGCTCTGGAGAGCCAGAAAAAGATACAAAGTTTCTAAAACTTAATTGGCCTTTGGCAGAGAGCACAGAATATGTGGCAGGTGCACTTAGATACATTAGCAACAATTTAAGATAAGCAAATAAACAATTGTAACAATTTAAGTTCATTTGGAATACTGACAATGTTATTCTAGACTATGTCAACCCGTTTACTGGAGAGCCTTCAAGTAATATCTACAGTATGTCAAGGGGTAAGTGATATTGTTTTTAATTTGATCAAGTGACCAGAACTTAGACTTAAGAAGTAAGATAAAAACAGAGGTACAACACAGCTGTCCATCTTGAGGCCTAGAGATCAGGCTTAAAACCCTAAGGGATTATTTTGGCCCTCTGCCTTTCCAAGAGCTAGGAAGGCTTCTTTGCATGACATCATTTTAATATAATCCAGCCTGGAAACATATGACATAATCCATCCCCTGTATGAAGGATTTGCTAGGAGAATCCATCACACCTTTGCAGCTGAACATTCGTAAAGGTAATGAAATATACACATGTGGCCCACACTGGACAATTTTATGCGAGCAAACCTTTATTTTCCACAATTTTTCATGTAGGTGTAAACTAGATTTAATGCATCAAACAGCTGGGCTGATTTCTATAGACGGAAAGTGCAGCCTAAAAAAATATGGCAGCTCCTTTCTCAGTGGCAATAATTACTCCTGCATGGGCCGAGGTGCCCCCCCCCCAATTTGTGGCTGTGTGCAATATCACACCTTCTAGTCTTTGAATATGCAAATAAGGCTTTGGCCAAATATTATATTTAATTTCAAATATTTCATTTTTGTAAGAATCCAAGTAATAAGGATTTGTTGCATCCCTAATATCTATGTATTCGGACTGATGTTCTGTGCACACGATAACGTGATCAGCTGGAATGTTCTGGGCACATAAAAAGCAGTAGTACAAAGTACTTATATTATATGTTGGGTTTATTATCCTTTCAATGAAAGGACTGACTTACATTTTTCCAAGCTAAATATCCATATTGCTTTTTCAGCTGGATAAGAGGCTTAGACAGTGATAAGCTGGAGACCAATGTACATTTGAATTCCCTCACTGGAGAAGGCAACTTCAACTGGCACTTTATTTTCCAATTCGACTACCTCCCCACAAAGAAAGAGATCACGTATAAGAAGAAGGAGTCCATTTTCTCCTTGGAGGAGTCAGAGTTCTGAGAACCGGCTGTGCTGGCCCTGCAAGTTTGGGAGTACGATCATATATCCGCAAATGACTTACTTGGTGGGTAGCATGGATTATCATGTTTAAACATGGGACAGTTGTAAAACTGAAATAGACGTTGAATTATTCAACGTAGATATTTACATTATAGCTGGGAGTAAGGCATTTTCTGGGAGATTAGTCGTCCAAAGAAGAGGAGATTTGTCGCTGGGCGACTAATCTTCTCGATTCGCAGCGTGTGCCACCACCCTAAAGAATGCTATTCAAAAATACAGTAGTCATACGGGGGAATGTAATATTGGTCGGGGTCGCTAATGCAAAAATCATTCGCAATTCATGCGTAATGCGAATAAATGTTTGCAAAGTGAACTTTATATTTGGGAACACTTTGCCCCTCACGCAACAGTAGGATAGCGATTGCAAATATTATAGTTTACAATAGTGCGCAGTGTATGTAATAAAACTTCTTAATGTAAAAGTTGTTTCGTTTGCACCAAAAGTTTGCGCCACCTTCAAGCAGGTGCTATAGGTTTGCAAAGTACAATTAAGATTTGTAATGCAATAAAAGCTTAATGAAGAATATTGCATTGTAATATGCAAATTTTTAATTGCAACCTTGTTCTCTTTGCAAATTTTATTACCTTTCCACCATTGTGCTATAAAGAACTGCTTGCTATAAACGCATCACTGCATTCAGTAAGGTGGGTGGCACATGGGCAGGTGGTGGAACCAATGGTGGAACTACCTGTGGAGCAGGGGGTGCAACTGCTTCTACCCCCCCAATACATATTGCCAGAGTCAACACACTGTGCTACAGGGAGGCCCATAGGTAAGATCTTGTGTGTGGCGCATGTCTGGTGGTGAAGGGGGCAGTGCAGTTTCTGCCCTGGGCCCATGCTTTCTTTGTTACATCACTGGGTGGGACACCCCCTATCTCTCTAAGAAGTGTCTGGGACCCAAGCACTAAAGAGCCCTGTACTCTTAAAAGTACATGCCCAAAGCAGGCTTAAGAACAGGGCTAATTTGCACCTGCGAGTACTGTACTCTGTATCCTTCAATGGATCTTTGCAAGAGGCAGAGCACAGTCTGCACAAATCATTGTCCCAAATGCTAATGTTCTGTGCATGAGCTCTAAGGTGCAAAATGCCACCCCTAATAACTTTAAGACCCCAACTTCTGTTCTGTAAATCAGCTCCTCTAGTGCAGCACAAGTGTGCTCTGAATGATCAATGCATTCCCTACAGGGGAAAGTGGGGTTGGCATCAGCTTGGCATGGAGCTCAGAATTGCCCCTAGTCAATGAAGTCCCCAGCCACTGACTGAGATTTGTAACCCTCAAAAGATATTTGACTGAATTCACCCAGATTTCCATCAGGCAGGACAAGACACCTACATTCGAATGCTGTTCATAGACTTAGTTCAGCATTCAACACTATCATTCCTCAGCATCTGAGCCTGCTTGGACTGAACACCTCCCTCTGCAGTTGGGTTCTGGACTTCCTGACGGACAGACCAATAGTCAGTTAGGATTGGAAACATCATCTCCAGAACCACCACACTGAGCACCTGAGCTCCTCAAGGCTGTGTGCTTAGTCCTCTACTGCTGACGCATGACTGTGCAGCCACGCACCGCACAAATCACATCATAAAGTTCGCTGATGACATGACCATGGTGGGTCTCATCAGCAATAATGACGAGTCACCATACAGAAAGGAGGAGCAGCGATTAACAGACTGGTGCAGAGCCAACAACCTGTCTGTAAATGTAGACAAAACAAAGGAGATGGTTGTTGATTTTAGGAAGACTAGGAGTGACCACCTGCCACTGTACATCGATGGCTCTAATGTGGAGATCATCAAAAGCACCAAATTCCTTGGTGTCCACCTGGCGGAGAACCTGACCTGGCCCACAACACCAGCTACTTAGCCAAGAAAGCCCAACAGCGCCTCTACTTCCTGCACAAGCTGAGGAAATACCATCTTCCACCATCCATACTCAAAACCTTCTACAGAGGGACTATCGAGAGCATCCTGAGCCGATGTATCACTGTCTGGGCTGGGAACTGCACTGTCATGGAGCGCAAGACCCTACAGAGGATAGTGAAGACAGTAGAGAAGATCATAGGTGTCTCTCTTCCTTCCATCACGGACATTTACACCATTAGCTGCATCCGTAAAGCCACCAGCATTGTGGCTGATCCAACACACCCCTCACACTCACTGTTCACACTCCTGCCATCTGGAAAAAGGTACCGAAGCATTAGGGCCCTCACTACCAGACTGTGTAACAGTTTCTTCCCCCAAGCCATAAGGCTCCTGAATACTCAGGGACCGGACAGATCTCTCTCACACTCCATCTGACCTTATTGTCTAAATAAATAGCCATTGGATACAATATTGTTCTCTATGAGCACATCTGCACTTTATCGTGTTATTTATCATGTTCTTACTACTATCATATCGCAATGATACACCCATCATGTCTGATGTTTGGCATTATTTACTTAACTAATTACATCTGCTGTCTTGTCCTGTCCCTGCACTATGCTGTCCTGTCTTGCAGGAGTTGAATATTTTTGCACTTGCACTTTTTGTCTGTTGTCCGGTACATCTATGTTGTGAGTAGCACCATGGTCCTAGAGGAATGTTGTTTTGTTTCTCTGTGTACTGTACAAACGTATATGGATGAAATGACAATAAACTCACTCTTGACTTGACTCTTGACTTGGTTTGCTCACAAAACAATAAGCTACTAACTTTTTTTAGATATAAACCCCATGATTCTGAACAGGGGCAAATTAAGGACAGGACTTTTAGATATGTGTATTTATGAATATATCTATATACGTATTTATGTCTATGCCAGTAATGTCCATCTTTTTGCATTCCAGATATTGGCTTCTGTTTACTAAACCGCAGTCAATTTTTGCACACAAAAACTCCAATAAATTATCACAAAATATGCTACCGCCAGTTTATTAAATACGGTGAAATATAAATGAACACAACGATTAGCACCAGGTTTACTATTCAGCGAAGTGGTCCAAAGACAAAAGTGTCGCCATATTTATTGCCACCTTTGAAGTGTCAGCAAAATACATTTTCCCCAGGAAATTCTCAGGGGCAGGACATATATCATAAATCATTGTTTGGCTGCAGCTAGTTACAGCTCACAGTGAAGGTTGTAATACGAAACATGGGAGAGTTCAGAGTTAATGGCCAAATCCCTTTCTCTCCATAGAGGCCATGGAGTTGAAATTAAGTGACATGGTACAAGGGGCAAAGACCGCCCAACAGTGCACCATAAAAATGGCCAAGGACAGGGCCTCTCCCCGCTTCTCCATCTTTCGAAATAAGCGCGTGCAGGGTTGGTGGCCCTTAGTGAAACTTAAAGCTGAGGAGGATAAGAAGAGGGAGGAACGAGAAGAAGAAAAAGAAGAAGACCAATGTGAGGATAGAGGATGTGCAGTACACAGATTCAAGTGGCTATTATCACAGTTTTCAAGCACTCATACTTAGTGCACCAGTACCTAAATCTAACTCTCTGTGAATCCTATGGTTGCTCTCCTATGGTCAGCAAGGGGCTTAGTCTCAACTTAGATGCCAAGCAGAGCATTTTTCCTTTGAGTTGATGGTTTATGACAGAGCGGTTTATTGAAAACCCTTGTCAGCCCACATACTTGGGTCCATGTTTTTCTAACACTAGAAGCACATCCCAGAAGCAGGAAGTACAGATCTTTGGATGGGTGGTGGGGGCAAGTTCCATGTGGTACTATGTGTTTGGGGCAATGGATTTTTATTGACTTAAAGGGGAAGGAAACCTAGTCGGCGCAAACCCCCCACCCCCCCTCCCGTGTGTTGGCCACCCTCCCTCCTCCCCCATGGCCTACCCGTCCCGCTGGAAAAATGCCCCTAACTTGTTACTTACCCTTCTGCGCAGGTCCAGTCCAGGGAGTTCACAGACGACATCTTCTTCCACGCGATATTCTTCCTGCTTTTGACCGGCGCATGCGCAGTAGGATCATTTCGCCGGTACCATCTACTGCGCATGCGGTTGACTTTTGGCGCATGCGCAGTAGATCCGTACCGGCGAAATGCTCCTACTGCGCATGCGCCAAAACGCCGTTCACAGCAGGAAGAAGATCGCGTGGAAGAAGATGTCGTCTGTGAACTCCCTGGACTGGACCTGCGCAGAAGGGTAAGTAACAAGTTAGGGGCATTTGCCCAGCGGGACGGGTAGGCCAGGGGGGAGGAGGGAGGGTGGGCAACAAACGGGAGGGGGGTGGGGGGTTTGCGCCGACTAGGTTTCCTTCCCCTTTAAGCCTGTGGAACAGCAGATGTTTGCTCTACTGAGAATCACTTGTCACTGCTCAGGCTCCCTGCCATAGACTTACATGTGATAGAGGAATTTTGGCCCAAAGACAATGAAATGCATGTTTTTGGCCCAAAATTTCCCTGTTATTCACTTCAGTAGTGGCTGCTTGTGGAACAGATGCTTGAGCATTAAGTTTGAGATCACTGCTGGCCATCAAGGTGCTACACAAGACCTGCAAAGTACAGTACAGTATAATTAGGTTATTAATCTATTTGTATAGAGATTATGTAGACTATATAAATTGATGTTTTGGGGCATAACATGGATTGACATACTTCACCATTACTAAGACTTACCACTAGTATGTAAACATTGCCTGTGTACTGCACATCCTCTATCCTCACATTCTTTTTCTTCTTTTGATCTTTAGCCTCCCTCTCCTCATCCTCCTCGGTTTTACCCTGCACCCTGCATGCGCTTTATTTCAAAAAAGCGGGGAAAGGCCCTGTCCTTGGCCATTTTTACGGTGCACTGTTGGGCGTCTTTGCCACTCGTACCATGTCACTTAATTTCAATCAGGCACTGGGGGGAAAACCCCCAGCTACAATGATGTCACATGATTAGAGTCATTTTTATACATCAATTAAAAATTCAATTAGGGAAACATCCAGTCAGAGTGTATAAAATATGTGTCACGGTCGGCACCCTAAATTCAGAACCAATGCTAAACACCCTGATCTCGGCTCTTTCTTCAGCCTTTAACAGCCGCCTTTCACCTTGGGAGGAGCCCTCTGCTAATCGCATGCCGCCAGGTCTTATTAAGAGAGGTGCCAAGCAAAAGGTTCTGGACAAGCAAAGGGGCACGAACGTAAAGCAAAGTCTTTTGGGCTGAAGGTTGCAGTACAAGGCGTAAGCAGAAATCATAGTCAAATCAGGGCGGGTCGATGCGGGCAGACAACAAGCGGAGTCAGACAGGCAAGGGTCAAACCAGGAGATCAGTCAGAAGGGATACGGAAACAGGAGAGTCAGTTACCAGGCAGGGTCAGGATTACAGAAGTCAGGATCGTCAAAAACAGGCAGGGGTCACAACAGGAATCAAATCGCAGAAGCTTTAAACAGCACGGAGGTGCCAGGAACTCACTAGGAGGAAAACTATAACGGGCAATGATTACAATTACAAAGGTCCCTTAAGTACTGTTTGAAATTCGTGCCATTGCGCGCTGACGTAAACACACCAGCGCCAATGCACACACAAATTGCGGAAGTGCGCGCGTGCCCTAAGGGACCGGCAGTGTGGATGAAGCGGAGCGGCGTGGCGGGCATCCCCGCCGCATCACTAGACCACCAGGACTGTAAGTTGTTACAATACTTCTTTTTTTTTTGTTGTTTTCAATAATTTAATTGAGTTTTCCATAAACACAATAGAATATATTACGCAGATTGAGTATGTCAAGATAACAAAAGAAAAGAATATACAATGCTGTATAACATGCCAAAGATTCAAACAAATATCTATAAATATATACTCAAAAGCACACATTCCAAAGGAAAATAATTAACATAGTAAATAAAATATTGAAGTAAAGAAACAATAATAAACCAAACTTCACTCAATACTTCTTCATATTTTTTAGTACACAAACTATATTAAAAACAGTAACAAAAAGCAATAATGGAACTATGTCCATCCTGGTGCTATACAAAATGTTCCTAAATGTTGCTAGTACTCTCTGCATCTTTTATATATCTTATCTTGTTAAACTTGCACTCAGGGGGACGATTTCCATTAGTTGTATTGCTCATGTGAAAATCATTGAGGCAAGCACAACGGTCTCACCTACTTCTTTTGGGCTCTTAAACCTTTACTTAAATTGTCGTACTGACTCTTTAGTTCTCTTATATTTAACCCTATTTGGCTATAGTTCAGCAGGAAACGGCCTACTCTAAATATAACATCCCCACGAGTGACTGTAAATTCTAATTCCCCTTAATTAAATATGTAACCGGACCGCCCACCCTTCTCAATAATGTAATGTCATTCTTACTGGCTTTACAAGCAACAATAGATTACTATTGCTATGGATAATCACACCCCACACTTAATTTTAACACCACTAACACCTATCCCAAAGTACGTATCCCCATGAAATTGGGAGCAAAGTGTAATACCCACTACTGTGGATTAGTAAGTGCAGCTCTTACTATCACTTATCACTTTAATCAGTATATTATGATGTTGTAATGAGGGACCACTGTGGAGTGTTTGTATTACAAGCTATGTGTTACTTATATATACTGAACTCAGCCTGTTCCCTAGAGGTGTGGGTACAGGTGCATGTGTGTATCTGGGTCAGCTCGTTCCATGCCTAAAGCTTATATCTATGAGTTAGTCAGTTTGTTGTCTATTTATGACTGTCTGTGTTTTGTAAATATTTATTTTTAATATGTGCACAAAAGCCCAAGAAGGAAGAGAAAGGGGAAGGGAAACAAAAATAATAAGGCCATTTGATTATTAAGCAGTTACAAGAACTGGTGTAATGGGGAAGTGCATTACTGTAACACTGAGACCTTTCCTCTAAACATAACCAAAAGGTACTCCAAGCCTGGCATATAGCAAGATGCAGTCATATGGATGGGTAAAATACACACACACTGCTACATGTACCTTAAAATACAGTACAAAACCCAAGCCAGCCCTGGCCACTAACAACAGTCTTTGTCTGATCATCTGACAAGATTTATAAAGGCTCAGAACATAACCACTTTTGCTCTAGGGGTCCCTTTTACTTTTTGGACCTATAAAAGCCCAACTAGTGGTCCTTACAATGAACAGTAATGTTTCCAAGTAAGCCTGCTGTATTTGTGTGTATCTGTCAGGTGTTCTGAATTATTTCTCATCCACTTGCAGCAATTAGTGTTTGGCATCTAATTATTTATTTAAGCCCATCTGTTGTGTGTGTAGCAGTGTTTTATCTACATAGGGGAACACAAATAGCTGATTGCCTATACTCTGTGCTACTACAGCAGTGATACACAAAGTTAGCAAGAATATGGGCTCTTGCTTGGAATTAAAGGACCTCCATAGACTTGCGGCCATATTTGTTATCCGACTGCTTGGCCAGGTATTGAGCAGTGTTGGACTGGGACAACAGGGGCCCACCCTAAAAGGTTAGACCAGGGGACCACTATCAGTATTATTCTTCTTCCCCTCACTCAACCTCTATTCTCCTAGTCTCTATTCTTTGCATACTATAATCTATTAATCCATCTATTTAGAGTCTTTGCTCTCAAAGAAATAGGGAATGACCATGAAATAGGCCAAATGTTTAGCAGCACAAGGGCCCACTGACACCTGGGCCCATCGGGAGTTTTCCTGGTATCTCGGTGGGCCAGTCCGACACTGGTATTGAGTGACCTTTCCATCTACATGGATTTTATGGAGGTATTTATATAGGTATTTAAATATTTCTGCAGCTCCTTACAGAAACTATACTCTATAAATACTGCACCTAAGTCCTTGTTGCAGTGTGGTTTACAATCTAAGGTCAGCTCGTGTGTTCCACTGCGGAACGCAGAACTCCGGTGCTTCTTTCCCTCGGTCACACCAAGTCAATCAATGGGGAGGTTTTGAGATGAAGACACTGGCAGTGATACTTGTAACTTAGACTGCCAAAACTCCTCTTGTTCTTGTTACTGCGATGCGTTTCGCCATTCTTGGGCTTTATCAAGCAGATTCAGAAAGGGTGACCTATTAGTCGCTATAAATACCCCCAGCTCTTAAAGGGGCCATACCAATACATATTTCCCATAGTAATAACAGTTGTCTCCACATAAGCAGGGAAAATAAATATCTTATAGATATGGTGCCAGTTCAAACCTACTGTTTGGGCAGAGAGTACTTAGATCAAATATCCATTTCTGTTCTTTGCATCTTAGTACTTTATCCTTATCTCCTCCCGTTTTCCATTTTGATACCCCATCTATAGCCATAAATCTCAGATCTTTCAGATTACCCCCATGTATGGATAAGATATGTTCGTTAAAATATGCAGATCTGTATATAGCAAATTACATGTGCATTGGATAAGATAGACAACATAGCTTGACTGACAGTTATAAAAAACGTTTTATCTCGTAATTTTTAGAACTAGTATGAGATTTAAAATGTCCCCCCTTTTTTACCCAACTACATCTGGCACAATGTCCACTTTTATCTTCTGTGGGAGAAAACTAGAAGACGATAAGGAAGCAGAGCTGTCCGGCACTCAAACGGATCCACAGGACCAGAGATATTCAGTTAAAAGATATTTTTATTTCTCCGGTCCTGTGGATCCGTTTGAGTGCCGGACAGCTCTGCTTCCTTATCTTCTGCTGTACCGCTCCCTAAAGCTGGGGGTCTGGGGCTGGTGCACCCGGACCACTTTCACTGTATGGTGAGTTACTTTACATTTAATTCTGGAGCACCTTGTCCTCTCTTACACATTAGAAAACTAGAAGAGCTGTGTACAGAATTACTATTAACTTGTCTCAACTGACTAGGAGCTATTCTAACCTTAATAGTAGGTGCCTTCTTGAAGATAATATTCATTTTCTCATCTAAGATTTTTCCCAATATTCTGTCCTCTAAAAGGATATGCCAATGCTTCTTAATGATGTTAAATACCTTCCAGCTATCTCTACTATATTTAGTCACTAGACATGGACCTTTTCTTTTGCCACTATTCCTGCTACTTTTCTTTTTCAGAACCGATAATTGAAGTCTTTCTAACTTTCTCTATGTCTCCCTGTAGTTTTTCTTCCGCATAGCCTATCTCTATAAATCTCTCTTTCATATCATTAATCTGTTTATCAAAATCTTTCTACTACAATTCCGTCTAACTCTCATGAATTGGCTCTATGGAATGCTCTCCAACCAGACTTTTTTATGACAACTGTCTATAACAGATATGAATTCCCATCTACTTTCTTAAAGTTGGTAGCTGTGTGAATACGACCCTCTGCAACCGATATCACTAGGTCTACAAATACCACTTCGACCCCTTATAGTAGAGGTGAGTTTTATATTTTTGTCGTTCAGGTTCAATTGATTAATGAATTCCCTCAGAAGGGGTTCAGGGCCCCTCCAGATCATAATTATGTCATCTATGTAACGCCTCCAAAAAACAATATGGGGGCGATAGAATTCAACCAGATGGATTGTTCCTCCCAAAAGCCCATAAATAACCCTGCATAGCTAGGAGCAAAATTAGTTTCCATAGTTGTTCACCGGGGCTGTCTATAAAAAAAGGTTTTCAAAAGTAAAACAATTATAATTTAAAATAAATTCAGTACAGTGTAATAAAAAAGAGTTCCATGTGCCCAAGTCAAGGTGCTAAATTGATTTAAGAATAATTTGACTGCATCTAGAACCAAGTTGTGGTCAATGCAGGTATCAAGTGACGTGATGTCCAGCGTTACAAGAATACAATCTGGATCTCACTAGATCTCTGAAAAAGCCAAAAGTGCATCCATTGTGTCACATTATTCACTATTTATTCACTAAAAATAAATCAATATAGACAGACAGACCAGAGGTCAGTGACCCAATTCCAGATATGATGGGCCTTCCTAAAGGGTTTATTAAACCCTCCAGGAAGGCCCATGATATCTGGAATTGATATACTTTGTAGCGATGTGCAGGCCGACCCGATATCTGCGGGACCCACGGTTCGGGTGGGTTCTGGCCGACCTCGTATGCTTCATCGCAGGTGGGTGCGGGTTGAGCTCTTCTCCTGCTCTCCCTGCCCGCCACTGTCAATGCTGGCTTCCATCTTCCGGGTTCGTCTTTTATAGACACTGCGCCTGCTCGCCCTGCCCCTTTTATGACATCATCGGCGGAGCGGGTCTATAAAAGGAACTCAGGTTAGGGTCGGCTGCGGGTCGGGGAAATCCTGCACATCACTAATACTATGGTCTAGCAAACTTTTCCTTTTATCTTCTATATGTTCTTTCAACTTGTGATTTTTAATCTCTCCATTTTATTTGCATGCAGAAGTGGGGTGGAGCAAAAGAAAGGTCTGGTATTAAAATAAAAAAGTTCTGGGATAAAAAAAAAAGTCTACATCTCCCTGAGAGGATTCTATTTCACATAAATAAAGAAGTGGGGGTGGTATCTTTGTGCATCCCTCACCAATTCCAGTATTGTGCCCTATAGATTTTCAACCAGATATTCAGGCTTTTGAGAGGGATCCATACACATATAAATAAACTGCAGGCTCAGGAGGAGTCTCTAAATCAGGTAATTTAGAACTACATGGATTCTTATCGGCTTCCTCTTTATACCAATGTGGGCTGTAATCAAACCTAATCAGAATAGCCTTTTAATAACACCAGTGAAAGAGAGCTTGTGCCAGCTCAGGCAAAGATCACAGATTTATCATGAAATGCTATTGTTTGCTTGATGTACTGATCAACAGTAAATCTAAAAACTGCAGTAAAACTTCATCATCATTTATTTATACAGTGCCAGCAACATACCCAGCGCTGTACAATTTGCATCCAGCAGCCAAAATAATACTTGAAATGAAAACAAAAGACCAGTATACTCATGAAAATCACAGATGCAGCACACTGCAGAATATTGCGACCTGCATCATTCTTTATAACAATCCTTGTGATGTAATTATATATGGGGTGCCAGGGGCCAAACTGTATCTACAGTGAAATGCGGAAAGACGAGGAGCGAGGGAAGAAAACAAGCTGACAGACAGAAACTGAGGGATATTGAGATAAATGGCTGCAAGAAAATCGAAAGTGTATTGGTGAGCAAATAAATAAAAAAAACAATTCAGCGTACGGCTCATTAAATCCCAGAGCGGCACAAAAGATAAAATCAATAAGGATTCGTGTAGGACACGGTGCTGATGTGTGTTCTAAGTGATTGGATTTGGAGGGAAGATGTTTAATGATAATTCCTGCTCCTGTTTTGTCTTAGGGTAGTTTCACTGGACCGTATTCACACAAATTCCAAATGGATCAGGCACAAGGAAATGAGATGCTGTGTATATAGAATGCTGCTTCATTTTTAGCTGCCTCCAGAGAATCATTTATGATTAAGGCCCAGGATGGAGGGGTTTGGGACACTCTAAACCAGGGATCCCCAACCATTTTTCACCCGTGAGCAACAATCAGATGTAAAAAGAGTTGGGGAGCAACACAAGCATGAAAAATATTCCTGGATGGAGCCAAATAATAGATGTGATTGGCTACTGGTAGCCCCTATGTGGACTGGCTGCCTACAGGAGGTTCTGTTTAGTAGTACAACTGTTTTTTATGCAATCAAAACTTGCCTCCAAAACAGAAATTCAAAAATAATCACCTACTTTGAGGCCACTGAGAGCAACATCCAAGGGTTTGGGGAGCAACATGTTGCTCACGAGCTACTGGTTGGGGATCACTGCTCTAAACCATGAAGATGTTTTTGTTTGCACCTACACTTTGAAATGAACTTATTTTTATACTTTCCTTCATCCCCTATAGCTAGTGATAATGCAGCCCTTATTTTTCCTTTCCTGTTTGCTCTCCTGAATAAAGGATGATTTTAGGGTTTGTGTTTCTTCTCAAGGAGAATGCAGTTGTAATGGAAGATCAAAGCGCTTGGTGAACTGATCGGGATATTCTGATTACACATGTATTGTGGCCACCTAGAAGAAGAATTGTCTTTACAGAAGTCCAATTAGATTCGGCTCGTCTCTCCTACAGATAATACATAAATGAACATTTTTATATATTAAATTGGGTGGGGAAGCTTACTAATGCTGGTCAGGCAGCACCTACTCTATAAAACAATGGGGTTCAAAACATGTTTTGCTATTATGCCTTCACCATTCAAGACTGCCCAGAAAAAGGTGTTCATATTTAACTGTGGAGTAGGAACCCAATGCACACAGGGTCAGACTGGATCAGCGGGACACAGAGAAAAACCCTGTGGGCCCCAGCCCTCATGGACCCCCGCAGGCCCAGACCCGCTCCCCTGATCTGCTGGGCCCAATCAAAAAAGTGTATGGCGCGCCACGTACCGGCGTTCACACATGCTCTCTGGGCCCCCGGAAGTTTGGAACCTGGTGGGCCTCAAATGCTCCAGTCCAACCCTGAACACACATACATGGGCCACTATTAGTTGCTGACTTTGCTTCTGCAGAGCTGGTAACTCTGGCCATACAGAGGCTGATAAAAGCTGCTGATTTGGTGCTTCCAGACCATACAGGGACCACTGATGGACCTTCCTGACTGATTTTTCCATCCGACCAGGAGCAGATCAGCACACGGATGCCTCCTGTGACAAGATTGTAAGATCCTCTGTATCATTTGAGTGTTTTGATTCAATCGGATCGTGGAAAAACTGGAGAGAAAACCTGAATCGCTCGAATTTATTGGGCTTTATCAGGCTTTTTCCCGAATTCGGGCTAAACCCAGTACAGACCACGAAAACTTCAAATTGAGGTGACTATGCCATTGACTTCTACAGTACCTCGACAGGTCTGAGATGGATGATTTTCAGATATGGGCTTCTTGCAGCATTGGGCTATAATAAATCTAAAAAAAAATTATGTTTTTTTTCCTCTAAAAATTTTAATTTTCTAGTGAAAAAAAACTAAAATTTTTTTGAGATTTTAACATTCGGATTTTAATAAATAACCCCCATATAGTTAAGAGATACTTTGTTTAAAAATAACTCGATTTTATCTCAAATCCACGATTTAGACTTCCAGGAAAATCTGTGTATTCAAAAAGGATGTCCTTCTGAGTGTTTTATAGGCTTTTATTACTGATACAGATTTGCTAACTGCTCACCGACGGCCGTCTCTGGATTTTATGGCAGAGATTGAATGGAAGCACAGCGGTGGATTTCCCTCATTTGGCTTTCATCCAGCCATGGTGCAATGATTTACATTCCTCTTCGATTTTACCAGGACTGGGGTGAATACAGCTTAACTCTAAGCAAGGCACAAGTACATTATCTATGGTTTCATAATAAATAAGTCAATAAGTTGAACACATGGCTACAGCACAGAGCATATACAAATATACATATTGGCAGACACACAGTACAAAACATGAGCACATAATACATACACATGTACACTCATACACAAACAAGTGCACACACAATAATAATAACCTATACACAGGCACATACAGTATAATACAGTATAATGCACAGATGTTCTAGACACATATGCAATAGAAACACATACACAGAGCATACAGAGTCCTGTTGGCCTACTATATTGTGCTGCTCTTCTGCCAATCAATATTAGGGCATTGTGTGCAGTTCTCAAACTTCTTAACCAAATAATTTTGTCTCATTTCTGCTTCATGGCTCGGGTGAAGGTTCTTCACTATCTGCAATCTTGTCCAACCTCCAGCACCATCTGCAGTTCTTTGATAAGGAAGCAATATTCCCCATGCATTGAGCCTGGTGTTCTGATTCACTACGAAATCCATTCCAGCCTCCAGCCCGAAAAAGTCGCCTCCCAGGCTGCGCTCCCCAGGCTGCTGATCAGAAAGGAAGCTGAGTCTTCACAACATGGTAAGCTGTGTAACAAGAAAAGCTCCCGTTATCAATAAAAGTCACAGCTTAATGCTTTGTAATGTTTGTTCTTCATTTCTGGAGGTGCAGATATCTGCCCTGTAAATGGGGGCATTGTACAATATATACTGTAATAACCATTCTGTTCCTTATTCTGAAGTTGAATTTATGGCTTTCCTGCATCTGAATCAAGGTGTAAGGGTTCTAGGAAGGACTAAACATAATTTTTAGTTGTTCTGTCTAAAGCTGGCCATAGATGTTGAGATTTTTAAAAGATCAGATCCTCATCGTGAGACCATGATTTTCTCGGAACGATCGTACGATCATACGAATTGACCATCAACTAAAAAGACCAATTTGCCAGGAAAACAGCGGGGAGCTGCCTGCTTGGCCCTGCAAACATAGATAGATTGCACTGGGACCGACAAAGATTTTTTGACCTGGCCGATCAATTTCCTGACAGATGTTGGTCGAAAAATCGTAAGATGTACGATTGTTCGAATCCCACTAACTGCACGATAATTTCGAAGGATTGGTCGGACTTCCCTAAAATCGGTCGTTCGGCAAGAAGAATCGTCTCGTGTATGGGGAGCTTTAGTGTAGAGGAGATGAGACAAAACTCCATGCAGACAAGGCTAAGATAACTATGTTATTCCATATTTCTATATTCTGCTTTGTTATTCCATATTTCTTTATTCAACTTCCACATTTATTGTGTGTGCATTTATTTCCTTGCTAGGCCTTTTATATATATATATATAATATATAAATATATATATATATATATAATTATGAATTAGTCTTATATTTTGACTTTTCCATTCTATGTGTACTGTATATTGTGAGTGGGTCCCTAAGCTCAGTAAGTGACAGCAACACAGAGCATGTGCAGTGAATCAGCAGAAAAGAAGATGGGGAGCTACTGGGGCATCTTTAGGGGCACATATCTATCCTGCTAAAGGGCTGTGATGGCCTTGGGCTGGTGCAGAAGCACAAAACATAATGTACAACATTTCTAGCTACTTCTTTAGTTAAGCTTTAGTTCTCCTTTTAAACAGTGATACAAAGGCCCAAGCAGCCCCACACAGGATAAATATTAAGCATCAGTCTATGGCAGCTTACTGCAGATTCTTAGGCATTTGCTATAGCTTCTGGACTGAGCATTGTAAATTGAGGCAGTTTATTAGACAAACACTGTCTCAGTATGTTCCTCGTTCCTACAATTTTCATTTGGCACAAGCAATTGCTCCCGTTCTGGTCTCAGTCTGGGACTAACAGTGTTGTTTATTTTTTTCTTCAGAAAAAACACTCCCAAAACATTAAACGTATGAAAACCAACAGGGGTGTTATTTACAGGGCAGACAGCAAAGTAAAAAAAAAATGATTTCAATATGTCACTTTGCATCCTGCACATCATGTAGGAGAATTACTGTAGGTATCTCTGGGGATCTCTGAGTTATTCAGACATGCAAGTTAAGAAGTGCCAGTAGGCAGAGGCCACAACAGAGTCTTCTTACTTCATGGTGTGCTGGTTCCCGATCTTATCACATGCGTATACAAGGCATGTCCTGATGCTGGCGCTAGTCTGAATGTGTATTTGTGTTTCCTGCCTGGTTTGACCTTGTGCCTGTTCCTAACTACGCTTCCTGCTGCCTGCCCTGACTTATTGCCTGTTTTTGACTGCGCCGTTGCCTAATCCTTGTTTGTCCCATGCTATTGGAATCTTCTCTCTGGAATCTAAGCTCCTCTATCGATCCGACAGCAGAAATTCCAGGGCCCGAAAAGGGCATTGGTGAAGATCGGTGTCGGCTGGATATCCTGTGGGTTTTTTCTCTAGTAGTCTTAAGGTGTCTGGTTGACAAATCTTTACAGGAGCCCTGTATTTACCTCCTGCCAATGATATGGCTGCTTTGTGTCTGCTGGTGCTATGTTCTGCACTTCATGCTGGATTTTTAAAATCTGACAGGAGGCGCAAAGTGTAGCCAAACCCTGGCTGTAAGTGAATGAGCATTAAACGGTATGCACTTTTGGCTCTTGCACTTCAATCTGGGTCTCTGTAAATGACCCGCACTATGAAAAAGAGTTAAGTCCATGTTTAAATGCAGCAAAAGAAAAAAAGCAAGAATTAACAATTTACATTATTCATTTTTGGGTACATTTCTTGATGCCTCCAAAAACTGGGCATAGATTATGCCATCTGTATTATATTTTAATTTTGCTCTGTTCTATCTCAACTATGATATCATCATGTCACAATCTTGCCTTTTAAAGTGCTGCTTGGTTGCATTACACTTCCAGTTCATTATTTCCTGAAGCTTGAAGAGCCTTGAACCAAGTCAATTTAATCTAGTTGGATCCCATTACACTTCCAGTTCTTATTTCCTGAAGCTTGAAGAGCTCCCTTGCCTTGATCCTTGAACCAAGTCAATTTAATCTAGTTGGATCCCATTACACTTTCAGTTCTTATTTCCTGAAGCTTGAAGAGCTCCCTTGCCTTCAGCCTTGAACCAAGTCAGTTTCATCTAGTTGGATCCCATTACACTTCCAGTTCATTATTTCCTGAAGCTTGAAGAGCTCCCTTGCCTTGAGCCTTGAACCAAGTCAGTTTCATCTAGTTGGATCCCATTACACTTTCAGTTCTTATTTCCTGAAGCTTGAAGAGCTCCCTTGCCTTGAGCCTTGAACCAAGTCAATTTAATCTAGTTGGATCCCATTACACTTTCAGTTCTTATTTCCTGAAGCTTGAAGAGCTCCCTTGCCTTCAGCCTTGAACCAAGTCAGTTTCATCTAGTTGGATCCCATTACATTTCCAGTTCATTATTTCCTGAAGCTTGAAGAGCTACCTTACCTTGAGCCTTGAACCAAGTCAATTGAATCTAGTTGGATCCCATTACACTTCCAGTTCTTATTTCTTGAAGCTTGAAGAGCTCCCTTGCCTCCCTTGCCTTGAGCCTTGAACCAAGTCAATTGAATCTAGTTGGATCCCATTACACTTCCAGTTCTTATTTCTTGAAGCTTGAAGAGCTCCCTTGCCTTGAGCCTTGAACCAAGTCAATTTAATCTAGTTGGATCCCATTACACTTTCAGTTCTTATTTCCTGAAGCTTGAAGAGCTCCCTTGCCTTCAGCCTTGAACCAAGTCAGTTTCATCTAGTTGGATCCCATTACACTTCCAGTTCATTATTTCCTGAAGCTTGAAGAGCTCCCTTGCCTTGAGCCTTGAACCAAGTCAGTTTCATCTAGTTGGATCCCATTACACTTTCAGTTCTTATTTCCTGAAGCTTGAAGAGCTCCCTTGCCTTGAGCCTTGAACCAAGTCAATTTAATCTAGTTGGATCCCATTACACTTTCAGTTCTTATTTCCTGAAGCTTGAAGAGCTCCCTTGCCTTCAGCCTTGAACCAAGTCAGTTTCATCTAGTTGGATCCCATTACATTTCCAGTTCATTATTTCCTGAAGCTTGAAGAGCTACCTTACCTTGAGCCTTGAACCAAGTCAATTGAATCTAGTTGGATCCCATTACACTTCCAGTTCTTATTTCTTGAAGCTTGAAGAGCTCCCTTGCCTCCCTTGCCTTGAGCCTTGAACCAAGTCAATTGAATCTAGTTGGATCCCATTACACTTCCAGTTCTTATTTCTTGAAGCTTGAAGAGCTCCCTTGCCTTGAGCCTTGAACCAAGTCAATTTAATCTAGTTGGATCCCATTACACTTTCAGTTCTTATTTCCTGAAGCTTGAAGAGCTCCCTTGCCTTCAGCCTTGAACCAAGTCAGTTTCATCTAGTTGGATCCCTTGTGAGAATGTATGTATGGTACTCCAGACTATGCTTCCTCCTTGTTCTGTTCTTTACTTTTCCATACCATACCATACATCTGACTCCACACCTGAAGACAAGGTGGCACGTGAATACTGGAAGGGTCAAACCCAAGGGAAAGCTGTTGTCGGCAGAACAGTGCATGAAATGGGGAGGGTGATATACTGACATACAAATTTCTGTCCAGGTCCCTGGCAATAAAAAAAAAGTGGAACCCACACTCCACTGGCGTTTGTTGAGTTGTTACTATTGGGAATGTCCCTGTTTCAGATGATTCTGATAATAATTTCTCTCTGCTATATTACTCTTTTTTTCTTTTTTTTTTTGGCTGAAACGCTAAAATATATTTTTTTATTCGAGTTTACATGAAACACAAGGGGGCAGATTTATCAAGGGTCGAATTTCGAGGGTTAATAAACCCTCAATTCTACCCTCAAAGTAAAATCCTTTGAATTCGAATAGAGAATTCGAAGGATTTAGCGCAAATGCTTAGATCGAATAAAAATCTTTCGAATCGAACTATTTTAAGCGATAGATCGAAGAAAAGTGCTGGGGAGGGTCTCCATAGACTAACATTGCAGCTCGGTAGGTTTAAAGTGGCAAAGTATGAAGTCAAAGTATTTTTTAAAGAGACAGTACTTCGACTATCGAATGGTCGAATAGTCGAACAATTTTTACTTCAAATCGTTCGAATTATTCGATTCGATCGAAGTTGATCGAATTTGACCCATTCGATGGTCGAAGTACCCAAAAAAATACTTTGAAATTCGAATTTTTTTTCATTCAAATTCTTCACTCGAGCTTAGTAAATCTGCCCCAAGGTGTTAATCAAGAAAAAATGTTAACAATCACGAGAAATAACAATAATTATTGTAAATACTATAAAAAATGAATAGTACAATGTTTGTCAAATAACGGTGAAGGATTGTAGGGTTTCATAGGATATTACCCATTAAGGCTTTCAGAACAACTCAGGAATAATGCCGGAGAAAGTCACAGATCAGTACAAGTGAAACCATATTTTTCAAAGATACGTACATCCCATTTATACACTGTGAAATTGATCATGAGATGAGTATTATGCCACCCAAGTGAACAGCAGACTGAGCAATCTCTTTACTCAGTCAGTTATGGAAAACTGACAAAGATTAAGTTGTCTTTTATTATTTGATTCCTTGTATACATTTGCACTAGTCTCCAATTGTCTGTCTGTGCTTAACTGCATGTCTCAGAGCAGCAGTCTTCTAATTCCATTCATGTCCCTCTTTGACGCCAACATTTATCCAGGACCCCTCTTAGCACTTAATAAGGTGTCATTGTTTTGGCGTTTCAGCCATAGTTCAGTCAATATCTAGGACATCAATGAAGCGTTCATCCATAGTCTTGCTCTGATTGACCTTTAAATTGGGCATTTTGGGAGTATCTGGAACAGATTAAGACCTTCTTCCTAAATAAGTCTGTAATTGTCCTTCAGGCTCCATACAAGGCTCTGAGCACCCTTAGAGGGGCCAACCATACAGTTTGACAAGCTGCTGACTTAGAGGCACCTAGAAGTAGTTTTATGAATTGGTAACTGAATTGCATTTTGCATATACAGTATAAAAGAGCTGGGCAATTTGCTGGTGCCACACAAATAATTGATGTTGATGATGTCCTACCTTCTCCATCTTGTCCCACTGTCACAGCTCATAGCTCATATACACTTCACCCTATTGCTGATGTATGTGAGACTAATATCTCCAGTGGCTGCGGTGGGGCCAGGTATTTGGTTGGTAGAGACATGTCAGCATGAAAAGCCCTCCAATATCTTCAAAACTATTCTGGGCAGAGTTGGGCTAAGCAGTACTGGAGCTCAAGATAATACTGCTTGTCCTATTCCCCTGCCTGAATACCATCCCATTGCTGGGTCTGCACATTACCCCCATCTACCCCCCCCTCTTCCACTGATTGTGGCACAGACCACATCCCTACTGCTATTCCCACTGATCATTCCGCCTGCCATTATGCCCCTATGCTGCCTACACTATGGGGCAGCTTTATCAAAGATCAAGGAATTTTCGAATGAAAAAATATCGGAAACACGATTTTTTTGTGTACTTTGTAAAAAATTCAAATATCGAAATTTATCATGTACTGCCGCTTTAAAAATTCGACGTCGACCATTCGCCACCTCCTAGAACCCACTTGGAGTCAATTGGTGGACTTGGAAAAGTTTCAATCGAATTCGATCGAATTCGCTATTCCTATGATTCGAACGATTCAAATTTGTCCTATTCGCTTGAAAACTGACCTATGTGACCCAAAAAAACCCTTCAACTTAATTACGGTTGGTCTTTTTTGAATTCGAATTTCACAGTTTTTTCAATTCGAAATTCGACCCTTGATAAATATGCCCCTGTGTTTCAACCCTGATTTTTGGCCCAGCATTGAGGACATGTTTTGCACTTACTGTCTGTAATGGAACTCAGTACTAGACTAGGATACCCCTGGGCCTGCCAGCAGCATCTGGGTCTGCTGACTCTATTATATTGCTACTGCACTTGCCCTTGCACACAGTTATTGTGTGACCACCTTCCTTATTTGATGGTTCAATACTGGTCCCTGCTACTCTGTGCCTCCCTAAAAAAGCATTAGATTTGTATGACTTCTGCTTGCACTGAGCTAAAATTGTCCCTCTGAGCAACCCAGCTAAAAATGCTGCAGTCTAAATGCCATTCATTCTTGATTGGACTTATTTAGAGAGATACTCATGAATGAGAGCTTTATCTTATAAGGAGACTCGCTTGTTAGGGGTCACACATACAAAGACTGCAAACTCCCAATCCATGGGGACTAAACACTGTAAATTTCCCCCACTCAAGTAGAATGGGGCTCTTCTGCAGGGGGAGGGGGGCGAATGCAGTCAAGTTTTGGGAACGCTCAGTGCTTAAAAAAAAAAAACAGCATTCCTATAGAGTCACTGGCTGGGATAAATTTGAATGGAACCTATTTAACCCATTCACCAGCAGAGAGCAGACAATGCATAAGGGTGCGGCTGTGTAGGATCCAAGTTCATTGCTTTGGGCAGATCTGCAACACTTATGGCTCTGACTGCAGAGGGTAATTATTTGTGCCTCATTGTGTTTAATTTGGTGATTAAAGCAAGGGAAAGTGTTGCCTGTACGTGATTCCATTAAGCAGCGTTTGGGAAGCTCACCCTCCCTACCCCAGGACTGTCTATTGATGAGCCCAGGTCCAACTTTCCATCTTTTCTGTCTGCAGATTTTCCACGGAACTGGCAGCTGTTTGCTGACGGCGAATTCACTTTGTGTTCAAGAGATGCTTTTGTTGCTAGAAAAGCCCATTGTACAAGCAGGGCACACAAGGCCCTATTTATAACCCCTCCAAATCAAACTATTTTTAAGAAACCAATTTTGTTGTAAATGTATCATGTCTGCTAAACTGTTGGCATGTTATTTGATAGTTTTAAATTTAATTTCCAGCTTTTTAGGGTGATGTTGGCCACCTCAGTTTCCTCCTCAATATGGCCCTTATTTTAAACCTATTGGAATTGTGAATGAACTCCAGACCTAACTTATTCATGTAGTTCAACTAGGATCGGTCTGAGTGGTCATTTTATATTTATACCAAGAGATCCAACTGACCCCTCCTTTCAGTTGTTTTTAGATTGTTCCCCAGAAGTAAAGACTTTCTTCAATTACTTTCCATTATTTATTTTTTACTGTTTTTCCAAAATCGAAGTTTAAAGGAGAAGGAAAGCTACGGAGGCATTTTATTGCCAATAGATTAACTGCAATTGTGCAAGCTAAAATGCTATATTTATTCTGCAGAATGCTTTACCATACCTGAGTAAACAGCTCTAGAAGCTCTCTGTTTGTTTAGGATAGCAGCTGCCATATTAGCTTGTTGTGACATCACTTCCTGCCTGAATCTCTCCCTGCTCACTCATAGCTCTGGGCTCAGATTACAGCAGGAAGGGGAGGAGAGAGGAGCAAACTGAGCATGCTCAAGTCCTAGCCGTTGAGGTTTATGCTGAAAACAGGAAGTCTGATACAGAAGCCCATGTGTACACAATAGAAGGAAATAATTGCAGTGTTTATTTTGACAGAGGACTCTGCATTACTTTGAGGGTTTACTGGTATAGTTAGGTGGACCTTTTTGATAAGGCTTACTTAGATTTAACCTTTCCTTCTCCTTTAAAGTTGAACGTTTGTGTCTCTGGTGTTTGAGTCTGGCAGCTCAGTAATTCAGGTGCAGACTCTAAACTGTTACAGTTTTGCAACATTTAGTTGATACATTTCTCAGCAGCATCTCTGGAGTATCAGCAACTATTGTATCAATTCTAACAGCTGCCTGTAATGAAACTCAGGGATTCTGCTCAGCAGGGCCAAAGATAAGAAATGTATCAACTTAATGTATCCATTTAGAACAGTTTACAGGGTCGGCGACCCCCTCCCAGAGCTGCTTCAGAAGGAGAGAAATGACACTTTAAGCTTCAGTATTAGAAAAACGTCACACATAGAAAATAGAAAGTTATTGGAAAAGTCGTTATTTCTGGTGATCTATCTGAAAAAAAAACTAGTTGTTTGAAGGTGAAACACCCCTTGGGTGGGTTGTTCGCCTTTAAACCAACTTTTAGTATGATGTAGAGAGTGGGTTTTCATTTTTTATTATTTGAGTTTTTTCAGTTATTAAGCTTTTTATTCAGCAGCTCTCCCGTTTGCAATTTCAGCAATCTCATTGCTAGGGTTTTGTTTACCTTAGTAACCAGGCAGTGATTTCAATGAGAAACTGAAATATGAATAGGAGAGGCCTGTCTATAAAGATAAATAATGCAAAGTAACAATAACATTGTTATTGCTGAAAGCTGAAAAGAGTCAGAAGAAGAAGGCAAAAAATGAAAAGTTATAAAAATTAAATACTGTAAACAATTGCAAAGTTTCTAGGAAGAGAGCATAATACTGTCTCTTTATTGAAAACTGTAACACAGAATGATGTATCAAATCCAATGTGTACCATGAAAAATGTTATTGTGCTGTATAATTCTGTTTATGCTCAATAAACTTACCTGAACAAAAAAATAAAAATAAAAAAATTTATTTAAAGGTGAACCACCCCTTTAATAACGGTTTCATGGAATATCCTTCTGTATGAGACCCCAGAGATCTGGTTGGGTATGTACTGATAGACCTGAATAAAGGCAAAATAAGGCACCATTCATTTAAAGCCAGAGGTCCAATGGGGTATTTAATGGCAGCCCTTAAATACATGGGTCATGGTACATCCACCTATACCCAGAGACCCAATGGCAGCCCCTGTATAAAGGGATCAGGCAATGGCCATATATCCAGACAAGACATTGGGCTGCTACATATTGAGCCTCTCCATATGTTGGATTAAAAATATCTCATGAGAAAATAAACCTGTTGTGAAAGGGAAAGATCACAAGATTTATAAACAAAAAACCAGAAGCCTGTCATTTTTCTCTTTGTGTTGGAAGAACAGCTGCTTCTCAGGCTGGATTTGCATCTCATTTGCATAAAAATGATATAGAATAAGATCTTGATTTCTTTTGCACTTGGGAAGTTTTTTTGGTAGGGGAACTATCGTGAAAATGAAAATTTAATTAATGCTTCATCAGTAATGTAACTAGAGGGGGTGCAAAACGTGCAGCCAGGCCCCCGCCCCCCACCGTACGCAATTATCTTCCCGGAAATCGGCGGGGTGTGAGCTGCCGGGGGGCCCTGTCCCAATTGCACCCCCTGCTCCCCCGGTAGTTCCGCCACTGGCCCCTGGTAGTTCCATAACTGTGCTTTATCATACTGAAATAAGAAACTTTCTCAATACAATCAATTAAACATTCTGTACTGTTTCTGAAATAATCAAGTTTATCTTCACTATTTCTCTCTCAGCATCTGTTTCTCTTTACTCTGTCTTCATACAAAAGCTGAGTGTCAGATGAATGATCTATTATATCTTATAGGGGCTCTTTTTGCCTAGAAGATGTATTACAGCTCACTCTATTAACATCGCCAGAAATCCTGTCTCTCTACATGCAGAATTTGTGCAAAGGGCAGTTATTTTGTTAGATTTTGTTTGTACTGGAATCAGTTATTTGAGTGAGCTCTAATTCATCTGCTAGGAAAGGGAGCCCTCCCCCTATGAAGAAAGAATGAAGAGGAAACAGATGACGAGGAACAGAGAGGAATAGTAAATATAAACTTGATTATTTCAGAAACAATGCAGAATTTTTAATTGATTGTATTGGGAAAGTTTCTTACTTCCGTATGAGGAAGCTTGTATTAAATTTTCATTTTCGCAATAGTTCCCCTTTACGCCCAATATGTGGCCCTCCAGCAGACTGGCAATCTGTGGGTTCTGGCAAATGCCAGAGGGGCTGCTATAAGGTCCCATAGAAAGTCAGTATTTAGTGGGCTGTGGGGGCTGTTTGGGCCTCTGTGTGGGCTGAGTGGGCCTCTGTGTACCTGAAATGGCAGGGCCTTTTTTAATTCTCAGTCCAGGCCTGCCCTCCAGCTGCTCTGCAAAACAGAATAGCAAGGTTTCTTTTCCTGCACCAGCATTAAATTCACAGATCCGCACAGACACTATTATCTGGATCCTGATGAAGGGAGGTTGAACCCCCCGAAACGTTGATCTTACTAGTGGTATAGTAAAAAGAGGGGCCACGTCCCCGACTGCAGATAATAGTGTGTGTGTGTGCAGATCCGTGAATTTACTGTTCCACCATTGCAGTGAAAGAGGAGTTGCGGGAGAGTGGTAGATAACACATTACCTTGAATTCCTTTTTTCTGCACCCTAAATCCCTTCTACACCTCTGTCCCAACTCCTTTTTTTCTGCTGATTCCCTAATGCCCTACTCACTCCCACATGACAATTTTCAGATCACCCTCTGCTATTTACCCATCCCTTCTACTCCTTGCAACATTCTTTCCTTACTCCCATCTGAAGCACCATAGATTTCCTCTGCCATTGTTCTGCCCTGCAAATCCCTTCTTCATTCTAAAATGTAACCCCAGATCTGAATTTCCATTATTCCTATTTCCAGCACCCAAATGACTTTCCCCATAGCTGCCATCAGTAATTATGGGGGCTCATATTATGAAGTTAAAAACTAACTGCCCCCCGGCAGGGTTGGGCCCTTTCAACAAGTATAATCCTGTGGGGAAAAAATGATCCTATCACACATGGTCACACCCCTGAGTTGCCTACACCACGCCCCTAATATGCCAAAACCTCGCCTGTGACCTGCTCAAACCCCACCCACTCCTCACCCCTTTTATGAGCTGAGCCTTGGGGCCACATCACAGCTGATTACTGTACCCTCTGCTACACCCTCTTATTTTAAAGGCAAGACTCATGAGCTTTAATATGATGTAGATATCGGTATTCTAAGAATTTTGCAGTTTTTAAATATTTAATTTACATCCCTGTGGCTCTCCAGTTTGGAATTGAAACTATGTGGTTGCTAGGGCCTCAACAATTTCCTAGCAACCAGAAGAAAAAGTAATACATACTGACAAATGTAGTGTTGGGGGAATGTGATGGAGGCAGCAGACACCAGGACACACTGTTGGGCAGCGGGGACTGGGGGACAGACAGCAATTCCCAGTAAACATAATAATTGTGCACTTTTGTGCCACTCCTGTTACAGTGCCTTGTGGCAAATATCTAGTCCTGACTGTTCGACATCATAACCAGAAATAGGCATCAACCACAAGCAAATCATTTCATAACCACAGAAATATAGACCAATTGCAACTGATCACTGTCTTTGCCATATCAAGAGGAAACTGTAACACATAAAAAAGTATACAGTCAATAGGTGTTTAAACTAGTGCTTTAATTAGGCCAATTGGAGAAAGATATTTACTGCATGGCTAAACAGACGCCGGTGCAGTTTGCAGTATGCTCCTAAAGGAATGGCTAATTAGACAAAACAGGATATGATTGTACGAGTGTTCGGTTATATAGGGGTCATGTTGTGCCATCCCTAGAAGCACCCGCATCTCTTTCTGCCATTTCCCTGTGACTCCTACTCCCAGCACCTTAAATCCCCCCCATGCCAAATCTTCTTAGTCTCATCCTCCCCCCCTCCTCTCTCCAGACCTGGTGCAACCCTCTCTCGTGCGCTCTGCGCCTGCGCCTTTCACTTCCCTTTTCATTGAGCTGCGCAGGGAGATGCACAGTTAGGCGCTTGCAGCTGGTTTCTCTAGTCACAGCCCGGGCTGCTGCTACATTCAGTTTGGACTTGATGCTTCTCTAGCTGCACGGACACTCAGACATTTCCATTACTATTGTACTGCATTCCCCTTCCCCACACTGCGCTACTGTCCATTGTGAGCCTGCACCCCCCTGTACTATCGCATAATAGCCCGTGCCACCCCGGCAGCTGCGACATGCCCGACATCATCACAGTCAGCGAGTTCATCTCAGAGACCCTGGAGGACCACAGCTCCCCCACCACTTCTTCTTTCAACAAGAGAATGGGAAGCTGCAGGAACACAGTGGCGGGCGTAGAGGAGGTACCTGCTGGGCTTTCCCATTTACTTCGGGAGGGGGGAGCATGAAGCAGCTACTGGGGGCAATTCCTCACTCTGTTTTCTGCTGAGGTGCAGAGTGTTGAGTCTGTGCTGGGAAACAAGCGGTTCATTTGAAGGAACACTCCATACATGCGGCCCCCAATGGGCAGCTAGGGGTTAAACACTGTCAGCACAAACCCAGCGTGCAGCACGAAAGGGTTAACCCTGCAATATAGGAGTTCTTGTCTGATGTATGTGTAGTATGTACTGTATGTATAGTATGAACTGTATGTATGTAGTACTGTATGTATAGTATGTAGTACTGTATGTTTAGTATGTACTGTATGTATGTATAGTATGTACTGTATGTAGTACTGTATGTATAGTATGTAGTACTGTATGTATGTAGTACTGTATGTATAGTATGTATGTATAGTATGTAGTACTGTATGTATAGTATGTTTGTACAGTATGTATGTTGTGCTTGTTGTGGCAGCTAAGCAGTTATTCTATGGAGGGGGGTACAGTTTTACAGTAATAGCTTATTCTGGTGGCAGATATGCTGTGCTTGTGCCGGGCTAAACCTGTAGTACACCTGAGCAGGGGCGCGTAACTATAAAGGAAGCAGGGGGGACTAGGAAGTATAGGGGGTCCCATGTGGCCCAAATACAGAGCAATTTGAACATATATTTATAAAACAGGACAACCTCTGCATATGTTGGGGGCCCTAAAATGAATTTGCTGTGGGCGCCCAGTAACATCTTGTTACACCACTGCACCTGAGCTACAACTGAGCTACACCTGGGCTACAGGTAGGGTTGCCACCTGGCCAGTATTTTACCGGCCTGGCCAGTAAAAATAATGGTTGATCCCAATGTTATTAATAGGGAAAAAAGCAAAATATATAGGAAAACCGGTATTTTTTTCCAGAAAAGGTAGCAACCCTAGCTACTGGTTACAACGCAAACGTGCTGTGTGTGAACTTTAGAGTTTACTGATACCACCAAATCAACTTACATTTCCACATACTCCTAGGGTCTCCTAGACATACGGGTGTCGGATAGGGTGTACTGGCAGTGCCTGCTGGGCGCCCCAGGCAACCCGACCCCTGCGCGGTCTTGCACAAACGGGGACGCACGCACCAGGTGGTCTCAATTGGATTACAGGCTTGCTTTGATTGTGCTGGCAACTAGGGGGTGTATTAGGAGCACTGTTATGCTATGGCCATTTCAGGTAACAAACCCTGTGGTGCATTTGGGAGCGGGAGGTGTGTGCTCGTTTTGGTATGGGGTTAACCCTATTGTGCAGGTGGGAGTGCAGAAGATGCTATACCAACACTTTATACTGCTGGTGGGACCCTCCACTAGGGTTAATTGAATTTCTGGTTTCTGAAGACATTTGCAGTGTGAGCAACCTTGGCATTTTGAGTGTTAAACACTGGACAAATATTGCATGTGCTATTGGCAATGCCAAAACAAGGATTGGCTGGCGCTCCAGAATAGCAAAGTAAATAACTCACCAAGTTGAACACGTGGTCCAAGTGCACCAGCCCTGGACCCCCAGCTTCAGGGAGCGGAAAACCAGAATATTCAACAAAAGGATAGGGCTACTCAAATGAGTCCTCAAAATATATTAGTTTAAAAAATGAGTCTTTATTAATCATAGTTAAAAGTATAAGTGCATTTCCATAGGCTCTACGCGTTTCATACCTGCAATGTACTTAATCATGGGCTCCTGCTGCACTTATACTTTTAACTATGATTAATAAAGACTCATTTTTTTAAAATTAATATTTTTTGGCCCTGTGGACTCCTTTGAGTGCCCTATCCTTTAGTTGAATATTCTATTGGCAATGCTCGCGACAGGGCAGTAGCTATCCAGAGAGGTGTCGTTGCACTGCAGGGGTTAAAAAGCTGTAGTTTAGGCTGATGGACACCTGGTCTTGTAGACAAGCCTGCGCCATGTGCATAAATACGCTTAAATCCAGTGTATTTGTGTTTATGTGCAGGTACATGGTGCAGTTAGAACCCGTTCTAAATATCTGTGTCTCCAAAGATGCCCCAGTAGCTCCCCATCTTCTTTTCTGCTGATTCACTGCACATGCTCTGAGCTTAGGGACCCACTCACAATATACAGTAAACATAGCATAGAAATATCACTATATAAGGCTGATTAGTAATAAATACAGAAAATTACTACATGGCAGCACAGAAACCAGTGCAATTAGCATCAGAATTTAATAATCAGCCCTGAAGCATCAGCTTATATTACAGACCAACCTCATTTTCTGCTTGATAATTTGCAACAACCCCTAAGCTTAGCTTCTCAACAGCTGCTCAGAGCCCACTGAGCATGTGAGTGTCACAGACACTTTCCAAGATGGTGACCCCCTGTGACAAGTTTGAAGTCCTGGATCATTGCTGCTATTGATAAGCTGAAACTTTAGGCTAGTGCAATAAGTGCAGTATATTTCTAGCCATATTAATTTTTAGGGTTTAGTTCTACTTTAAGCATGGAGATTGTTTTGCCCTGTTCATACTCACGCACGTAGGTTCCTGTGCACATTACCATTTAAATATGTACAGCGCCCTCATAAACAAAGTGCTGTACAGCTCTACAATACAATAACACAAACGTGGCAATATATACAAACACACACAGTTACATATCAAGGAGAAGGTGCTTATCAGGGGGCTTAAGGGTTGAAATTCCCTGTATTCCCATTTACTTACTTGCTCTGTATGTGGCGCCTGTAGGGCAACTAAGGGAAACCCAAGGCAAGTGTCTTTGCAAGTAACTACCTATGTACTACCCCCGTTCTGAGCTGAGTGTAGCAAACTGGGGCCGTGCATCTCACAAGTCTCCGCATCTCTGGGGCTACTCTTGCAATGACAGATTACAGTGGAGTTTGTTTCAAGACATCTGCAGCCCCAGTCAGGTAGCTAGCATTGCTCCCATAGACATAGATCCTCTTTACAAATATGTAACAGCCTTTCCCACCCCACAACCTATGTGCTCAGAAAGGGAAGCAAATGGTAAAAAAGTCTTTTTTTTTCCTTTTAAAAAAGCCCCTCACATATATGGCACACACAGCACTTTGTACATCTGCATTGCCGCTCTCTTTCCATACTCTAATCCTTGGGAGTTTATGGGAAATCGCAATCATAATCCCTGTTGGGTGTTAATCGCTCGGAGTGACGCTACATTTAATATGCTGATGCAGGATAAACGGCCAGGCAGCAGGACAGACTCCAACATTATACCGATTAAATGGAAAACCAGGAGCATACAGAGTTGATCTGTTCAGATTCCATTTCCATCAGGAATTGGGGCCCCATTGTAGGTACTCCCACAGTCCCTACTACTATAGGCACCATCTTGCCCTACTATACCTGCTATCCCACAGTCACAATCCCTTCTCAGCAACTATTATCCCACTGTTACTATAGGCACCATCTCTCCCTACTATACCTGCTATCCCACAGTCACACTCCCTTCCCAGAGACTATTATCCCACTGTTACTATAGGCACCATCTCTCCCTACTATACCTGCTATCCCACAGCCACAGTCCCTTCCCAGAGACTATTATCCCACTGTTACTATAGGCACCATCTCTCCCTATTATACCTACTATCCCACAGCCACAGTCCCTTCCCAGAGACTATTATCCCACTGTTACTATAGGCACCATCTCTCCCTACTATACCTGCTATCCCACAGCCACAGTCCCTTCTCAGAGGCTATTATCCCACTGCTACTATAGACACCATCTCTCACTGCTATACCTGCTATGCCACAGTCCCTTCCCAGAGACTATTATCCCACTGTTACTATAGGCACCATCTCTCCCTACTATACCTGCTATCCCACAGCCACAGTCCCTTCCCAGAGACTATTATCCCACTGTTACTATAGGCACCATCTCTCCCTACTATACCTGCTATCCCAAAGTCACACTCCCTTCCCAGAGACTATTATCCCACTGCTACTATAGGCACCATCTCTCCCTACTATCCCACAGTCCCTTCCTGTAGTCTATTATCCCACTGTTACTATAGGCACCATCTCTCCCTACTATTCCTGCTATCCCACAGCCACACTCCCTTCCCAGAGACTATTGTCGCACTGCTACTATAGGCACCATCTCTCCCTACTATACCTGCTATCCCACAGCCACAGTCCCTTCCCAGAGACTATTATCCCACTGCTACAATAGGTACCATCTCTCCCTACTATACCTGCTATCCCACAGTCACAATCCCTTCCCAGAAACTATTATCCCACTGCTACTATTGGCACCATCTCCCCCTACTATACCTGCTATCCCACAGCCACACTCCCTTCGCAGAGACTATTATCCCCACTGTTACTATAGGCAGGAAGTGCCGGGAGATCCGGCAAGAAACGCGTCAGACAGCCTTGTATACCCACCGCTGTAACCCTCTTTTATGTGTGTGTTCAAATAAAGCCAAATATTTTGCACCGATGCTGTTGCCCACATACCGTGTCCTGGATTAGCGCCGAATGTGATGAGAATATCGAGTGTCTACCATCTCTCCCTACTATACCTGCTATCCCACAGTCACACTCCACAGTCCCGGAGACTGTTATCTCAGTGCTACTATAGGCACCATCTCTCCCTACTATACCTGCTATGCCACAGCCACACTCCCTTCGCAGAGACTATTATCCCCACTGCTACTATAGGCACCATCTCTCCCTACTATACCTGCTATCCTACAGCCACAGTCCCTTCCCAGAGACTATTATCCCACTGTTACTATAGGCACCATCTCTCCCTACTATACCTGCTATCCCACAGGCACAGTCCCTTCCCAGAGACTATTATCCCACTGTTACTATAGGCAGGAAGTGCCGGGAGATCCGGCAAGAAACGCGTCAGACAGCCTTGTATACCCACCGCTGTAACCCTCTTTTATGTGTGTGTTCAAATAAAGCCAAATATTTTGCACCGATGCTGTTGCCCACATACCGTGTCCTGGATTAGCGCCGAATGTGATGAGAATATCGAGTGTCTACCATCTCTTCCCTACTATACCTGCTATCCCACAGTCACACTCCCTTCCCAGAGACTATTATCCCACTGTTACTATAGACAACATCTCTCCCTACTATACCTGCTATCCCACAGCCACAGTCCCGTTCCAGAGACTATTATACCCGCAGGAATTTTTACACAGGGAGCTGCTTTTGGTTGGACACTACTAAGGACAGCTCGTCAGAATGAACTAATTCCCAGTGCTGAAGGCACAGTCTGTCCTTTCTGTGTACACTAAACGCTTTGTCATCTATTATTGCTCATGCAGTTTTCCCAGTAGATATGAAATGACATGTTACCGGATATGATAGATTGTAGAGATGCATGCATGAGTATTTAATGTGTGTAAATGAACCAAAAATGTTGAGATCACATTGTAAACATCAGCCTGGCTATTCTGTTGCTAGACTCCTAACACATATTCATGGCCTGCTGTCGTCCAGGTTTTGTTGTACTACAGATCTCAGAACTAATGACAGCTGAAGGATGAGGGTATTGATTATTTTGTGGACAGTTAAATTCCTTCAATGTATATTTGTATTTGCTGGGATCTGGCTTCTTGTTTCCCAGATACAGTAGAGTATTCGAGTCTGATGCCCAGAACATGCAAGTTGTATCTGCCATATTGTACATATAGATTGTACAGCTGGTATAATACTGGAATTGGAATGAGCGGTGGGATCTTGAATGTCAGGTCCTCTGCTGGGCCCTTGGATCTCCAGTCTTATCCCCATGGACCAGTGCCTAGGGTGATGCCCACTGGCTCTACAGATATTGCAATAAAGTTTCTGTATGGCATTCACTGATCGATCAGAAGAGGAAAGTGGGGCACATCTAGCAAGTTGGCACACACTAGTACAACCCTGCATGCAGATGGGAGCTTTTGTTTCACTTCAGGTGTTTTCCATATTGAATATATTATATGAGGTGTTTGGTTTAAGGAATTGTGCCCGCTGCATTTTTGCAAGCATTAAAAGTGATGCGGGTTCCTTTATGTAGCAGTTTCGCCTTGAACTTGCTCAAAGGGGGACCTATTCACTAAGCTGAGAAGATCACCCCTTACACATATACCCCTTACGCATTTCAATGGAAAGAATTTGCCTCCAGCAACAGGTAAAACGTGGAATGTAACCTTTGAACTGAGCACCTCCTAAACTTGTAGGAGTTGAAACAAGTGTAAGTTCCTGTTAATTAAGTGAACGGAACACTGGATTTGCATGGTGCTTGGGATACAATGTGGGTGGCATTACCCAGCTGTAGGGTGATGCTCTGGTCTCTCTGCCCATATATGGGTTTTTTTCATGAAACATAACCTTTGCAAATATATTTTTTGTTTCTTGTGAAACCCGTTTCCTTATTTCAGCACTTCCCCAATAAAGTGCCAGCACCAACAAAGTGTTGTGGGTCTGTGTGAGGAAACCAAGGTTGTGACACTTCTCAACAGTTGTTAATATTTGCCTGCTAAAAAGCACACATCAAGAAAATATCCCTTAAAAGGAGTAGTTTGCCTTTATTTTGACCTTAAGTATGCTATAGAATGGCCTATTCTTGGCATCTTTTAACTGGTCATCATGTTTTATAGTTTTTTTAATAATTGGCTTCTATCTCTGCCTATTTAAAGTTTTGCAATGGGGGTCACTGACCCTGGCAGCCAAAATACTATTGCTCAGTCAGGCTGCTATGTTGTTATTTTGTATGTTTCCATTCAGGTCCCCTTCTATTCATCTTACAGCCTTTCATTCAAACCGCTGCCTGGTTGCTAGCATGCAATGTACCCTAGCAACCAGAAATTCTGAACTGGAAAGCTGCTAAAATAATTTTAAAAAAATTACATCACCTGATCTGCACCCAACGTGGGCCAACATTTGCCTGCAATATTTATAATAAAGCCTGACCCTCCCCCCTCAAGTGATGTCAGAAGTAGGCGGGATATTTGTGGGATAAAGACAGTGATTGGACACGCCTGTGATGTCAGCCTGCGTTAATTCTTGGCCTGGTTCTGTGTAACGCCAATGTCATTAATGGGAAAGGACAAAGGAATGACTATCCAAAAAAGATGGGGCTCCTGTATTGAATAAATAATAGTCCCTATATGCAGTGGTGGCCAGTTTGTGTATATATTGTGTATATTCATACATTTTCTTTAATAATTTTGTTTTGGGGACTGGATGTTATGTCTGTTTTTATTCTCTTGCCCACCCCTATACCACAACAGTCCATGTATCTTGCACTCAAGGCAATTACATTGAGAGAGGTAAGGAAAGAAATGACACATTTAAACATAGTAAATACCAAGGCAACATCCTTATGGCAAGCCATGGGAAGCGACACTGGGAATACAGCAAGCGATACTTTGTTTTTAGAGATGCATTTTGTTCATTCCAGAGCCAGAGTTTCAAGGATAAAGAAACTCACCAGAATAAAAAGAATAAAAGGAAATGATTGTGTTCATCTTACATTCACATTTATGGTCAGTTTTGGGGACAGACCCATGTTGGGAGAAATGTGTGCTGCATCTTTGTCACTGTGACAGAATGCGCTGTTATAAAGATAGCTAGAATCTCAGCCATAAAGCAGGGCTGGATTGCTGCTTACATTGTGTATTAGATAAGATCTGTGCCACTGTGACAGAATACTCTGTAATAAACATAGCTAATAGCTCAGCCATAAAGCAGGGCAGGATTGCTGCTTACAATGGGTATCAGATAAGCTCTGTGCCGCTGTGACAGAATGCTCTGTAATAAACATAGCTAGAATCTCAGCCATAAAGCAGGGCAGGACTGCTGCTTACAATGTGTATTAGATAAGATCTGTGCCACTGTGACAGAATGCTCTATAATAAACATAGCTAGAATCTCAGCCATAAAGCAGCACAGGACTGCTGCTTACAATGTGTATTAGATAAGATTTGTGCCACTATGACAGAATGCTCTGTTATAAAGATAGCTAGAATCTCAGCCATAAAGCAGGGCAGGACTGCTGCTTACAATGTGTATTAGATCAGGAGAGTGCACACTGCTGCAAGGGAAATAAAGGCTCAGTGTATATTTACACAACACAGGAAAACTGGTCTCCCTTAACAAGACATCACTAAAAAGCCACTGGGGATTAACCTGCTGCTTATTTTATTTTAACAGTGATGTAAATGCTGTGCTGCTGAGGCTAATTCTCTGCTCACTGTTGCTGCTGTCAGGAAAAGAAGCAGATATTACAGTTATGTGCCTCAGAGACTGTGCTGTCTCTACCTTACCACATGGCAGCTCCATGCCAGGGATCACATGGTCTGTGTTTAGGAAGAGGGCACATCCTACTTTACTTGCTTGTTTAATTAGCTGTTAGGGCAGTGTTCGTAATAAAAGAGAACCAGTACTTCTCCTTCCGTATTACATACAGTTATTCTGCTTGTCAGACATTGTAGCAGCATTGTAGCATTGGTGGAGCTTCTAACAGCTTCAGCAGGGTGTTTAGAAACATGACGTGCTTCTGAAATTGTCTTGTCACATATTTACTTCCTTTGTTTCTCCTTTTTACTTTCTTTTTTTGGGTCAGTCACCATTGTGTTTTAAAGTCATTAAAGTGTACTGTTGCCCTGCACTGGTAAAACTGGTGTGTTTGGTTTTGAAACTCTACTATAGTTTATATAAACATGCTGCTGTGTAGCCTTTAGAAGCACAGGATACACAGTGGATAAAAGACAAGTTCTGAAGAATCCCATTGTATACTAAAGAGCTTATCTGTTATCTGCTGTGTATCATGTGCATTTTCTCCTTTCTCAGCTTTGAATGGCTGCCCCCATGGCTAATCAGCAGATTTATGTTTATATAACCTATGGCGCGAGTGCCCATACTTTACTAATGCCAGGTCTACATTAAGGGTTAGGGCACACGCTCAGATTCGGGGAGGTTAGTCGCCCAGTGCCAAATTTTCTTCGGGGCGACTAATCTCCCTGAACTGCCTTCCCACCAGCTAGAATGTAAATCACCGGCAGGATGCACTCAGATCGCTTCGTTCTTCGGAAAACGAGTGCCATCCCACAGGGCAATTTACATTCTAGCCGGCGGGAGGCAGTTGAGGGAGATTTGTCACCGGGCGACTAATCTCCCCGAATCTAAGCGTGTGCCCTGACCCTTAGGGATGTTGTCACATTATGATCTACATCCATAAAATCATTGATAACATTATGTTCCATGGAAAATATTACTTACGTATTATATTGGTTTATGGAAAAATATATATTGCTATATTTAACAAACAACTATTTTTTATGTAACCTTAACATAATAAATATCTGAATAGAAATCATGAAACAAGAGGGTGATATTGACAAGCTTTTTGTTGACAGTGTCTTAAGATCTACTGATCACCAAGTTGAAGGTCTACTGGTTCCAATCTACCCTTTGGGCACCCCTGACCTTCAGTAGAGTTTCTGAAGCAAACGCACCAGTTTTAGCTGTGCAGAGCAACAGTACATTGTATTTTCATTACATTAAAACACTAATTTGTTGTTGTTACTGTTCCTTTAAAGCAATGATATCTGTCTGTAACTGGTTATTTATCCCTCATCCCTTTTGTTAACATCAGTCATCTTTCATCGCTTAGAGAGCTGTGGCACCAGATCTAGGTGGAAAGGCTCAATAATGGTGCTTGTTGTAGCAGCATGAGATGTAGTGGGGATAAAAGTCTCTGGGAAGGGAATGTGGCATAGCAGGTATAGTAGGGAGAAATGATGCTTATAGTAGCAGTGGGATAATAGTCTCTGGGAAGGTAGTGTGACTGTGGGATAGCAGGTATAGTAGGGAGAGATGGTGTCTATAGTAACAGTGGGATAATAGTCTCTGGGAAGGGAGTGTGACTGTGGGATAGCAGGTATAGTAGGGAGAGATGGTGTCTATAGTAGCAGTGGGATAATAGTCTCTGGGAAGGGAGTGTGACTGTGGGATAGCAGGTATAATAGGGAGAGATGGTGTCTATAATAACAGTGGGGATAATAGTCTCTGGGAATGGATGACTGGTGTTTAAAAGTAAAGTCTTGGAACCCTTTATTCTATAATTGAAATAAATACTTGGTTGCTGTGTCAGTATTAAGTTCCAGATTGTAGATCTTCAGAAGAATAAAGTTAATTATCTAACAAACCATAAAAATAAAGAGCAAATGGTTTTAGAATATAATTGTCTAGAATGTGTTTTTTGCTTATTAATTTTCTTACCATGGTAAAATCAGAGCACAGAGAACTCAACTGACTTCTAATATCCATATCAGTAGGGGGTACATTATCCATTATAATACACGAGTAATACTCAGAGTTCCCTGTATAACTCAGCCTGCAGCCTTGTGCCTTTATATGGTCACAGAACTCTTCAGTGACTTCTAATATCCTTATAATTTACAGTAGGGGTACATTATCCCTTATAATACATGAGTGGTACTCAGAGGTTCCCGTATAAGTCAGCCTTAAGCCTTGTGCCTTTATATGGCCACAGAACTGATTTTAAATAACCTTATAATGTTCAGTTGGGGTAAATCATCTGTTTAATAGCTAAGTGATAAAACATGTTAACTTGCATTAGAACAGTGAACATGTAAAAGCTGCATTATTAAACTTCTGCTATGACTGTAAATGTGTTAACATCTTCTCCTTTGAACCCCCTTTTACTGTTCCATAATTACCAGCCATTATAGCAGAACCAGAAGTATGATTTATTCTCAAGCTTAGAGAACACTCCTGTAATCGCTTATCCTCTCTGAATCATTGATGTCGTTTACAAAGGCCAGAGGACAGAATCCAGCCAAAAACTAAAGCCAATCTTTGTGTAAAATGAAGTTCTGCGCATTATCGAAGCTTTTCATTTCAGTAATTTATTTACCCCAAACAGTAAGACTGAGCCGTTGCTGAAATGAAATCTGGAGCAAAGCGTTTTAAGAGCTTGCAATCTGTGAGTGTTAGTGTTCTGTTAATGCACACAAGACATTTTGTTTGCTGTCTCCACGCAACCAAATACAGCAGTGGTCAGTGGTGGAGCAAAAGCTTGTACCCTCCTGTCAGCATTTTAAATGTTATTAAATGGAGAGAGCCCCGGCTAACGCAGACAAGCCGACCCCCTGTTAAAAGCACAGAGCAGTGGTCAAAAGGCCATAGACCTCATAGGTGTTGGAATTGGGGGGGGAGACAAGGCACCGTGGCCTCCCCTGTTCTAAAAGTTGATGGGGCAGACCAGAGGACAGCAGGTCAGTCTTTAAAGGCGATGTAAAGGTAAAAAATAAAATCCCATTTTTACTTTAATGAAAAAGAAATCTATCGCTCATATAGTTGAGCAGCTTTGTTTGTTTCCCTGTAAAGCAGCTGGTGACCATGTAGAGATTTGTATCCGTAGACCCAGTGCAGTCTGCATGTTCTGTTTATTAATCAGTCTTGCTGTATCAGCTTCTACGGCAGATATTATTTGACTTGTGATGTTTTGATCATTTATGATGACCCCTAAGCTTAACCTCCCAATTGCAGCCCAGACCACACTGCATGGTCTTGGTCTTGTAAAGATGTTGAACAAAGTTACAAGATGATGACCCCCTGCAGCTAACTTTGAAAGCATAAATCAATTGTTTAATTAGGCTTCTGGTGCAGCCAGATGTTTATATTTAGTATACAAAATACAGCATAGGTTCATATATAAATACATGAACCTATGCACAGTGCTCACCAATTGACAGCAATTAACCCACACAAATAATTGCAAATACAGCATTTCTAGCATTAATCTATTTTAGACTTTAGTTCCCCTTTAATGCAGAGGCTATAAGGAGCGTTAGCTCTGATGTTCCCAGCCTGCAGGCTGAGAGAAGTGGATCCGCTCCTTGCTCCAGCTCCATTGATCTGCACTGAAAAGTACAGCATCTGCTTGCGTGCAGGCATGTGGAGAAAGCCTGCTTTCACATTTTAGAGCCAATCTCTGCTCTGTGCCCCTGCCCTCAAGTAGAAGCTTTCATTTCCAGTGCAGATAAATGGAGATTTGGAAGGGAGTAGACCTGCTTCTCAGTCTATAAAAAAAAAAAAACACAAGCTAAGAGTAGTGGAGCCAATACTCCATGTGCCCTCAGCCTTCGGAACTATAAACTGTTCAGGTTCCATGTGGCTTCCCAGGGGCTGATGTCCCAAAGGTACAGGCAATTAGGGGTATCACTCTCAGATCACTTCTGGTGCACTAAAACCAGAACCTAACCCCAGGTTTTAAGCTTAAATGAACAGTTCAGTATAAAAATAAAAACTGGCTAAATAGGCTGTGCAAAATAAAACATGTTTCTAATATAGTTAGTTAGGCAAAAATGTAATGTATAAAGGCTGGAGTGACTGGATGTGTAACATAATAGCCAGAACACTACTTCCTGCTTTGCAGCTCTCTTGGTTTCCACTGATTGGCTACCAGGCAGTCACCAATCAGTGACTTGAGGGCGGTCACATGGGTCATAACTGTTGCTTTTGAATCTGAGCTGAATGCTGAGGATCAATTGCAAACTCACTGAACAGTTATGTCCCATGTGGCCCCCCTTCAAGTCGCTGACTAACTCAGAGTTAGAGAGCTGAAAAGCAGGAAGTAGTGTTCTGGGTATTATATTAGACATCCAGTCACTCCAGTCTTTATACATTACATTTTTGGCTAACTAACTATATTAGAAACATTTTTTATTTTGCACAGCCTATCTATTTACACAGTTAAAATCTTGTTGTTGACCTTATCGATTTTGTTAGCACCCAGGTACTGCACGTCGCCCTTCAGATCTTTACACAGGAGCAGACTTGATTAAGCGAATAATAGAACTGCTTTGAGTAATGGGATAGTAGAGAATATGTTATATGCTTTGCATTAAGATCTAATGGAGAGATTCCTTCAGACATCCACTGATGAAACATTAAGTTTTGCTTCCCCTTTCCACAGCTTCAATAAATGGGGTAAAAGAGAAGGAGTAACGTGTATCGTGAGCGAGATTAGCAAGAAAAAAAGACTTTATAGGAAGTCCTGTTCGGGGGAAAAGCAATTGAGAGGATCTTTTGATTAAACATTTCTATTGGCAGCAGTCAGTGCTGGCACTAAATGGCATTGATTTAAATCCATCTCTTTGTTTCAGGGTGGAATACATTGATTTTAATGCAGTAGAAAAGCGATTGAGCTTTAAACAGAAGGCAACTGCTTCGAGGGACTTTGATTGGTCTTTACCCTGGCCTGTCACATTATCAGATCATCTCATTGTAATTAGAGGAGTGGGCAGTTTATTACAGCCCTGTGGGATAATTGATTTTCTTTTAACCATTGTTTTCAATATTTAGAAGCTTGAAATGATGTCCCTTGTTATCCGCCCCTATACTGTTCTCCTCTCAATGCAACTGCAGTCTGTTCAGATGTTGTTAAACTACAACTAATGTTGGAGGATCAAATGATGCAAGTTCATTTCAATGAAAAGCTCTCCCAGGAAACTCAATAAATGAGTGGGGTTATCTCATCGGAACGTAGTACATTTGCATAGCAGACATGATGGTGACGGAGAATATGGCTTGTAGTTGTAGTGGGCCTATCTAATAAATGGAAGGCAAGTCAAGAGAAGGAAGTGAAGGTTTGATCCTATCCTTTCCTTGATCACAGTATGTGTTATTCACTTCTTTTAGCTTTGACAGTACTTCTGTCATTCTTCTCTTTTCCCTTTATATAACCTGCTAGGGTAGGACTACACAGACGTTTTTGGCGCAATCCAATGCGCTGCGACAAAACGCCTGCGACAAGTCGCATGCGACAGATATAAGGTAAGAGAGAGAAATGTCGGATGAAGTCGCAGTGTTGTTCCGACGGTCGTGTTGCGTCGGATCAACGCTGAGACTTCATCCAACATTTCTATCTCTTACGTTATTTTTGTCGCAGGCGTTTTGTAGCAGCGCATCAGATCGTGCCGAAAACGTCCATGTAGTCCTACCTTTAGTATATTGGATGGTGCTCTTTTTAGGACCTCCATTCAATGAAATCTTGAGACTTGGATTTGCATACATGTGCTAAAACTGCATCTGTCCAGCCTCCTACCTGTGCACTTTTAAGCCCCCCCAGCAGCTGCATGGTCTGCTGGCACTGTTTAACCCCTGGACCCCTTTTTATTTTCTTGTCTCTCACCCTAATAATGATAATTGTTATCCCCCCCCATGCTGTTGAGTACCACTGAACTGCAACAATGTAATGTGAAGAATTCTACAAAATATACAAATATGCTTACTGGTATGTATGGTATCTTTAAACCAATCATGGGGCCACCCGGGATTTGCTTTCCCAGCAGCCCCTGGATATTCTTGTTTCCTTCCACCACAGTTTGGTTGTGCTTACTGTATTACATAATTAATGTATGTGAGCAACTTATACAGTTAGGTCCTAATTTTGGTTCTGTACATTACCGCAATGAATTTTAAATGAAACAACTCAGATGCAGTTGAACTGCCGACTTTCAGCTTTAATTCAGTGGTTTGAACAAAAAGATTTTGCATTAAAATGTGAGGAACTAAAGCCTTTTTTTAACACAATCCCTTCATTTCAGGGGCTCAAAAGTAATTGGACAAATTAAAAAACTGAACATAAAATGTTCATTTCTAATACTTGGTTGAAAACCCTTTGCTGGCAATGACAGCCTGAAGTCTTGAACTCATGGACATCACCAGATTCTGGGTTTCCATCTTTTTAATGCTCTTCCAGGCCTTTACTGCGGTGGCTTTCAGTTGCTTTGTGTGTGGGCCTTTCTGTCCGAAATTTAGTCTTCAACAAGTGAAATGCTGCTCAATTGGGTTCAGATCAGGTGACTGACTTGGCCATTCAAGAATATTTCACTTCTTTGCTTTAAAATACTCCTGGGTTGCTTTGGCTGTATGTTTTGGGTCATTATGAAACGCCTCCCAATCAATTTGACTGCATTTAGCTGGATTTGAGCAGACAGTGTCTCTGAACATCTCAGAATTCATTCGGCTGCTTCTGTCCTGTGTCACATCATGGATAAACACTAGTGTCCCAGTGCCACTGGCAGCCATACACGCCCAAGCCATCACACTGCCTCCGCCATGTTTTATACATGATGTGGTATGCTTTGGATCATGAGCTGTTCCACGCCTTCTCTATACTTTTTTCTTGCCATCATTCTGGTAGAGGTTGATCTTTATTTCATCTGTCCAAAGAATGTTTTTTCATAACTGTGCTGGCTTTTTTAGATGTTTTTTTTTTTTTTTTTTTTTAGCAAAGTCCAATCTAGCCTTTCTATTCTTGATGCTTATGAGTGACTTGCACCTTGCAGTGCACCCTCTGTATTTACTTTCATACAGTCTTGTCTTTATGGTAGACTTGGATATCTATACACCTTCCTCCTGGAGAGTGTTGTTCACTTGTTTGGCTGTTGTGAAGGGGTTTCTCTTCACCATGGAAATAATTCTGTGATCATCCACCACTGTTGGACGTACAAGTCTTTTTGTATTGCTGAGTTCACCAGTGTTTTCTTTCTTTCTCCGGATGTACCAAACTGTACATATGTAAATATTGTAGCAATTTCTCGGATAGGTTTTTCTGTTTTTGCAGCTTAAGGGTCTGGCCACACGGAAAGATTCGGAAAATGAAGCGTTCTGTGTGCCTGCCCCCAGGCAATTTACATTTTAGCCAGTGGAAGGCAGATCGGGGAGATCTTCGCCGCGAAGAAGAGGAGATTTGACGCCTGGCGACTAATGTCCCCCTGAATCTGGCTTGTTTCACCTGCATGGAGAGCTCTTTTGATCACATGTTGTCTGTTCACAGCAAAATCTTCCACATACAAGCACCCCTCCCCCTCAAATCAACTCCACGGCTTTTCCTGGCCACTCCATATTAGCATTACATACGGGGGATTCCCCGTCCCCGCCCCCTGACCAGATAGTCCCTCCCTCCTAAACCTTTAAAAGGTACCCCTGGAGCACACTCACCTTGTCTTTTTTCTTTCTGTCCTCACTCTTCTTCTGACCTGAGGGTTTTCTCCTGGTTGGGTATCATTCCCTAAGCCCTCGAGCTTTACAGGTGAATTTGGGCAGAGTGCTATGCCTTCCCCCCATTCGTTGTGAGCGTCTGTGTGTAAGGCCTGAGCAGGAGGGACATTCTTACCACGACCCTGCCTTTCCTGCTAGAGAGGTGTGACATGGAGGTAACTCTTCAAAGTTGCCTGTGTCATGAGGAGTTCCTTTTCTCTTAGTATTATTTCCAAGAGGCTGGCTTGCTTGCAGGCGCATTGCGCTCCTCCGACCAGCCAACTTCCTGTCCGGCGGCCATCTTGAGGTTGGCATATTACCGACTTTTTCCTCATTAGCGGCGCTCTCCCTGTGCGCATCCTCGCGCAGGCGGCGGCCATGTTGTGCTTGGCGCACTCTCTCCAGGCGGCCATGTTTTTTGAGGGGCGGATTGTAGAGGGCTGCTGCCACACCGACAGCATAAAGGGCCCCGATAAGGCAGCGCTCGTGCTGCTCACTTCCACCCTCTGCCTTCCAAGGGAAGGTTCGTGCTTCCTTCTTCCCTAAGCCTTACAGGTAAGATTTAATTAGGCTTGTATTCTTAGCCCTTAGGCAATTGCTTTTTTTTTTTTTTTTTTTCTCATGCTCTTTTTTCCTGCTAGGCCTTGTTCTTCTGGCTTCATGGACTCCTCAGCCTCCAATGCCTCTGCCCCCCAAGCTAGGTAGGTCCCTCCTTAGGGCCTTTCCTCCTTCAATTAGAGTTACGGAGGATTGGGAAGATAGCCGGGAGAACTCTTCGCCCAGGGGTACAGTCTGGGACACAGCGGAAGCCTCCTCTGAGGAGGAATCGCAACAAGAGAGATTTTCATATTCTTACATCGATTCAGATGAAGACTCTGACGGGTCCAGCGGCTCCTTTGACTTATCCTTGGTCTCTCCTCTCATAAAGGCAGTTAAATTGACCCTGGGAGCAGAAGAGGATCCAGAGGGTACAGTCTCTCTCAAGGTGCTCCCAAACCCCTCTAAGAGCCGTCAGACTTTTCCTCTCTTCCAAGAGGTCTCGGACCTCATAAAAACGGAGTGGAAAAAGTCAGCCAAAAAAGTGTCGTTTCTATCTCAGGGTACGAGATTTTCAAAACTTTATCCTTTTAAGGAATCAGATGTCAAGGATTGGATCGCTGCCCCTGCCGTTGACCCGGCTGTTATCCATTTGGCAAAGAGGACTACCCTACCAATAGATGACAGTTCAGCATTGAGAGATCCTATGGATCGAAAGGCAGAATCAGACCTCAGGAAGAGCTTTCAGGTGGCTGGAGCGACATGTAAGCCAGCAGTGGCCCTCATTTCGGTGGCCAAAGCCATGTCCTTTTGGATAGAAAGCATTGACAAAGCCCTTTCGGAGGGCGCCGACAAACAAGAAATTTCTTCTAGCCTTTCTGAAATCAAGTTGGCGACCGGATACATCTCTGAAGGGACAATAGACCTGACTAGACTTGCAGCCCGATCTATGTCCCTTGCGGTTGCAGCACGAAGAGCCCTCTGGCTCAGAACCTGGTCAGCTGACGTTTCTTCAAAGATGAGTCTTTGCACCTTACCCTTTGAAGGGGGACGACTCTTTGGCCCCAGGCTAGATGATGTCATAACCAAGGCCTCGGGGGGAAAAAGCCAATTTTTGCCTCAGGAAAAGAAAGATAAAAAACCCGTGCACTTCAAATCTCCCTTTTTTCGCGGCTCAGGAAGATTCAGGGGCGGACACCAGCAAAACAGGTCTTCTGCAGAGGGGTTCAGACCTTTTCAGTGGAAAAAAGGACAGACCTCTTTTCAGGGAAACGATAGATCCAGACAGGCACAACCTAGCAAGAAATCCTCCTGACTATCCGTCGGATACCATTGGAGTAGGGGCCAGACTACAGCTTTTTCAAGAACAATGGCGATCTTCCATCACAGACCAATGGGTGTTGGATATCCTGTCGAGAGGTTACCGTCTCGAATTCCTCAGGGTCCCTACGGGGAATCAGTTTGTAATTTCAACATTTCCAAAGGAGGGGGAAAAAAGAAAAGCCATAGACCACTATCTGCAGTGGCTTTTAAAGGAGGATGCCATATTACCAGTCCCACAGGAACAAAGGAACAAGGGATATTATTCAACACTGTTCCTAGTAAGGAAGATCTCGGGAGGATGGAGGCCTATTCTAGACCTCAAGGTGGTAAACAGACACTTGAGGATCCAGAAGTTCAAGATGGAATCCATCTTTTCCATCATTTCTGCGGTCCTTCCAGGAGACTGGCTCCTCTCCATCGATCTGAGAGATGCCTACCTACATATTCCCATTGCAAATTCCCATCAGTGCTTCCTTCGCTTCGCCATTGGGGGAAGACATTTCCAGTTCAGATGCCTTCCGTTCGGCCTGTCCACGGCCCCGAGAGTTTTTTCCAAAATTCTGGTCACCCTCATTGCCCAACTAAGATTAGAGGGAATATCGATCTGGCACTACCTGGACGATATCCTAATATCAGCCAAAGAGGAGAAAACTCTGATCAAGGACAGAGATCGAGTCCTTTCCTATCTGAGATCCCACGGATGGATTATAAATTGGGAGAAGAGCCAACTAGTCCCATCCCAGTCCCTGGTCTATCTAGGAGCCTGGTTCAACACTTTGGAGGATTTAGTCTCACTTCCTCCCCAAAAGATCTTGAGTCTGGTCAACTTAGCCTCAGAGACTCTTTCGAAGGACAGGCTGTCGGCCCGGGATCTAATGTCTTTGTTGGGATCCATGACTTCTACCATACCAGTAACAAGATTGGCAAGGTGGCACATGCGTCCAGCCCAAGCGTTATTTCTAGAGCAATGGAACAGAGAACAGAAGGACTGGGAGCAATGGATTTACCTCTCCCAATCATTCAAGAATTCCCTACACTGGTGGACTTCAGAGAGAAACCTGGCGAGAGGGTTTCGACTGTCACAACCTCAATGGAAGATTCTGACCACGGACGCATCATCCCGGGGTTGGGGAGCCCGGCTGGGACCAGAATGGGCACAGGGGCTTTGGCCGTCTCTCCAAACCAACGTCCCCTCGAATATCTTAGAGATACGAGCGGCAAAACTAGCTCTATTCTCTTTCGCCAGAGTCCTAAAGGGATCATCAGTGAAGATCCTCACGGACAACACAAGTGCGGTGGCCTATATCAAGAAGCAGGGAGGAACAAGGAGCAGATCTCTTTTTCAGGAGGTTCAGCCTATAATCCAGTGGGCAGAGAGCAACTTGTCTGCTCTAACGGCGGAACACCTCCCAGGGGTAAAGAATCAGGAGGCAGATTTTCTGAGCCGAAACAGCATCTCAAGCCACGAATGGGCATTGAACATGGAGGTTTTTCAGAGCATAGTGAGAAATTGGGGTCTACCAGAGTGCGACCTCCTAGCCTCTCACCTCAATGCAAAAGTCCCGAGGTTCTTCTCGAGGAGATATTGCCAGACAGCAGCAGGATCAGATGCTCTACTTCAGACATGGTCTTTCAAACTGGCGTATGCATTTCCTCCATTCCCTCTAATACTGAGAGTTCTTCAAAAGCTCATTCAGGAGAGAGGAGATCTGATTCTGATCGCACCAAACTGGCCACGCAGGCCTTGGTACCCCCTGCTCCTAAGGTTGACAACAACTCCTCCTTGGCCACTACCAATGAGGAAGGATTTGCTCAGCCAAGGTCCTATTCTGCATCCGAACCCAGCAGCCCTATCCCTACAGGCTTGGAGGTTGAGTGCAAGAGATTGGCTACACTAGGCCTCCCCAAGGAGGTGGTAGACACCTTACTCAAAGCAAGGAAGTCTTCAACATCTCGCACATACTACAGGATATGGGAAAGATTTATGCTCTGGCGCTCACGCAGTGAATATGTCTCGGATAACATCTCCCTTCCTCAAGTCTTAGGATTCCTACAGTCAGGTCTGGACAAGGGCCTACAATATAGGACCCTTAGGGTACATGCCTCAGCTCTGTCAGCTCTATCTGGATCCACTTGGTCTATAGACCCGACAGTACAAAGATTTTTCAAGGCAGTCTTAAGGATACGACCTCCTGTCACCAAATCTCCTCCGGCATGGAGTCTTCCTTTAGTCCTAAAATCTCTATCAACAACACCGTTTGATCCCTTGGAATCAATATCAACATGGCTACTCACTCTTAAGACTCTATTCTTGCTGGCCATCGCCTCAGCTTGTAGAATAGGAGAGTTGCAAGCCCTCTCTTGTGCCCAAGAACATATCTCCTTTTTTCATGACAGGGTTTCCTTAAAGCCTGCAAGCTCCTTCTTGCCGAAGGTAGTCTCCACATTTCATCTGAGAAAAGAGGTGACTCTTCCCATTTTTCCGGAGAATTTGGAAAACTCAGAGGAATTAAGGAAGATAGACCCGGTCATCTGCCTAAGACGTTATCTGGAAGTTTCAGCTGCCTTCAGAAAGTCAAATACTCTTTTTGTTATTCCGGCTGGGAGTAGAAAGGGTCAGGCCGCTGCCTCTTCTACTATCAGTAGATGGATTTCCTTGTGTATTTCCAAGGCCTATGAAATACAGGGCAAGCTAGCTCCGGAGGGCTTAAGGGCCCACTCTACTAGGGCTGTGTCAACATCCTGGGCAGCATTGGCAGATGTTCCTACCCCACACATCTGTGAGGTGGCCTCCTGGGCTTCGGCACGAACCTTTGTAAAACATTACAGGCTGGACATGTCCTCCTCGACCAATCATTCCTTTGCTACTGGAGCTCACTTGGCCTTTACGACTCAATAAAACCCTTTGCATATTTGTGGAGATTTACTTCTCATTTTTTACCCACCCCTTTGCATAAGGGACATGGCTATATACATCCGTATGTAATGCTAATATGGAGTGGCCAGGAAAAAGAAGAATTCCTACCATACTTACCGTAATTCTCTTTTCCTGGCCACTCTCCATATTAGCATTTCCCACCCCTTTTTGTGAGTACAGATGCTTTTTATTAGACAAGGTGAGTGTGCTCCAGGGGTACCTTTTAAAGGTTTAGGAGGGAGGGACTATCTGGTCAGGGGGCGGGGACGGGGAATCCCCCGTATGTAATGCTAATATGGAGAGTGGCCAGGAAAAGAGAATTACGGTAAGTATGGTAGGAATTCTTCTTTTTATCTGCTTCATTGATAGACATAACGAAGGAATTGCCCACACCTGCCCATGAAATAGCCTTTGAGTTAATTGTCCAATTACTTGTCAGCCCCTGAAATGAAGTAATTGTGTTAAAAAAAAAAAGGCTGTAGTTTCTCAGATTTTTATGCAAACCTTGTTCAACCCACTGAATTTAAGCTCAAAGTCTGCAGTTCAGCTGCATCTGAATTGTTTCATTTAAAATTCATTGTGGTAATGTACAGAACCAAAATTAGAAAAAAGTTGTCTCTGTCCAAATATTTATGGGCCTAACTGTATATATTTATCTTATTTCCCTATTTATATCATTAGTATCAACCACCATTTTTACCGGCCCGGCCGGTAAAATACCAGCCAGATGGCAACCCTATCCATGACTTGCTCTTCACCAAGATATAGAAAGTGCTGTTTCTGTAAACTGAAAGTGATGCCAACAGAACTGGGTGGTGGGAGAAAAGTTTAAAAACTGTGTAAAGAGTAAAACTTGCACTAGAAAAGACCTGCGACCCAACACTCCAACCCGCATCTATACCTGCACCCAAAAGTCCTACCCACAACCAGCAGATTTCGGTCATGATTTTCGCCAGGGATAGTTTGAAATCAGGACACTGGATTTCCAAGACACTGCGGGGGGAAGTGGGGGGTGGAAAAGGAATTATCTTTTATATCAGAGTGCTTACCAAGAATTGATGTGTAGTTTTCTCTGCAATTAAGCTTTCCTGAGAACAGGCTAGGTGTCCATTAATAACCAAAAGTTACAATCAATTGGAACAGAGACACTTTCATGATTTATTGCTTAGTTGAGAGAACGTTGCTGTAATCATCACTCAGTGATATAGTGTAGATTATAGAAACCAAAGCCAGAGAGAACTGAGCCAAAGGCAACTCATGGAGCAGAGAAGAGTCAGGTTTAGCCTATGACTTGCGCTAAGTGTACTCAGCAGGTTTATTTGATGGCTGGGGATTTGAGGAGTTATTGGTTTTCCAGCATCAGTACCAGTGTTTGATTATGCTTTGCCTTGAGTGCCAAACAATGGAGCCAGTATATATACTTGTTCTTCTTGAGTTCTTAACCCCAGTGCCCCCCACAGGGTTATAGACACAGAAGGATAGACTGAATTTTTTTTAGTTAAATGCGTAGTTACATGCCCCTTATAAAGAATGTGCATGTCTGTATCCTAGGCTTTTTTCATGCAGTAATTGCTTTTCATCTTGGCCCCACAGCCATATCTTTCAGCCACAATGATAAGGCAGACTATTAACTTGTCCCTGGGGAGCCATGGGTGCTATTAAGTACTATAGCAGTGTGTCTGAGAGTAGGAGTAGGTGGGGAAGTCAGCGAAACAACGGAGGATCGATCCACCAGATGAACAAGATTGCTCGGCACAAGATAATGCTGAAAACGTTCTGGTAATTACTTTTGTAGCACGCCAATGGGGGCAGCAATTCAAACATTAAATTGCGTACAGCAAAAGCAGGAAGGTTATACATTGCTGGGAACATCAAGGGATTTCTGGTTCCTTACTGGGTAGTATTTAATAAAGGGAGTTTGTTCCTCTTTCTATTCACTTTTGCTAGTCTGAGTGGTCGCAGCTGCAAGCCTAGCGTTTCTCATATAGTGACCTAGTGCAGGGGAAACATCTGTCTCCTAACAGACTTTCTGACTCTTCTCCAACCCAAGATGTGTCCTTGTCTTTGCCATTACAAGTAAGCATGGTCTGTATTTTTGGGAAAACTCATTGGAGCAACTTAAGGTTACTAGACCCTAAAACATAATATTACCCATTAACTACCCATTAAGGAAAGCTGTGGATAAATAAAATAAGATGAATCCATATTAATTCCATAAGTAAAACTCACTTACCTTTTTAATTACCTAGAAATATTCAGAATACGAGCATTCTCTTCCTGCTTGTCACACCCCTCATCTGTGGGTAGGGTTGCTACCCGGCTGGTAAATTTGTAATACCCTTAAAAAGACCCCCAATCCCTTGTAAAACTTACCTTGTCCTTCGGTTCTTGTCCTGGCCGCGCCGTGGCCCCGCCCCTTTGCAGCATAACCCCACCCCCTTTGCCATCACGTCACACCCCCTTTTTGTACCTGCCCCCACCAGCCGGAATTGTTTTTGGGAAAAGGTGGCAACTCTATCTGTGGGGGATATTATAGCAAAGCTAAACAAGCATGACATTATTTGGGAATATAATATACACTTTGTACCTGCAACTTTTTGCAAAAGAAGTGATCGCTCTCAAAGGGAAGCCCACCTTTGGCCTCATACGACATACGGGCCATATGTCATGTGGCTGGCATTAAAAGGGTAATTCACCTTTAAATTAACTTTCAGTATGATGAATACATTAATATTCTTAGACAGTTTGCTATGGACTTCATTACTTGTGTTTTTTTTTTTAGTTAGATTTACCAGCTGAGTGGTAACCCATTATCTTAAATAATGTGCCTTTCCTTGACAAAGTACTTTTATTTCTCTAGAAAAGTAAAATAACGGCCAGATTGCAACCGCATAGGCGAGATATCAGGTTTTCAATCATCTATACTGTCTGTAATGTTTACACAAAACAAAAATATACCACTTTGTAATGTCCTAAAACCTATAAAATTCAGGGAGATCCTATCTACAGCAATACATATCAGCCTTATATGTTTATGAATCAGGGCTTTATAGGGAACAGTAGCAGCATGAAGGACCCTCTTTGTAGCTTGGCATTTCTCCACCATTATATGTTTATTTTGTGTTACATAGGTAGCAAGATGGAAATCCAGTGCAAAATACATGCCTACAAATACAAATTAAACGTTCTTTTTACTCATCTGTCCTTTAATAACGAACAAAGCATAGCCAGGCCTTTCCTTCTTACTTTAGCAAGACTTTGTGGAGGCCACAAAACAGTCTTTTGTGGGGAATCAGTGGTGAACAATGCAAATGAATGAAGCAGAAGTCTGGAGCGGGGAATGATTGCCATTTACTTTCCAAGGCTTTCTCGTCATTATTCGGATCCCTGTCTCCTTGGAAACCCCTTCTGCCGAGCGCTTCTCAAAATGATTGACATTGTGCATTTATGAACCTTCGCAGGTTGGGCGTTTGAGCTGCCAATAGACCCTGGAGTTTGTCAGAGAGCGGAGAAGATATGCATGTAATTATTGCATTATAGACTGTGTGTTAATGGTGCTAGTTTAACCGTATAGGCGAGAATTCAAGGTGTTAAAGAGCCAAGATTAATGTGGCTATAGAGGGGTTCAATCTCTGTCCAGTTCAGTATCCATTCCAGGGAAATTTGAATAATGATATGTAGAACTTAGAACTTGAAATCACCTAAATGTGGCACCGTTTCAGCCACTTCAGTCTTCCGTACTGAGTAATTGAGCTGATCTTCACAATTCACTGATGATGGTAGAATCCCAGTATGTACACTCTCAGGTGTGAGCAATGAATAAGGGAATGATTTGGTTGTTTTTCTGTTGTAACCGCAGCTGTCAGATTGGATCTCGACAATCGGCTATGCCAAATTTTTTCCGCTAAATCAGGGCTGTCCAACTGGAGGCATGTGGGCCACATATGATCCTTTAAAGGTTTTTTTATGGCCCCAGCATGGCCAAGATCTTCATAAACTGGAGGAACTCATTACAGAGATGCTTTGGGAGAAAAATTAATATTGGAAAATATAATATTTCTGTTTGGAGTTATATAAATAGACCAATTTTGCTGTATTAGGGTTTTATTAAATAATAGCAACATCAAAAAACAAGTATTTTAAAGTAATTAAAATATAATGTACAGTTGTGCTGCACTGGTAAAACTGGTGTTTGTTTCTACAATACTTAATATTAAATAAACATTGCTTACTTAGGGTTAAAGGAACAGTAACAACAATTGTATGGCTCATAAACCCTATGAGATGACGGCATTCACAGGTTGCCATACCTTGCAGCTTACAAAAGCAAAAAAGGCAGGTGCCAAAAGCCAATGTGGGCACTTCCACAGTAAACAGACTTACAATAAAGCCAGACTAGTAAAGACCGAGGATGTACTCACAGTTCACCCAAGTTCACAGGTGCATATCCATAGGAAAACAACAATAGTTGCCTATGAGTAAGTGCCCCAACAGGCATGAAACGTGTTAGGCCATTGTCTACTATGTCCTAATAAACTTTTTGTACTTTTTTTTTTTTTACTACCTTTGACTGATCTCTGGAGGGACTCACAACTGTTGTATACCTTGCAGTTTTCCAAACGTATTCCTTTATTTGCAGTTTTCCAAACTTTACCCTTCTTCACAAAGCAAACACTACTCTTCTTCATAAAGCTCTCCAGTTTGCAAGTTCAGCAGTCTGGTTGCTCTTGTCCAAATGACCCTAGCAACCATGCAATGATTTGAATAAGAGTCTGGATTATGAATAGAAGAGGGTCTGAATAGAAAGGTCAGCAATAACAATGCATGAAGACCAGTTACAAAGTTTAAGGAACTGAAAATTCTGTTACATAATAAAAGATACCTCAGAGGTCAACCACCCCTTTAAGTACAAGGTACTCTTTTTTTTTTTTTTATTACAAATATAAAGGAAATCATTATTAAAAATGTGGATTATTTGGATAAAATGGAGTCTATGGCAGATGTCCTTCCCGTAAGGGATAACGGGTTTCCGGATAACTGAGTGCATACCTGTAGGATATGTGCTGACCTTGCCCCGGCATCTCACCCACCTCATCTCCTGGCATTTGGCACTTGCACAGACAGCCCATCTGTCCTGTGTATGAGCCAATTACAGCAAGGGTAGGTACCTCCCCTCAGCCTGCGCCATATTTAGCAAAAAGTATCCAGCGATGGATTGGGGGAAATTTTCTTGAGACATACCCATGAGTTGCCATCCTAAGAATGGCACACAGATGCCTATATGGTAGATACAACCCTGCTTATCCGCCTCTCTCCAAGATGACTATAACATGATGACTTATGTGTCCCACACTGCAGCAGAAAAACTTTTGAGAAAAGGAAGGTTGTGGACAAATATATTTAGGGCAGGGGCACACGGGCAGAATCGGGACGATTGTCACCTGGCGACTAATAGCCTCTTCTTTGGGGCGACAATCTCCCTGAACTGCCTTCCGCCTGCTAAAAGGAAAAATCGTCTGCGCCAATGCACTTGCGGCGCTTCGATTTCCAAAGATGTCTCACGTGGAAACTTTGGGCGACTTCTCGGAAAGTGAAGTGCCGCGAGTGCATTGGCGCAGACGATTTTCCATTTTAGCAGGCGGAAGGCAGTACGGGGAGATTGTCGCCCGGAAAAAGATGCGATTAGTCGCCAGGTGACTAAATCTCCCCAAATCTGCCCGTGTGCCCCTGCCCTTAGACTATGGCATCTTAGGGAAGAAAAAGATAAAGTGTGTGCTGCCACAAGGAAAAATGTATAATATAAGTGGTACCACTCCAATAAATCAAAAAATATCGTTGATAAGTAAATAGCAAAGAGATCCACTCACAGTTCACCTCAGTCCCAAGGTGCAAAATCCAAAACACTATATCCAAAAGGAAGAATGTGAGGATCTCAAATAATAAAGAGCTATATTTTAAAAAAATAGAAAAATTTAGTAGGACATGAAACCTAACACGTTTCGTGCCTGACAGGGCACTTACTCATAGGCTCATATGGCATCTTAGGGAAGATCAAACTCTGATCTCACATGGTAACCTTAGGTACCTTCTTCATCAACTAATATGACCCTCACAGCAGCAGGAGAACTTTTGATAAGATATGGCAGTTTATGGCCAAAGAATGTGAGAGTATGGCATTTTAGGCAAAACCAAAACTCTAAGGGGAATAAGTGACCTTTTTATAGATGGTAGAGAAAACAAGGCAAGGATGAAGTTGGGTGCAACGAGCTTAAGGTCGCTGCTTACAGGAAACCATTCCTTTACATTTAGTCCTGTTGCAGGCTGGGTATTTTGCCATAGGCCTTAACTCTAAATTTCCTGTTTGTTATTTTCATTGATCACATGAATGTATAGAGCATCAGCTGTGGTTGTTATAAAGCAGGGGACACACCGGGGCTTATTTATGAACCAAACACTACGGCAGGTTTGTGCACAAAGGTTCCATTTATCAGTCATTTCTCTTTGATTAATCTGTGATAATATTCAAGTGCAAAAGATGCAGTAAGGAGAAACAAGTGACAGATGGCCGGCAGCTTGACAGAACTCGGCTCTCTGTGTAGTGAGAGAGAATGGACTGTTTCCAGTGACATTTTGCTGTTATTTGTGAAAAGGGGAGAGAGTATCAAAAGGAGCATTACGTTCTATGCATTCACAGATGTGTTATTACTGTAACAAAAGCAGCAACTTCTGGTCTGATGGGAATTTTAATACTGTACTTAACATTGGTTTTATTCAAGTTTGGTTTGTTTTAAGTCACGCCAAGGGAAAACATTGCAGATGGTCTGGGGACAATAATCAGATTGAATATATTAATTGAGGCTTGATCAAAATAATAATAGCTTGTTCCAAATAATTTCTTTGAATTCTGTGAATAAACAGGTGTCAATTACAGAATTACTTATTTAAAGAAGGAAGGCAGCAAATGTTGTGCATACTGGTTATAGTGCATTTCTCTCTGAAAATGGGTTGTTCCAGACATTGTTCAGAAGAACAGTGTACTTTTATTAAAAAGTTGATTTGTGAGGGGAAAACATTTAAAGTAGTGCAGAAAATGATAGGCTGCTCAGTTAGAACGATCTCAAATGCTTTCAAATGGCAACCAAAACCTGAAAGACGAGGAAGAAATGGAAAACTACCATTCGAATGGATAGAAGATTAGCCAAAATAGCAAAGACTCCGCCGATGATCAGCTTCAGGAAGATTAAATAAGGTGTAAAGTTACCAGTGATACTGTTAAAAATAGAAGACGTCTATGTGAAGACAATCTATCAGAAAGAAGCCCCCGCAAAGTCCCATTGTTCAAAAAAAGATGCGCTGAAGAGCTTACAATTTGCCAAAGAACACATTGACTGGTCTAAAGAGAAATGGCAAAACATTTTGTTGACTGATGAAAGCAAGATTGTTCTTTTGGGGTCTAGGGGCCACAGACAGTTTGTCGGACGACCCCCAAACACTGAATTCAAGTCACAGTACAGTGTGAAGACCGTGAAACATGGTGGCACAAGCATCATGATATGGGGATGTTCCTCATACTATGGTGTTGGGTCTATTTATCACATACCAGGGATCATGGATCAGTTTCAATACAACAAAAAACTTGAAGACATGTTGCCTTATGCCAAAGATAAAATGCCCTTGAAATGGGGGTTTCATCAAGACAACAACCCCAAATACACCAGTATATGAGCAACATATTGGTTCCAGACCAACAAGATTGACATTATGGAGTGACCCAATCCCCGGACCTTAATCCAATAGAAAACTTGTGGGGTGACATCAAAAATGCTGTTTCTGAGGCAAAAGCAAGAAATGCAGTATAATTGTGGAATGTAACAGGTGCCAGAAGTTGGTGGACTCCATGTAACACAGATGTGCAGCAGTTCTCAGAAACACTGATTATACAACTAAATAGTTCAGCGATTTAAATAAAAAGCAAAATCTTGAAACATTTTTCAGTTGATACAGTGAATGTTTGAGCTTATGAAGAAGAATGCAGACACTGCTATTTTTTGGGAACAGCCTAATGTTCCCTTTTCTTCACTTTCTGTGAAGGAATAACACAGATTTGATAAATGTTTCTTCCTGTTTTGATTTGGAATAGAATGTGCAGTGTTCCCAATGCATTTGCATGTATGGAAATAAAAGCTTGTATAAGGATTTTGAGCTTTATTAGCTTTTTTTAAAACACGCTGCTATTATTCCAAACACAACTGTATTTTCCCCAGCAGTGATTTTAGGTGTTTTCCCATCAGCGATTGTTGGGCGGACAACCAAGGAGTTTCTGGCAGTACCATACACTATGAGTAGTAGGCTTCAGTCAGCATGACATCACATTTCTTATATCTTATGATTTTATGGAATATGTCCATCTATAAATTAAGTGAACATATGCATTTTCACAAACGAGTGTATGTTGTATACTGTATGTATTCATGTTGCCATTGCCTTAACGGTGATTGTTTGTACTAATGACGGCACATTGTGTGTTGCAGGAGCTGGATGCTGACCGAATTGTGCTCACCAAGATGAAAAAATCATCAAAGTCCCAGCACAGCACAGGAGAAGGTAGGTTACTGATCTCTCAAGAGCAATTTAGAGTCCAGTTTCATTGGGCAACATTCTAGTTTGAACACGGATCCTTGAATTGTGCAATGACCTCTGCTGGCTTTCAAAATCATCATCATCAGTTTGTTATTAATGAATTTGAATTAAAGAGGATTTAAGCTTCTTCTCAAAAGTATTCAGCCTCTCTTCAATTAGTTCCCCTTTGTGATTTTCCAAGCTGCATTGTCACATTTCATTGAATTTAACCCTGTACTTACTCGTGTGCCTAAATCCTTCTGGAATGAAACAAAGACACAGGAAAGATACAGGTGTCATGTTCCTTTATTTGCTGGGAAGGTGTAGCACAGACAAACCGTGACAGTCCTGATGTCAAGATTAGAGTCTCAGTTCACCCCCTGCTGTCACATCAGGGTGGCACCACGTTTGTCCTGTGCTCCCAATGCCTGAAGTGCCAGATCTTCATAAGGTGACATGTATTTATATAATTCTCAGCATGAGCTGCAGTAAATTGTGCTGTATGGACAGGCTCCTCTAATGCATTTTTTGGGGTCATTTCAGAGCCAGCAGCTGGGCCCCCTCCTCTGACTGTGCTGAAGGCTTTAATGTCTCTAGGTTACTGTCAAATATAATTACTATGTAGATGTTCTGTGGTGTCCTAGATCTGCAGGCTGATAAACAAGTGCAAGACCTCTGTAAAAACGCAGAAATGGCTTGTCTTCCTATATGTATATTAAGTAAATGTCGCATAGCCTGCTGTAGAGTTTTCTTCCCTAGTAATCCTGGAATACTGAGGTTTCCAGCTTAGAAATCCTGATGTAGCTTCTGGCACTCCCTGTCATAGTTCAGCCTCATAGGTAGGGACGCTACTAGACATGGACACCTATCAGTGGAACATCATGTTTCCCATTGGAGCTGAATAGTTTGCCAAAACAATACCAATTTGTGCAAAAAAAATATCCCGATGACCACTATGCTGCCTGCAGCAGGAAGGCCATATTTATTATATATAAAATCTATATTTTATCACAGAAATGTGCATAATGAGCAAGCTAAAACACTAAGCTTCATTTGCATGCTTGTGTCCCCTGCACAGGTCCGGACTGAGAATTAAAATAGGGCCTGGCTTTACAGGTGCAAAGAGGTCCAATCAGCCCACACAGAGGCCCAAACAGCCCCCACCAGCCCACTAAATACTGAATTTCTATTGCACCTTATAGCAGCCCCCTCTCTTGCCAGAACCCACAGATTGCCAGTCCAGGCCTGCCCCTGCACTAAGCGTGCCCTCCCAGTGTGGGTGGCATAGCACTCCTTAGGAGCATTTTCCCCATAAAATATATATATTTTTTTTTTAAAGGTTAATTTTTATTGAATTTTAACAACAGAAAATTAGAAGGAAGAAAAGCAAGTTAGAAAGGAAAGAAAAGAAGGGGAAAGTGGGGAGAAGGGGATACGGCTGGAAAAGTATCTATTAATAGTTGGTCGAGGTGGCTGGCGACTCGAGCCAAGGGTTCCAAATATTCTCAAACTTCTTTGGGCATCCACGTGCTAAGTACGTGAGCTTGTACAGTTCCAGTTGCGAATTAACCAGTCCAATCCATCTACTCAGAGATGGTGGCGATGGGCCCATCCAGTGCAGGGCAACGACCTTCTTCGCGTAAAAGAGGAGCAACCGCATCAGGCATCTGGTGTTTACTCTAGGTATCACGGAGTCAAGGAGACCCAGAAGACAAGTAGCAGGGTTAAGTATCTGGGGAAGTTCCAGTTCGGTAGCCATGAAATTCAAAATTGCCTTCCAAAATCTGAGTATCACTGGGCAATCCCACATTAAATGTATGAAAGTAGCTACAGGAGCACCACATCTCAGACAGCTGGGTGAGGCCACTTTTCCCATAGTAAATAGTTTCTGAGGGGTGAGGTACGTTTGATGTACTATCTTAAACTGTATGAGCTTGTCTCTTACACTTACTAATGGGATATATAAGTTATCTATAATTTCTTCCCAATCATCAGGGTCGACATGAAACCCACTACTCTCCCACTTATACTTCACCCTGGATCGAGGATCATATCTATTGGAAATTAAGTGCCTATATGTGTTGGATAGGAGCTTGATCTTGGCGGGTTGAGAAATCAAAGTTTCCATCCCTGTGTATTGCAGGTGCTGAGGAGGGGTTGGGAATTGCGTGGAGCAGAGGTGGCTAATCTGGTTATAACGGATTTCGGACAGATCAGGCAGAGAGAGGATCTGGCGAAAGGCAGGCAGTGTGCGAAGAGTTCCATCAGCGTATACTTGTGATAGCCGCTTTAGACCAAATTTAGTCCATGTTCCCACCTCTGAGAATGTGGCTAAGTGTGGATAATTACTATTACCCCATAAAGGTGAATCTGGAGAAAGACTGGTATCTGCTTTAGTGATTTGCACAATAGCATCCCAGGCTCTCTTAGTGGCATCCATTACAGGTCCATAAAATATTTTTAATATCACACTTCCAGTGGGGGAATATTTTTACAGGACAGTTGCCCTTTAGCCACTGGAAGGTGGAAGTGATTTTCCATTACCTGCATTACAGGCCTAGAGACCAAACCACATCCCTCAGCCCTATGATAGCATTTACAATTTATACTACAATATAATCATTAACTGCATGCCCCTACTCTGCCCACACAAGAAATAAAAAATAATATATTTATTTTTGTAGAATGATTTGGCTGATCCCCTTTTGGCCAATGTTCTCTGTAGACATGTGCAATAGAGTAAAAAGCTAAATTTAAGAACAAAATGCCAGCTTTTTGCTCTTCTCCCTGCACGCACCCAGTCTGGGGTTATCCACAAAGAGCTGGGGCAATGTTCAGCGGACATGGGCACTTATTTGGGGTCGTGCCCAGTGATTATGCCTCTCCTTTCCCTTTTTTTCTTGGTTATTTTTTGATATCAGGATAAAGGAGACATTTAATGCCGTGAGTTTAAATATACTCCGGATTCAGGTGCATGCTGCTGACTCCACTACCCTCCCACTCAAGCCGTGTAACTGACATTTTCCCACAGTGACTCATTGTCTTGTGCAGATGGAGGAGGAATTGCTTTGAATTAAAGGAAAAGTATATCCTATTTATAATTACGGTGATCTTTCCTTTATTCTCTCTATGGCCTATGGCACATGCTGCATGTTTTGCTCAGTGTATCTGGGTGCCCATCATTTTCTAGAGCAGTTTCCTATACATATGGGTAAGGATTGCTTCTGTGCTGTCAGTGAGGGTTTTTTGCGAATTCTCCTTTGCCTCGATTTAAATGTGAAGCAACTGCAGCCTGGGAATGCTCCATAAGAGCTCCATGATGGATAAATTCCCACTGTGCCAAGGGCCATTGAGAAAACAAAGGAAAAAGAATATTTACATACAGTATAGCTTCTTGTGTGCTCCGAACAGTCCTATATACATTAGTATTTATACATATGGGCGGGAGATGCTATATTTCTTCACTTATTCACATTCTTTGTATTTATGCATATCTGTTGTTTTATGCTTCAATCTTTCTAGAACACATCACACATCTGGAAGTTTACATCACAACATTGGAGAAGCTGTCGTCCAACTGTAGGGACAACGGCGAGGAAGCCCTGAGCATGGCGTTTAGTGCATTTGCTGAACTATCTAAGGAGCTTTTGACGCCGATAAAAAATGTGGTATGTCATGGCCAGCGTTCAGTATTATAGAAGTATAAGGCAGTGAGTGGAGCCTGTCTACTTCAGAAAAAACAAAATATCTGACCATTATTTTGGTATAGTTGGGTGATAGAGCTGCCTGTAGGAATACAGACCTGTTGGGGAGTTATACAAAGATCTGAAGGGAAGAGAGAGAGTTAAAAATCTACAAAGCATATTATATAGTGAATAAAGTACCCCCTCTTGTAAAATATGAGGATATTATAAGTTACAGAGGAGTTTCATGACCATATAAAAACACGAGGCCGAAGGCCGAACTCCGAGGTAACTTCTAATATCCTCATATTTTGCAACTGGGGGTACTTTATTTATTATAATACACAAATTTCAGTGAGTCATGTGACAGAAATGACATCAGAACTCACCGTTTATAACTGATGACATCAGAACTCACCCATTATCAATATATTTAAGACAGAGACATTTTGTGCATACTGCTACTGAAAAATGCCTTACCCTTTAAACAAAACAGGGATTGTTTGTCCATATATTGCAATATATTTAAGCTGGCCAACTACGTCAAAGTCATCCCATATCTGGCCAGTCCTATGCTCAATTTTCATCTGATTCATTAAGAATTCTATTGCTTCATTATACATTTTACACAGGGACTAAGTTTTACCTTCAACTTACTTGCTGCTTTCAAAGTAAAACTCCCAAACTTGGCTGCCCTTTTATTAGACACCAGTGGGATCACCTGACTATAGCTGGGAAGGATGGGAGCTACAACATGGAGCTGGTCACTGCTCCTGTATAACTATAACAAACAAGGGAAAGTTGTGCTCACCACTAGTTTTTAAAACCATTAGGCGGGGGTGCAATGAGGCTGTGACCACAAAATACATATAGACAAATACAAGATTCCTCTGCACTCAACCCATTATCAATATATTAAAGACAGAGACATTTTGTGCATACTGCTACTGAAAAATGCCTTACCCTTTAAACAAAACAGGGATTGTTTGTCCATATATTGCAATATATTTAAGCTGGCCAACTACGTCAAAATCATCCCATATCTGGCCAGTCCTACGCTTAATTTTCATCTGATTGATTAAGAATTCTATTGCTTCATTATACATTTTATAAAAGGGACGAATATGTTTTACCTGCAACTTACTTGCTGCTTTCAAAGTTAAACTCCCAAACTTGGCTGCCCTTTTATTAGACACCAGTGGGATCACCTGACTATAGCTGGGAAGGGTGGGAGCTACAACATGGAGCTGGTCACTGCTCCTGTATAACTATAACAAACAAGGGAAAGTTGTGCTCACCACTAGTTTTTAAAATCAAATATATATATATATATATATATATATATATATATATATATATATATATATATATATATATATATATATATATATATATATATATATATATATATATATATATATATATATATATATATAGTGGCTGGCATCGCATGGCATTCCAGGGAACCCAGACCTGCTAGTAAATGGACTCTTGCAGTGAGTGATAGGAAAATTAGATTGTGAGCTCCATTAAGGTAGGGACCCTGTCGAATTCTGTGTAACATTACAGTGCCATAAAGCTGCAATGATAACAGTTGTGCAGCTGTCATTATGTGTCATGTTTAATCCTATTTATAAAGCAGCCCCTTGTGCCTGCAAGGTAGAACTAAATGTTATTTTGTTTTTTTATTAGTTACAGAGCTTTAATCACAACATTAATTACTTTCTCAACTCTCTGGTGAAAGGAGACCTGAAGGAAGTCAAAGGGGTGAGTTACTGACAGGGTGGGACGTACCTGCTAAAGTTCCAGAGGGTCAGACAGACCTACCAGAATATCAGTAAGTCGTACAGGCCTGGCAATATACCAGCAGATCTCCAAATGGGCCCCAGTCATTTCTTTGTACCATGTAATAGCTAGCACTAACTAGATCCAATTGCTGTGAGGTTGGTGTCCACATTTCAGTTTTTTTTTAAATAAGCCTTAGGGCTCTTACTGACGAGCGGTTGAAGCTGCGCTCCCCTGCGTTCCGTTTTTCTGTGTTCAGCCGCAGGGGAGCGCAGGAATAGACGCATTTAGCTTTTTTCAATGGGGCTGTACTCACACAGGCGAGTGTAGGCGCTGAACACAGGTTGAGACACAACATGCTGCATTTTTCCTGCGTTCGGCGCCTACACGCGCCTGTGTGAGTACAGCCCCATTGAAAAAAGCTAAATGCGTCTATTCCTGCGCTCCCCTGCGGCTGAACGCAGAAAAACGGAACGCAGGGGAGCGCAGCTTCAACCGCTCGTCAGTAAGAGCCCTTAGGAGGCCCCGTCCATCTCTGATTACTTAATTGACAGTAGTTTGATACAACTTTAAAAAGCATCATTCACAGACAAACGCCATTACATTTTTCTTTTCAAAAGCCAGGGTAAATAAATGCTATGCACCCCTATATAGCCCTTATTTCTGCTTATTTGGTAAAAAGTACTGCCGATTTATTGTGATCTACTTCCAGGCCCAGACTGGCAATCTGTGGGTTCTGGCAAATGCCAGAGTGGCTGCTGTATGGTTCCATAGAAAGTTACCCAATAGTGGGCTAGTAGGGAGCTGTTTGGGCCTCTGTGTACTTGGAATGGCAGGGCCTAGTTTGAGTCCCAGGCCTCTCAACTTCCTTCCTGTAGGGCACATATATCTTCTGAGCACTTTGCAATTTACATAAATAATTTTTTTGATTTTGATATTGTAGTTCTTCACTGTTAATATTATGGGTGTTCAACAGGACCTCCTACTGCTGTTCTGTCAGGCGCCGGCTTAATTTACTCCGTTCACTAAGCAATAGAACTTAGCTTAGATGTGTAAGGAGACGCATTCTGCACGAAAACAACAAAGGAAGCTCCTGTCAAACATCATCATATTAACCGTGACTATTGATATCATGAAAATATGAAATAATTATAATTGCAAACGTACATAGTGGAAAAATTTTACATTGTTATATGAAAGTGTTTATGTCTACCAGCTGCTTAGTAGCAAAAAAATCTCCCCTCGTGTAGCCCTAAAATAAAAGCAGTCTGTAATATTTACCCTTTAATTTGGATATAAACAAACAGGATTAGAGAATGAAGAAGGAATACATTTGCTTTCCCAGCGTTCATATCACATCACTGTTTCCATGTTGCAGGATTTGAAGAAACCTTTTGAGAAAGCCTGGAAGGATTACGAGAACAAATTGTAAGTCTGATCCAAACAGTTTACTTGTCTCTTGTAAATCCCCTGAAGGGAAATTGATTTGACTGGAATAAAGGGATCACATTTTACAAAAGGAAATATAAGATGATGCGCTTCTGCAGATACACAGACACACAGGCTTTGGAAACTGTAACACAACATGGAATATGACCCTCAAATGTTCTGCATTCAATGCATTTATAGAATAAGCTGTTTGGGGCAGTATTGTACATGAGCTTATTGAGCTGGCTTTATGGTGGGTACAGTTTAGTGTGACTGTCTGTGATTGTACATAGTCATAACCCACAGAGCAGCAGCCAAAAGAATGTGGGGGTAATAAGTATATCGGGCCAAGATGGGCACAGATTTCATCTTTCCAAATCCATTTTCCCCAATGTGTATTACATATAGGGAGCAAGTTTCAGACATTTAATTTCCACGCTGGACCGATCATTATTGCTCAGGAAAAGTGATAAATTGGCCTTCATATCATAAGTATTACACAGCCAGTAGCCCTTGATGATAACCTCCAACACACCCTTCAGGCTCTCTTGGTTCCCGAGACTTGTCAATAATAGGTGAAGCCTATTCCCTGCTAAAGCTGCTAATGTTGCCTTGACAATTAATAGGCTGAGGATGTTTCTGCTTCTCGTAGCACTAAAATCGAGAAAGAGAAGAGGGAGCTGGCCAAGCAGTACGGAATGGTGCGTAATGAGGTGGCTGGGGGTGAGATTGCAGAAGAGATGGAGAAGGAGAGAAGAATGTTCCAGTTACAGATGTGTGAAGTAAGAGTTTTTTTTTGTTGCTCAAAAGTGCCTCCATTTGCATTGCACGGGGATCACATATAACTACTTGGTGCAGTCAAGTGACATGGAAAGGCAGCACTGAAGAACAAGGAGCATCTTCATGTGTCCACACCAGGCGTCTGCAGGTGATTCCCATTTAGAGTGAATGGGGATTATTTTGAGTATTTTGTGCTGCCAATGAAGCTTCAAAATGGTCTGTCTATTCAGGGCATATTGACAATTATCCTTATGTACAATTGTGTATGAGAAACCTGTCTTAGTTAACAGTGGATGTTGAGTAGGAAAAGGTACATAAAAGCAATTTAGGGCTATGGCACGTCTAGCATTTATTGGCCACCTGTCATTCAAATGAATGGAAACTACCTCTCCATGCTGGTCTTAAGCAGTTAACAGTCCAAAATCACGGAAACTTGCATTTTCAGGTCTCATATTCTGTGAGGTACCACGCTGGAATGATGCCAGCAAAGAACGACAAATATGCCGTAGGCCTTGCCGGGGCTTACTTTTCATACCAACGAGAAATCTAGCGCTTAATGATGAGCAGTTGTTATCACAAGTCTTATCTTCTACGTTCTTTGTTGCAGTATCTGATCAAAGTGAACGAGATTAAAAGCAAGAAAGGCGTTGATCTCCTACAGAATCTAATCAAGCACTATAACTCCCAGTGCAAGTAAGTACATTTCTGACTCGGTACAATAAGAGCGATTAAACTGCCCTTTTATCTTGTGCCTGGAAGCAGTGCGTCGTGGTGCTAGATTTCGATTTTCAAAAAGGTTATAGCAGTTTTAGGGCTAGACGACACGGGAAGATTTCAGGGAGATTAGTCGCCTGGCGACTAATTGACGCGTCTAATCTCCCTGAATGGCTTGCTAGTATCTTGCACCCGCTAGCACTAAAGTTGCCTGCACCTATTCACACGCGGCAACACGTTTTTCATAGTCGCTCGAAATTGCCTCGTGAGGCAAAGATACAGCAAGCCATTCAGGGAGATTAGTCGCCTCAAAGACGCGGCGATTAGTCACCAGACGACCAATCTCCCTGAATCTTCCCACGTGGCCCTAGCTTTAGGGTAAGGCCACACTGGGCGTTTTGGGGAGATTTGGTCGCCTGGCGACTAATCTTTGCGGCGACCAATCTCCCCAAATGCCTTCCCTCACTCTGCGCCGGCTAAAATGAAAAAACGCCAGCGCTAGTCACGCGCGGCGATTCGTTTTCCGTAGTCGCCCGAAGTTTCCGGGCGACTTCGGAAAACGAACCGCCGCGTGTGATTACTGCCGGTGTTTTTTCATTTAGTAGGCCTTGTTTGGGGAGATTGGTCGCCGCAAAGACGAGGCGACTGGTCGCCAGGCGACCAAAACGCCCAGTGTGGCCTTACCCTTATGCCTGAATAGGAGAGTTTCAGGGTCACAGATGCAGGTGTCCCATAATACTTATTCACTCAAAACGTCCACCCCTGTTGGGTTTTCTCCTGTGCCCAGTGTTGTCCATAGGTTGCCTGCTTGAATGATGCACAAGCTAACTGCAACCAAGGGGATAAAGTGTGCTGCCCACCTTTTATGAATACAGTGCTACAGAAAGCAGGCAGCTCTTTATTTATAGAAAGGTAGCTCCATTCTGTGCATGGTGCAAAAAGCATAATTATGTTCTATTTGCACCCTGCACTGTGTTATGTAAATTAAGGAAATTGACTTCAAACAAGACTCGATCTTATATCTCCTGATCAGCTCAGCATGTTATGGTTATTAGGGCTTTTCTATCTGAGTAAAATAAGGGTGCTCCTCTCTCTGACAGATGCTTTTGCTAAAAGTCATTCCTTAAAGCTATTTTTTTGTTACAATCATTCGGTGACTATATATATTTTATTGAAGGTTTATATATGTCATTAACCCTCTGCATGCACTTTAACTGGTGATTTGACCGCAGAATAATGACTTATTTGTAGCTTTCTACAGGAATGTTTACAAGCCACTGAGAAGCTGAAATCGTACATTGACAATCTGACTTCTGAGCTCCAGACTGTAAGTGCTGTCCTCTCAACAAGTGTCATTGTGTGACCAGAGAGCCATTTGTATCTCTTACACTAGAAGGATGTGGTTTTATATTCCTACCCTCTGTCTAGGCTTGCAACTATAATCTGTAGCATACACTGCATGTGACGTGTGGGATTATTTAGTGTATCCTTCCGTAAAAATGTATCCACACATTTGTTAGTGTCCCTTCTGTAAATTATAAATATATTAGAAGTCACTGACTGGTTTTGTGACTATGTATTATAAGGGATAAAGAACCCCTACTGTAATTTATAAAGATATTAGAAGTCACTGAGGGATTCAGTGACCATATAAAGGCACAAGGCTGCAGGCTGAGTTATACAGGGAACTGTGAGTATCACTCCTTTATTATAAGGGATATTGTACCCCCTACTGTATATTATAAGGATATTAGAAGTCACTGAGGAGTTATGTGACCATATAAAGGCACAAGGCTGCAGGCTGAGTTATACAGGGAACTCTGAGTATCACTCCTTTATTATAAGGGATATTGTACCCCCTACTGTATATTATAAGGATATTAGAAGTCACTGAGGGGTTATGTGACCATATAAAGGCACAAGGCTGCAGGCTGAGTTATACAGGGAACTCTGAGTATCACTCATGTATTATAAGGTATAATGTACCCCCTACTGTAATTTATAAACATATTAGAATTCACTGAAGGATTCAGTGACCATATAAAGGCACAAAGCTGCAGGCTGAGTTATACAGGGAACTCTTGAGTATCACTCATGTATTATAAGGGATAATGTACCCCCTACTGTAAATTATAAGGATATTAGAAGTCACTGAAGAGTTCTATGACTATATAAAGGCACAATGCTGCAGGCTGAGTTATACAGGGAACTGTGAGTATCACTCCTTTATTATAAGGGATATTGTACCCCCTACTGTATATTATAAGGATATTAGAAGTCACTGAGGGGTTATGTGACCATATAAAGGCACAAGGCTGCAGGCTGAGTTATACAGGGAACTCTGAGTATCACTCATGTATTATAAGGGATAATGTACCCCCTACTGTAAATTATAAGGATATTAGAAGTCACTGAAGGATTCAGTGACCATATAAAGGCACAAATTTGCAGGCTGAGTTATACAGGGAACTCTGAGTATCACTCATGTATTATAAGGGATAATGTACCCCTACTGTAAATTATAAGGATATTAGAAGTCACTGAAGAGTTCTATAACTATATAAAGGCATAGGACCACAGGTCATGAACAAAGGGCCACAGCCTTCTTGCTTTAGCATTAAAGGGATTCTGTCATGATTTTTATTTATATTTACACTGCAAATAATTCACTCTACAACATAAAATTTAATTCCTGAACTAGCAAGTGTATTTTTTTAAGTTATAATATTGGTGTGTAGGCGCCATCTCAGGTCATTGTGCTTGGTCATGTGCTTTCATCACTTTAGGATGGAATTGCTTTCTGGCAGGCTGTTGTTTCTCCTACTCAATGTACCTGAATGTGTCGCAGCGGGAGCTGGATTTTACTATTTAGTGCTGTTCTTAGATCTACCAGGGAGCTGTTATCTGGTTACCTTCCCATTGTTCTGTTGTTAGGCTGCTGGGGGGGGGGGTGATATCACTCCAATTTTACAGTACAGCAGTAAAGAGTGACTGAAGTTTATTAGAGTCACATGACTGGGGAGAGCTGGGAAATTGACAATACAGTATGTCTAGCCCTATGTCAGATTTCAAAGCTAAATATATAAAAAAAATCTGTTTGCTCCTTTGATAACTGGATTTCAGTGCAGAATTCTACTGGAGCAGCACTATTAACTGATGTGTTTTGAAAAAAAAAAGAAATTCTCATTACATCCACACATGCTGCTGCAGACTTCCAATATCTAACAATTATTCCAGAGACTAATAAATGTAATTAGTAATTTTAGAGAAGATATTTTTCCTACATCAGAAAAAAAACCTTTAGCCTAAGAGTTAGGCAGTCTAGTTTATCCCTGACAGATTCTGTAATTTTATTTTGTTTGTGCCTCAGGCCTGGAGTCTCCCTCTGTAGCAATGATGAGCCTGGTATTGCAGTGTTGAGAGGTCAGACGCTGCCCTAACACAGTGGGACTTAGTGGGAAACTGGTGTTTAGCTAAAGAAAGGAGTGAGTGGGTTGAGAGAAGGAAGATTAAAAGACAACAGACAGCTCAACCAGACTCCATTCTCATCTCATGCTCTGCAGATCAAGAGCCGGCAGGAGGAGGAGAAGAAGAAGTTATGTTCTCTGCGTGACCTGCTCAAACCCACCCTAGGAGAAACCAAAGAGGTAAAGATCTTGCATTATCCCCTGTGCTTGTATGGATTACGCTTCACCTCTGGTGGTTCCCTGTAAGGTATCATTTCATTAGCTGGTTTCATTTTCTGGAGTGAAATATCCAGCTTGCAGCGCTTGGGCTGTAGAAGGTTCAGCTTCTGCAGTTATCTTGTGCCGATATTATAAGTGCATTTTGTTAGTAGTCCTAAATATATTTTTCACTGTGATTTTTTTTTAGGACCACATTAGGGGAGAGTAGAAGAGCAAGGCATATGACAGTGACTATTATCCCCACTGTTACTATAGGCACCATCTCTCCCTACTATACCTGCTATCCCACAGTCACACTCCCTTCCCAGAGACTATTATCCACTGCTACTATAGGCACCATCTCTCCCTTCTATACCTGCTTTCCCACAGCCACAGTCCCTTCCCAGAGACTATTATCCCACTGCTACTATAGGCACCATCTCTCCCTACTATACCTGCTATCCCGCAGTCACACTCCCTTCCCAGAGACTATTATACCACTGCTACTATAAGCACCATCTCTCCCTACTATACCTGCTATCCCACAGTCCCTTCCCAGAGACTATTAACCCCACTGTTACTATAGGCACCATCTCTCCCTACTATACCTGCTATCCCACAGTCACACTCCCTTCCCATAGACTATTATCCCACTGTTACTATAGGCACCATCTCTCCCTACTATACCTGCTATCCCACAACCACAGTCCCTTCCAGGAGACTATTATCCCACTGTTACTATAGGCATCATCTCTCCCTACTATACCTGCTATCCCACAGTCACAGTCCCTTCCCAGAGTCTATTATCCCATTGTTACTATAGGCACCAACTCTCCCTACTATACCTGCTATCCCACAGCCACAGTCCCTTCCCAGAGACTATTATCCCACTGTTACTATAGGCACCATCTCTCCCTACTATACCTGCTATCCCACAGTCACAGTCCCTTCCCAGAGACTATTATCCCACTGTTACTATAGGCACCATCTCTCCCTACTATACTTGCTATCCCACAGTCACAGTTCCTTCCCAGAGGCTATTATCCACTGCTACTATAGGCACCATCTCTCCCTACTATACCTGTTACCCATAGCCACAGTGCTGCCCAGCATTTAACATTCAAGTGATGCTTTTTCAGGAAATTCTCACTTGCCTCATGCTAATAATAAAATTGCTGTTGCTGTGCTGTTTCTTAGTCTGGGTCAAAGTTGTCGCCAAACAAAAAATGTTTTGCGTATGGGTAAAAATAGGCTATACACACTATTTGTTAGAAACTGCCGTATTGCTTGCTTTCCCAGTTGACAGATTTTCAGGAAATAAAATAAAATGAAGCATGTTTTTCTTTGAGGCAAGTATCCAGGGTACTGATGTTATTGCTGTACTGTGTTTACTGGATGCTAATCCCTTTCTTTCTGCCTATTTCTTTGATTCCTCGCTTCCCAAAGCTCAGAAGAGTAAGTTCATTGATTTTATCTTTTTTTCAACTTTCATTTTACCTGTTGCTAGAGTTTAGTATTTTCTAAATATCAAAGAACAGCCTTTTATTTTCTTTAGACTGCTCTGCGCCACTGGCACAAGAACCAAAGTCAATAATCCTTTCAATCATCTGACATTCTGGGTTTTGTGATGCCTCGTGTCTGTGCCAGTGGGGTACTTTCATTCTGTCTGTGCTTCAGCTACTGAGAATTAACTACCTCTTTGGAACCCAACCCCCAATTATGTGTTGCTGACATAATGGAGACGGATACTGATAAAATGTAGGAGAGCATCATTGTGGCTAAGCTGTAGCTGGGCAGCAAAACTATATGTCATAAAATGACTTGAAATGAGAAATGCTAAATAAGAAATCATTATTCTATGCATGTGCATGGCTTCCATTTAAAGGAACAGTAACACCAAAAAAAAATGTTTTAAAGTAATGAAAATATAATATACGGTCACCCTGCACTGGCAGAACTGGTGTGTTTGCTTCTGAAACTCAACTATAGTTTATATAAACAAGCTGCTGTTTAGCCATGGGGGCAGCCATTCTAGCACAGGATACACAGTAGATATCGTCTGCAGTATATATATATATATATATATTACATACATAGATATGGTATATTATACATAGATAGAAGTCTGTAGTATACAATGGGATTCTTTGGAACTTATCTGTTATCTCCTGTGTATTCTATGCTTGAACTGCTGCCCCCATTGCTACACAGCCGATTCTTTTTATAAACTATAGTCGAGTTTCTGAAGCACAGTTTTACCAGTGCAGGGCAACACTACATTATATTGTCATTACTTTAAAATACTTTCTTTCTTCGGTGTTTCTGTGCATTTTACCCTAAGTAAGCAATGTGTATTCTCTGTTGATTTCTACAGGATTCAATCAGCAAACCACCCCTCTACCATATGCATCAGTTGCAGGGAAACATTCAGTACGGGACAGAGAAACATGGCAGCCTGTACAAGAAGAGTGATGGGTATGTCCCTCCTAAATACCTGCTTGTAATGCTTGTGTTTTTTTTTTCTGTTTAACCTATAACAACAGCCAGTATTGTGTAATAAGTGGTAGTTGATTTGGCTTTGGTTCCACTCCCAGAATCCTTAGCGACACTGGGTATAGACGTGTGTGTTGGTGACAAACACACCCAGCTAGGCAATACAACTCTGTCTTTATTCCATTACAGGCTGCGAAAGGTCTGGCAGAAAAGGAAGTGTTCTGTAAAGAATTGTTACCTGACTATCGCCCATGGAACGGTAATTGAGCCTTATACCCTCCTTCTGCCCCTTTGCTTCTGCTTTTGGTTCCACTAACTGAACTGGCACTTAATAATCTGGCAGTTCCATTATGTCTTGAGCAGCCGCATAATCTCAGTTGGCGTAACTACACTCATATTATATACTATAGTGCTTGTTTACTAACACACGTGCAGAGTGTTAGTGTGCATGTAAATATTGACTTTTTTTACCAACATAAAATGGGTGCAGGTGCAAATTCATGCCCACGTTGGTTAATGTACGTGTTTGTTTGTTTTTTTTAAATATGAAATAAGTGCAATTCAAGGCATGTATTCATGGCATGAACACTGATCTTTATAATGCCCCTTTTCCCCCTTTATGGAACTCCATGATATTTAGTAATGTGTCTGTTTGTATGTTCCCTGCAGGCAAACCGTCCACCAGCCAAACTAAACCTTCTCACATGTCAAGTGAAGCCAAACTTGGAGGATAAGAAATGTTTTGACCTCATCACACGTACGTAGCTAATTTATAAACGTATTGTACGTGTTAATGAGCAACAGTCACAATGGGGCTTGAGTCCTACTTGTAACAATGGCTTTGCAGGTAGAGGTCACCCAATGAGCTGTAGTTGTATGTGGCCATACACCAACTGAAATTTGCTGCCTGGCACATGTATGGGAGAATATTGACAGTGTGTCCATCAGTATTGGGCCAAATATTATAAGGTGTGGAGAGATCTGGTTGAGGCCGCAAGTTAGAGAGTAAACAACACTCCCTTAGGACCCTGATCCCTCTTATCCCAGAAATGCCAAAGTCTCCCCAACAGGAGGCTGAATACCACTAAGTAGGAAATAACGGACTGTTTGATTTGCCACCACCCCACTGATTTATCTCGTGAATAATGCCAAAGTTGTATTTGTGTTTTGGTTAAATAAAGACCTTTTAAAAAAATATTGCGACACATTTCTATCTGTATATTCTGTTTCAGGTGTTGCTTGCAGCTAAATGCACATCACTATAAATACATGGATCTATTAGGTGAAAAGGCAACCGAAGAATATCCGTGTCTGGAAATGTGTTTGTTTTCCTTAATTGAAAAGAGTTATTTATTTTTTTAAATTTCAGATAACCGCACATACCATTTCTTGGCAGATGATGAACAAGAATGTACAGCGTAAGTGAAAGTTGGTAAATAGCTTGGGACCATGAGCAGAGCCCCATCAGGGGGGTACCCCTGTACTGGGCCTAAAGGGGGGCCTGGCTGTGAAATAGCCGGGCCGCCTCTTCGGAAGTCTTGAACCGCCGAAAAGCCAAAGTCACGAAAAGAGCTGAACTGCCAAAGTAAATAAGATGCTGTTATCAAACCTCAGCTGAGGCTGCAGATAAGGGCTGAGCACAAGATCACATTGAGTGGTAGAGGATGTGGGTGCATAGACAACAGCATAAAATGAGTTGTGAGGGGTTCAGGGTCCATGGGCCTCTATTTATACATCTGGGTGAAACCTGTATGCTTTAACCCCACTTGTATTGTAGGTGGATCTCTGTGCTGACAAACAGCAAGCAGGAAGCGCTCAACATGGCTTTCCATGAGAAACGTCCTAGTGAGGAGAACAGTATAGAAGATCTCACTAAGGCCATCATAGAAGATATTCGCCGCATGCCTGGGAATTCTGTGTGCTGTGACTGCGGATCTCCAGGTAAGCACACCAGTGCCATAACATCTCTGTTACACCATAAACTCTATTTCCTAGGGGTATCTAGTGTATCTAATAAAATACCCTATTATACTTTTCCATGTTCACAGAGGGACATCTTTCCTTCTAGGTGTCTGTACTAGTATCTTTACTGCTGTTAATGTGGCTATAGACGTAGAGATCCACTCCTTTGGCAACGTCGCCAAATAAGGAGATATATCCCCGATATGCCCACATTGAAGTGGGCGATATCGGGCTGATCTGATCGTGGACCCTAGGGTCCGCATACACACACAGATGCGGCCGCAATACTATGGGATTTTTTAACCTGCCCGATCGAGATTGGCCAGTAAAGCCTGTCGAATAGTCCCACACACGGACCAATAAGCTGCCGACTCAGTCTGTTAGAAGCTTTTATCGGCCAGTGTATGGGGGCCTTAAGGCTAGCAGGGGCAGTATAATAAATGTAAGTAAGAAGGCTGCACCAATTGAAAAAATATACACAGTGCCTGATGCTCTGTAGGGACAATAGTCAAATTGTGATTCACACTTAACTTACCTGTACAATCCACCATTAAGTTTCCAATTATTTTCAGATCCCATGTGGTTATCCATTAATCTGGGAATCCTGACCTGCATTGAATGTTCTGGGGTTCACAGAGAGCTGGGTGTGCACCACTCCCGTATCCAGTCTCTTTCTCTGGACAAACTTGGAACCTCAGAGCTCTTAGTAAGTTTTTTTCAGATTCTATGGATTTCTGCTGTGGGTTAAAAGGAAACCTGGGCTCAAGCATTAGAATTGTTTGGGCCTAGATGGGGCTAAATCTTAAAGTTTCTAATCACAGTGACCTGTTTAAGGGCTTATTCTCTCCTAGGCCCAAAGTGGCAGTGACCTGTTTTAATGTCTCATTTCTGCCCTGTGAATTTAAGATGTTAATTTGAATTTGCCACTTTCTTTAACATGTTTAAGTCCAGTACAGATATTTTAGTGGGAGCACTTACCGGACATTCACAGGCTTCAGCGTGCTACACGTGCAGCGCCATCCCATGCAGTGAGTCCATATCCTGAGTAGATGCAAAAGGGTTAATGTTGAACGCAGTGGATGGGGGTAGTGCACATTTAAGGGAGGTGGAGGTAGGCTGCTGACAGCTTCTGATGAAGTGGCGGGTGCCAAGAAACACGTCAAGTGGGCAGCCAAGTTTTGTGATATACTGCTGTAATTTTGGAGATTTTAATGTTCATTGAATGAATTTTGACCTTTTTAAAATTTTAAACCAGCTTTTTCGGAGCTCCGTTTTTTGCATCTACTTTAACATGTTTCCAATGTTTATTTTCCAGCTAGCAAGAAATGTTGGTAATTCTGGATTTAATGACATCATAGAAGCCAGTCTGCCGTCTCCGTCCATCAAGCCCACCATGGAAAGTGCTATGTGAGTAAAGGGAGTAAAGTTAACGGTGTAATTGATAAAGTTCTGGCTTCTGAAACACTGCCAATTAGCAGACCTTTAAGTTGCTGACTTCTGTTGCATGACAGACAGACCTGCAAGTAAAGGAAACCGTAGGATATGGACATTTGGCTAATGAGGGTTCTTCTTGTGATTTTCTAGGCCTGAGAGGAAAGACTTTATTCTTGCTAAATATGTGCAGTGGGCTTACACCAAGAGGGGCTGCACTAGTGCTATTACGCGCCTCTATGATCTGCAGGAGGCCGTAAGATTTAAGGACATCTATACCTTAATTCAGGCCTATGCTGAGAAGGTGGATCTGACTGAGCCACTGCCTCATCCAGCACAGGTAGGTACCTCTGTGTGTGTAGCCTGTGCCATATATATGTTTAATAAGCTTTATTTATATTCAATGTATTTTACTTGTATTTTATTTTAGTATTGCAGTATATCTGCAGTTCCAATGTAACCTCAGTATGTTAGATAATTACAACATGGCTGAAGCAGTGCTGGCAGGTATGATTCTTGTTTGGGCTGCCTTATTTGGAGAGCTAGGGGAAGCAAATAATTCAGTTTTAGGGACGGATTACATCTCCCTTTAACTTGTAGAGGATAAAAAATCTCAGATGTTCCAGAAATGGGAATTTCTGTGGGACACAGGGACCATGGGATATAGCTATAGAGAGAGAGGAAAACTCCTCCCCTGCTGCTATACCACTACCATATTCCAATCAGGTATATACTGCGGCCAGATTTATTTTTCTGGCAAGAGAGGTTGACCCAGAGGTTTCCGACTGAGGAGTCCCTCTAGAGTGGCTTCCCACCTCACAGGATATTCAGGGCTGGGGCTGCTAAGACTTCAGAGAAGCGAGCCACACAGTATGCCAAACCCTACCATCTATTCTGTCCAGCAAATGTCACCCTTAGCCTATAAGCAGTGAAAACGTTTGCACTAGTGCTGTACATATGCTCCACCTCCACAATCTGGGGCAGATTAGCACTCTGGTCCCCTTTAGACTGTCTCCCGACAGTGATACCCCTGGGCTTGACCGCAGGGGAGTGGCGCGCACACTCTTTTGACATAATTTGAGTCACCCGTGTCGCCAAATTTGTTTGTGCTTTTTCTCTTCGCACTTCCACTCTGAATCCGGCTGCAGCTGACGCAGACTTGTCTATTCAGCTTCTGCTCTCCATCTGAAATTGGGACCCGGAAAGAATCCACTTGCCATCCGTTCAGCACAAGGCAATCCAGGGATATCTGCTCGCCATCCCAAGACAAGACAAAAACTTAAAGGAGACTGGTACTAAATAGCAGGGACCAGAGAGATAGCCCTATGCAGGGCAATACAAAAGCACATAGCACATTGTACAGACTATATTGGAGGGTCTGTTTGTCAAGGCACCACACACACACACACACAGTCTAAAGTGAAATACTGAGCAGGCAACAAATGCTGCAAACACCTTCTGTCTGAGCGCAAGGACCCACTATGCAAGTCTTGTACAAAAACATCCACTGAGCCCTCCCAAGCTCAGGATGTGCTGGTTCCTGCCACACAAAATAATCCAGGGGTACTATAGATACTCCCCGAGCTCCACTGGATGCACCTGTACAGCCATCCATATCCAGTTCAAATATGAAACCTCCCGCTTGGACATTACAATTATACTAATGGTACCAGAGGAATCCGCACGTCCTCAAACTTCTGGAATCAGGCTTCAGCTGAGAAAATTTATAGTGCGGCCACTTGGGGCTCCCTCTATTCTTTCACAAAATTAATTAATTAGAAATCTTTTCAGCATCCGACACCCGTTTTGGCAGGAAGGTGCTGCAGTTCTCTAAACTAAGGCCCCCTCGTCCCTCCCATCACTTAGGGGACAGCTTTTGTATGTCCCACAGAACTCTGCAAGAGAAAAGGAGGTTTAGTGTTATTGTTAAATCCTTTTCTCTTCAGAAATCTCTGGGACACAGGGCATCTCTGCACTGGAAGTGGACCCTACCAATCTTCTTTTACCTGGCAATATGGTCTGTATATAAGGTTTTAGTTATAGTTCATTGTTCCTTCCTATACTCTTTGATACAAAAAACTGATCCTATAGGAATATGGTAGCGGGTTTAGCAGTAGGGGAGGAGTCTTCCTCTCTCTCTCTCTCTCGTGTCCTGCCTCTTAGTGGAGGGAGCTATACCCCATGGTGCCATTTCCCACAGACGTCTGAAGAGAAAAGGATTTAACGGTGAGTAACAAAAAATCCCCTTTTCTTTTATTCCACACTATCAAAGTATTTTTTATGTAAGCACAGAGGAGGAGTAAGCAGGACATTTAACCACAGCTTCTCTAGCCTATAACATATTGGAATTTGTAAATATATTAAGCCATTACAATCTGACTTGCTCAGGAGCCGGGTGAGACGGTGCTGCACTTGGCGGTGCTGTTATCTGACCGAACCTCGCTGCATATAGTGGACTTTCTGGTGCATAACAGGTAGGACATTATGTATTCTGTACTGTGTATTTCTGTTCCATTCATTTAAATGTCTCAAGTGTTCTTGTAAATGTATAACCCATGGACACTTTCTCTTTTACTCTGCAAGTGGCATGCAAAACATTCAATATTCATGACCTCTCCCTGGTGTTGTGTTCTCATCCCCTATTAATATTAACCTATGACTCCAGTTTCCCATCTGTATTAATCAACCCATACAAGGTTACTGTTGTGCCATTAAACATGTAACATGCAGAACAGAAACAGTGTATAACATACCCACGACGAGCCACATTCTGGGAACAATACAACAAATCAAGTATTCTTCTGTTACCTGTAGATGGCAGCACTAGCCCTCTGTTTATATTTTGTTGCAAAAAATGTGCAAAACAACACTATCTATTCTAGTGTTTGATGAAGTTAGAGATGAACCATACTAATAGCCTTGTCTTTGCCTTCTGATGATATTTCTTTGCCTGAATATTTGATTCTCAGTGGAAATCTGGTGAAACAGACTGTAAGAGGGAACACGGCCCTTCATTACTGTTGTCTGTACAACAAGACGGAAAGCATCAAACTCTTCCTGCGAGCCAAAGTCAACCTGAAAATAAGTAAGTTCCTGATATTTAGAACAGGAGGAGTAGAGTAGAAATGGACTCAAGTTGGAAGACGGTACTTGTCACTAGTCCTGGATGCTTTTGGTGAGGGGTCTAATGTTCAAATGGAAATTTTAAGGCAAACTAGGCTAAGCCAGTGGTACCTGAACTGTTTGAAGTAGTGCCAAGGGAAGCTTAGTACAATGGCTGATACATCAATATTTTCCTTAATGTAAAAGCTTGATATTAAGGTGGGGCTGGAGGCTAGCTCAGATCTCTAAGGGGGCTTTGAACCAGAAACGTCTGACAATCACTGGACTAAGGTGATGATTCTGTTGTTGGAAAACTTTCTTTACATAGAGAGACTGACACAAAGAACTTCCAATCAGCTGCCACCATTTGAGCCCAGAATAAAATAAAACATAACCTGGTCCCCGGAGTATTCTGGTACTATATAAAGAAGCCATAGAGCGTGAAGTCACCATAGATAATATAACAAGAGTTTTGTCTTAAGCTGACTCTGTCCGGCCCAGAGGGAACAGGTCAGATATTTTGATTATTGCAGGGATGCATGGCCAGTACATCAGTATATCAGTGGCACTATGGGCAGCTTTCATGGGCTTCTATGTGTTACAATATTTTGAGATTAAAAATTATGAATTTTGATTTATACCTTTGTGACAAAACATTTTTTGTCTTGGAAAACAGATAATGAAGCTGGTGAGACTGCACTGGATATTGCCAAAAAGCTCAAACACACTCTGTGCGAAGAACTGGTAAGAAAGCAGAAGGTGGGGAAGGTTTCCTTAATGCTTCAAAGTTTAGTGGCACTCTTTAGTGTGTGTATGGGAAGGAAAATTAGCTTTGGGCTAGTGAACTACTAATAGCTTGTGTTATAGCTTGTTGTGTTAGCTTGTAAGTAACATTAAGCACATTAAGTACATAATGGCACTGCAGTTCCCCATAGGACACAGTGTTTGTCTTTAGCACAATGAAAGGCAGCGGGGGGGGGCATTCTGATCAGATTACCCTGTGTCAGTGCCTGTTAAAATTACATCTGAATCCAAAATATGAGAAAAATACAGCATTTCTTCCCAACGGTCTCTTTAAGAAATCTGCCGTTTTCTGTTTTTCTGCTCATCAGGTAGAATCTATATGGAGGATGTGCTACAGCACAAACACCAATGTAGTCTCTCCCTCATCCAAGTTTCCTTCCTTTCTGGTCTTTTCTACTTTGTTTTGCTTTTCCTTCTTTACCTCCAGCTGCCCCTTCCCACCACCATATTCCCTCATTTCTGTCCATCTCTTTAGCTGGTCCAGGCTCAGAACAATCAGTTTAACATGCGTGTTCATGTGGAATACGAGTGGCTGCTGCGGGAGGATGACATGTATGAAAGCGATGATGATCTGGATGAAAAGGTTGGTCTGCTCTCCATGGGAAAAACATGCTACTGACAAAGAATGGTTACAGGTGCCCATATTCTGGCCTATTATTGGCACCTCCAACAGGAAGATGGAGTTTATTCATTTGTAATGCATTCTGTAGAGGTTTTTTTCTAATATCACCAAATCAAAGCTGTCGTGAGTAGCTTCAAGTTAGTTCATACATTGTTGCATGGGGGGTGGAAATTGAGCTTCAGAACTGCGTAGATTGAATGGATTACTCACAAATCCTTAAAGTGGCAGGTCTGAAGCTAAATAGTCCACATGTTCAGTATGTCCTTCTCGATTTTCCAGCTGGGCCCAGTCAAGAAGGAGAGGTCTCTGCGTCCCTACAGCTGCTTCCAGTCTCCCAATGCTCTCTGTGTGGACAAGGTTGCCTCTAGCAGTATGTTTTTAAGGCGAGCATCTCATGACCAGCGATATGATTCAAGCCTCGGAGCAGAGAATGCGGTTACTCCCACCTCCACTCCTCCCCTGCCACCAAGAAACCCAATCAGAGGTACACGTTTCTAACAGGAGCAGAATGTGGCTTATAGTCAAAAGATAATCTGTCTCTAAATCCCGAGTAATTGTTGTTTCTTCATAAGGCTGAGAACCATTTTCCAGTACTGTCCCTTGGAATAATGACAGCATTGCTCTTAGAAAACTTGTAGCCTTCCAGATGTTGATAAACAATATTCCCACCAACAGCTTATCTGAATCTTAAAGGAGAAGGAAAGCTACAGAGGCATTTTATTGCCAATAGATTAGCTGCAATAGTGCAAGATAGAATGTTATATTTATTCTTTAGAATGTTTTACCATACCTGAGTAAAAAGCTCTAGAAACTCTCTGTTTGTTTAGGATAGGAGCTGCAGTATTAACATGGTGTGACATCACTTCCTGTCTGAGTCTCTCCCTGCTTTCGGCTCAGATTACAGTAGAGAAGGGAGGGGTGGGGGGAGAGGAGCAAACTGAGCATGCTCTTGCCCAGGGCAATGAGGTTTAAGATGAAGGCAGGAAGTCTGATACAGAAGCCCATGTGTACACAATAGAAGGAAAGAAATGCAGCGTTTCTTTTGACAGGGGACTCAGAGCAGCACTACTTTGGGGGTTTACTGGTATATTTAGATGGACCTTTCTGATAAGGCTTACTTAGTTTTAACCTTTCCTTCTCCTTTAAAGATGACAGGTTGCCAAATTTTATTATAGGCTATGAACTGAAATATTAATCAGTTCTGAAATGTATTTGCTTTTAGGCAATGGAAGATTACTTAGGTTTTAAAGAAGAAGAAAAGAAGGAAAGTTCTAATCACTGGAGGTGCCGAATGATTCCAAATTTCTGGCAACCCCCTGTAATTAGAATCGCTTACCCGATACCCCAGACTGGTGCTGCTATTGGCAGAAATCTAAACTAGTATGCGGTACTTATGTGAAAGCACCACTGAGTGTCTCTCTGTTCTTCTTTCTTTGTGCTTGTAAAAAAGCAGAACTTTAAGTAAAATACTGCTTTTTCACTCTACTGCAGATGCTTTGGTCATCAAAAGAATAAGGAGGTGGGTACTTATGTGTGAGCTCCATGATGCTCCTACAGAAGTAACCAGAGTGGCGCAGTTTCCTGTTAACTGTACCACCAGGCTAAACTAATATAATCACTGGGGGAGCCTACTATTTGTTCCCCTTTTTGTGAAGTCCAAATAAACATTGTACTATATACCTGCTTCAAAGGCTTTAATAGTAAGAATCACATTTCTACAAAGCAGAGTAGCCATTCTGTGACAGGAGACTGTTTTGGATAAGTGTTTTTCTCGTGTCTTGAGGGACACAGGAACCGTGGGGTTTCAACCATGTGGCAGACCACCGATAGCAAATCTCTACCTCCTTCCTCCTTTTCTTGATCCTTCCTGCTTGGTTCCTCAAGGTTGGAGTTTGGTCTCTAATGAGAATCCATTATATAATTTTGTGTCGGTGGCAGGTGCTTACACTCAGTTGATGCCTGAACCTGGGCTATTACTGGTTTCTATAATTACCCTCTACTCAGAACACACTTCTATTGGTATACGTAATACATGCTTCCAAGCAAATGACCCAACATTTTTGGGGACCCAGTGTCTGGCCAGGCAGAGACTCAACAGGAAAACTCTATTGTCACTTACCAGTGCAGTAACATCTTTGTTGGGAACTCTCAGGGCAAATAGGCAATCCTTCATGAGGTCTTGGGAGTTGTGGTTCAGTTAATGCTATGCACATACGGCGGCGGGTATGGACCTCTGGTCAGGCAGTCTTCTAGTTGTGACTTTGGTGCTTCTGGGGTGCTCCTCATCAGAACGCTGCTTCTGTGCTTGCATCACATCCGGCATTGCTGCCTCTAAACCCAACAGCTCCTTATTACAGAAAGTGGATAAATATCTTTACGGCACGTACTGTCAACAGATTTATTTCATTTGTTATTTCCCCCCCTGGGTTCAAGTGCCTGACTAAGGCTGATTACTGCAGAGGACTGTGTTTCCAGGTGAGGGAAGGCACTCTGTAATCTTTTCTTTAAATGGGCACCATGCAATGCTAAATTTCTCAAGTGGATTGAAGACCCTCTCCCTTGTTCAACCTTAGGTGAGCCTTCTGCTTCCTCAGTAACAGTCTCAGGCAGAGTTTCTTTAAGGGAAATAGTGTGGCAGCAGTAATTAGAGGCAGTGTCGGCAATGCAAGCTGGACGCACCAGGCAACCTGGCCAGACATATCCCGCCCCCATAAAAGTACTTTATAAGTACGCTGTTAAACTATATTAAAGAAACCATAAAACTTAATAGAATTGTGAGTTTGGGATTGAGGCTGGGACCCCTATGGCTGTAGCAACCTGATTGAGTGTCACCAGAGACGCTCATCTTTGAATGCTCCAGGTAGTATTTCCCTGGCAACACTAATTTGTAACTAGAAAGTGAAAAGCCATTTTATTGCCACGGTCCAACTTTTTGCACTTATTGCACTTGGTTTAGTCAGATCATGAGCATTGACAATAGCAAGGGTTCATCTTTCTTCCACCGGCTGCCACCAACCACTGAACAGTGCCAAGTTTTGCTTTAGTGTGACTGGCACCCCAAGCTTGAGGGAGCACTCTATCTCATAAGGCCGTGTTGGTTAGCTTTGTCACCTGTGTGTGGCCCTGTCCTTCACCTTAAAGCAGATATATCTCATTTTTCAGTACCCAATGTGCCGCCGCCTCCACCACCAGCCAGCCCCTCTGCTTCTGTCAAGAAAACTCCACCTCCTCCGACGACAAAGCACAAGAGAGCCCTGTCCGATCCTGTACCCATAATTCCACACAGTCCTTCCAGTCAGGCCAATCTACACTTCGGTAAGGTATCTGGCAAATTGACAAGCAGACTAGATAGCCACCAGGCTATGTGCTTGGTTATAATGTTGTGCTATTCACAGATACATGTCATGTTCTTTAAAGGGGTGGTTCACATTAAGTTAACACTTAGTATGTTATAGAATGGCTAATTCTAAACAACTTTTCAGTTGGCCTTTGTTTTTTTGGTTTTTTTTACAGTTTTTGAATTATTTGCCATCTTCTGACTCTTTCCAGCTTTCAAATGGGGGGTCACTGACCCCATCTAAAAACAAATGCTCTGTAAGGCTACAAATGTATTTTTATTGCTACTTGGTATTACTCATATTTCTATTCAGGCCTCTCATTCATATTCCAGTCTCTTACAAATCAGTGCATGGTTGCTAGGGTAATGTGGACCCTAGCAACCACATTGCAAACTGGAGAGCTGGTAAAAAGCTAAATAACTCAAACTACAAATAAAAATATGAAAACCAATTGCAAATTGTCTCAGAATATCACTCTACATCACACTAAAAGTTAATTTAAAGGTGAACAACCCTTTTAATCACCACCAATCAGACTGAGACCAACTGCTTAAAGGAGAACTAAAGCTTAACTAAAGAAGTAGGGTAGAAATGTTGTACATTATGTTTTGTGCTTCTGTACCAGCCCAAGGCAACCACAGCCCTTTAGCAGTAAAGATCTCTGTCTCCAAAGATGCCCCAGTAGCTCCCCATCTTCTTTTCTGCTGATTCACTGCACATGCTCTGTGCTGCTGTCACTTACTGAGCTTAGGGACTCACTCACAATATACAGTACACATAGAATAGAAATGTCACAATATAAGGCTGATTAGTAATTAATACAGATAATTACTACATGGCAGCACAGAAACCAGTGCAATTAGCATCAGAATTTAATAATCAGCCCTGTAGCATCATCTTATATTACAGGCCAACCTCATTTTCTGCTGGATAATTAGTGACGACCCCTAAGCTTAGCTTCTCAACAGCAGCTCAGAGCCCACTGACCATGTGAGTGTCACAGACACTTTCCAAGATGGTGACCCCCTGTGACAAGTTTGAAGTCCTGGATCATTTCTGCTATTGACAAGATGAAACTTTTGGTTGGTACAATACGTTTATATGGCATTTTAAGTCATATTCATTTCTAGGCTTTAGTTCTCCTTTAAAGGGGTTCTTCATCCAAACTCTTTTCTTGCATAATAAAATTTATGAGTTAATGTGTTCTCTGTGTTTGACTCTTAAATAGGGATGAGCAAATTTTCTCGCCTTGTTTCGCCACAAAAATGACGCCCCTAAACTTGTATGGTGGCGTGCGTCAAATTTTTTTCGCAAGAACAGCGACAAATTATTTTTGACGCCCATAAACTTTAATGCCCGTCGGCGACATTTGGCAAATTCACCCATCCCTACTCTTAAAACAATGTATTTGGGAGTCAGGTCCTTTGCCTTCCAATCAGCTGGCTCGCAACATTTTTTCAGGAATTGTCAGAGGCCGGAGTGCAGAGATGTTGTTTGGGTGGTGTTTCCCTTTAAATACTACTGAACAACAAGTTGGTAGATTTAAATGAACATGCAGAATACACTGAGCTTCATGTTACTAACAGGGATACTTGACCTTTTTTATTTTCTCCTTGTGTTTGACTAATGCACATTTTAATAGCAGAATAAATAGTCATTTCCCCCTCTTGCTTTGTGTTTCCAGGGCCCTATGAAGGAGTTACTGACTTATTCTAAGTTTGCTCATAGAGGGATCACGTCCAACTATAGCTATAGTGTCTATACCTGTATTAAGCTGAGTTAAGCAGGAACAGCCCTTTGAGACATTACAATTTACAAATTGTCTCCGAATATCCGTGCACGTCATATTAAAATCCTAGAGAAGTAAAAGCAAGAGATAGTGAGGAGACTGAGTTGTACCAGCAAAGCAGCATTGGCTGAAAGGCTTCCAGCTGGAAAATTCTACATGTAGAATCACTGGTATTGAGGCGCAAGTAGCTTACAGCAGACCCAGCAGGGGGCTCAGGCAATAATTAGTTTAGACATTCATTCGGAGGTACACGCCAAACACCCTTCCATAAAGGAACAAAAGAAGCATCGCTTATAGCCGATCCCTCTCATCTGTTCTGCCTAGCACCATAGGATTGTAACGCTGCTTTCCCATTATTGAAACCCTGCAATCACAGTGCACTGTGGGTTTATACAAATGCATCACATCTTCAAATCTAAAATGCCAACCAATGGTATGAGCCTTCAGCAGCCCCCGAATCCAACCTTCTCCCCCACAAAGGTGTGCCCACTGTGTATCAACTTCTGCTGGTCATTTATGAGCTGACAATAGCTGCCAAGTATGCAGCCAAAATGATGGCCTTCCCAAATAATATTTGGCCAAAGTTCAGCCATCAGAACACCATGGTTCGGGCTCCTGATGAAAAGCTATAGGTCCCTGTTATGATCTGATGGCCAATTGACTATATCAGCCTGATTTGGGTGTCCTGGCAGGGCAAAGATCCTCTGGTTTGGTGACCTCACAATAAGCGCAGATCTTAAGGTGGCCATACACAGGCCGATAAAAGCTGCCAACAGACAGTCGGCAACTTACTGGCCCATGTATGGGGCCCTCAGACTGGCTTCCCCAATTGATATCTGGCCGAAAGTCAGCCAGATATTGATCGGACGGGACTGCATCTGTTCATTGATGCGGCCCTGCGATCCGACCGCCCATTAGGCATCGTTAGGTTCCAATAGTTGAGCCCTAGGGCCCACGATCGGATCAGCCCGATATTGCCCACCTCAAGGTGGGCATATCTGGGAGAGATCCGCTCGTTTGGCGACATTGCCAAACGAGCGGATCTCTCCGTGTATGGCCACCTTTAGTGTGAATGAGCAGCTTTAGACTGAGCTGCATTGAAATAATGACTGAAATAGCCAGGATGTTCGCATATATATATATATATATTCGAGAATTTCCTGTGCTGTTATAGAGGCTACAGCCATGGGGGTCCTGTAAACTGGAGACCTTGAAGGGATCATTCAAAGGAACTTTCAGTATTTTGTACACTTGTACCCAGTGTACTAGTAGGACAATTGTAGTTGGTCCTCAGTTGCCATTTTCTTTTGAGTTTTTCACGTTAATTGTCTAGGATGCACTCACTAAGAATGGTTGCCATGCAGTGCCTTGGGGTGCAGAAACCCAGAAATAGATGACTTTGTTGTCTTTCTTTCTGACCCCCCTGCCCCTCCAAAAATACAATTTTGTCTTCTTAACTTCTACACACTCCATACAGATAGTGCCCTGGAACATACTGTAGGACCTGAGCAATGCAATGGATCAATCTGATTGGCTAACCTCGTTGCCAGCCTCATTGCAGACAAGGTGTTATTTGTGTGTTACAGATTACAGTTCCTGCTGCACATCACCATCCAAGTTTCTCCAATCGGAAGCTGTATCTAGAAGACCAAGGTAAATGCTGATCTTCTGCCTCCCTTTTCTTCAGGTCTAGTAACCCATAGCAACCAATAAATTCTAACAAGTGGTTGATTTGGCTTAGAAGTCCTGGAATGGGGTCTATGTTTGTAGCACAGCCCTATATATGGTTCCAATTGGCCAATTTGGAAGTACCTTGCAGGTATGAACATTTTGCTGTTGTACGGCAATCTTGTGCTCCTACCAAGCCACAGCTCTAATTACTTCTTCTGCATCTCTCTGTAGTATTGGGTCCCCCAAGCTCAGCAGCCTCCATGAAGTCCCAGAAGTCCCACCAAAAGGTACGTGCACGAAACTTAGTGCTTGTTTCATAGGAGGAAGAGATACAGCCATTGTAATGCACAATTTCTGCCATTTTGATCAATCCATAGAGAGTATTTATAGGTCTGCTGAAAACAAACATCTGATTGGTTGATCTGGAACTATGTGTGCCTATAGTTAAGTCCACTGTGGCTTACTATTGTTGGGGATTTTAAAGGGGTTGTCCACATTTAAATTATTATGATATAGAAAGTGTATTCTGAGACGCATTGCAATTGGGTTTAATTTTTTATTCAGCATCTCTCCAGTTTGCAATTTCAGTCCAAATTAGACTAGCAACCACTGATTTAAATAAGACACTGAAATAAATGTGTAGCCTCAGACGAGGTCAATGACTCCTATTTGAAAGCTGGAACGAGTCAGCAGAAGAATTCAATAACTATAAAAAAAGACCAATTGAAGAGCTGCTTCAAATGTCCATTCCCAAGACCCCTCTCTGTAGCTGCTGTCTATTGCAGCATAAGGACAGCACTGACTCCTCAGTCCTATTGGCTGTATTACATCTATTAAGCTCAATAGGTCCGGTAATGCCCAAAAGATATAAAAAAAAAATGTATAATTTTCACTGGGCTCTGGTGAGTAAAGGGTAAATCATTCTTCAAGTGCTACTCCCTGGCACATTACTTGGGGGAATTCACCTGTTTCACAGGCATCATGACTACATCAGCGTACTAGACATTACTACTAGACATTATGCAGACTAATTGTGAGTTTGTAAGCTCAATAGAATTTTGAGTCAAAGCTCCACCCCCATTAGTTTCTGGAAATATAAAAGTAAGCATTTTTAGGTATTTTGCATTTCCAGTTAGTCCTGAGATAAGTGATTAAGCATCTGATTTATGGTTATGGGATCCCTGCCTTCCTTTTGAGCAGATCAAAGGACAGAAGGATATCCAAAGTCTGGGAACCAAAGGTCTCCGCGTGGGAACAGCACCTCTCCAGCGTTGTCCGTTCAAGAGCTTTACAATGTCCCGCCAACCAACCAAGAGCCACCAATGCCAATGCCACGGAGAATGAGTTTGGTAAGAATTATTACAAATGCCGGTGCGAGGTATCAGTTCAGGTATGGGATCCGTTATCCGGAATCTTCCGAATTACGGGATGGTTGTCTCCCATAGACTCCACTATAATCAAATCATTAAAATTTTTAAAAGTGATTCCCTTTTTCTCTGTAATAATTAAACAGCACATTGTACTTGATCCCAACTAAGATATAATTAATCCTTATTGAAGGCAAAACAAACCTATTGGGTTTATTTAAGGTTTAAATGTTTTTTTAGTAGATTTAAGGCACCGAGATCTAAATTCCCTTATCTGGAAAACCCCAGGTCTCGAGCATTCTGGAAAATGGGTCCCATACCTGTACTAGCTTTTATGATACGATTATTTATCCACTGCATTGACGTGCGTGTCTTGCCTGCCTTCCCTTTCGTCCTTTGCTTTTGGAAAGAGTAAGCCCAAACTGCGGCGGGTGAAAGCTCTGTTTGATTGCCACGCAGACCGCGTTGATGAGCTGACATTTAATACAGGAGAGATCATTGTAGTTACTGATGAAGAGGATCAGAACTGGTGGGTAAGTTGCCAATTCCTCAGCATGAAATATAGGTGCCTCTGCGGAGGATGGAGGGTCTTCAAAAATCTGGATCTTTTCTAGACCATCTTTTAATAAGGTTCCAATAACCTTAACAGGAACAAGACATCTTGTATCTAAAGGAGACAGGCTCATTTGTCTTTTTTTTCCAAATGGAAGCAAGGCAGGGACAGCCACAGTAAAAATGTAGTAGAGCTATGTCTCCCAGCATAACAGCCAAATGGTAGTTGTATCTCCACAATATCAATCTGCTCTCATTTGAGCTATAAATACATGTTAATAATATATTTTAATAATTTGCCTGTCACTGTTTTATCATTTTCCACATGTCACAAACTTGAACAAACTAACCCACCTCTTTGGCTCATTTAATTTCAGAATGGCTACATTGAAGGGCAGCTACACAGAAGAGGAGTTTTCCCAGCGTCCTTTGTGCACATGTTGACTGATTAACAAGCAGGTAACACGGACTACAAAAATGTAGGGGCACAAGGATGGGCAGCCCACCCCCAGTCTGCGGTACATTTGTATATAACATGAAGATAAGCAATCATCTCTATGGAGAATATTCTCTGGCTCTATATCTTGCCACAGAGGAGATAATGGTGATATCCGCCTGCCTTTATCTACCCAGTCGATGCTCCCTTCCGCTAACAAACCGTTAGTCGTTTTTATCAATACGGCTTCAACTTGAGAATTGCCATTTGCAGCTGGTACATTGGGGCAGAAGACATGGATTTTTCTTATTTTCTCAGCTACATCCAGAAACCAGTAACCAAAAATGCCAAAAGACACCCGAAAAAAAAAAATCTGGAGCAATTATTATGCGCAAAAGGCTCTGGTGTCTTCAAAAGTCTGGTAGAGCACATCTCTGGTTTTATTGAATATATATATTCATTCTCTTTCCCTAAATAGGTTTGTAACTATAGTTGGATCTCATGGTTTAATCAGGGGCTTATCCTAAGCACAATGAACTGTGAATTATACCCCAGACCAGGACCAATATCGAGCACTTATTAGTAGGGAAAGAAGAAAAACACAATTATATCTTTTTGTACTTGTTCTGCGAGACACGTATGCTGTTAGAGAAGTATCTTCAAACCACTGCAACATCTGCAGATTTTAGTGTTGAAAACACTAGTCGGGGGCTACATTTACAACCCTTGAATGCGCCTCCTGTTGATTGGTTGGAGAGGCCGCCAGTTAATGGGGTTGGCAGGCAGTAAGACCACTTTGTCAGGCAGCTGTTTACTCCGTGACCTGAATCTGGTATCTGCCAGGAACACTTCTGTCTCTTCAGCAGCTGTTTGGGTCACCGAGTGGGACTGCAAATGTAGCCCCATGCCAATGTATGCCTCTTCTTCCCACTGAAGTACAGCAACATTGCCAGTTTCCCTTTAAAGCTTGTAATATCCTTCACACAGGGGACCTTCTATAAGAGGGACCTTAAGATGAAACACTGAAGCAGAGTCCCATACATATCAGTGTTTCAGCTTCCAACTGCAATTAAGCCATGTCCCTGGGCCACCCTGGCCTTGTCCCTAGGTAATGAGTCGACTTAGGGCACATTATGGATCTTCTGTTGTCCTTAAATTTATAGCCCCTCCCCCACCCAGTGCAGCTCATCAGGCACACACACTGTATATGTCGTATGTGTTTGATTGCCCGGTGTGTCCAATGAGTGCAAATCACAACATTTTTAAAAAATATATATTTTATTTCAAGATTTTATGAAATTTTTATTTCTGCTTTTTATTGCCCACAGTCTTTTGCGATTTTAGTGATCTTATACTTACTGATCACGATTGTGCTTTGGCGATATCATAACATTCACTTTATTTCGTATAAATGTTCCATTCAGCAAACATTGCATTAATCAGAGACTCCCGCACATGCAGCAGTTTCAGCTTTGAAGACCCGAAGCAGCCTGTTTTTGAAGATATTCGGAGGAGATTTCTGCCCTCGCCTTCTGTAGCTCCTCCCAGATGTATGACCAGATTTTAGGATGTTTTTGTTATAGGCAAGGTTTGAGGTATGGTGATTGAGCCATCCAGTCCATCAGATACATTTAAAGGCACATTTATCAAAGCTAGGACCGCCATCAGAAATCGCAGGGCCCAATACGACCAAATTTCCTGGGCCCCCTGGGCTGCGCCCACCGCAAGCCCCACCTACAGGTCCGCCCTCCTCACCCCACAGGTCTACCCTCACAACACAGTAAAAAAACAAAAATATATATTGGTGGCTAGGGTTTCCACATGTTAATAAAAAGATATTGGTGGTCAGGGCCCCCCATAAAAAAACATTTGTGGCCAGGTCCCCCCCATTTAAACATATTGGTGGCTAGGACCCCACATGAGTAAAAAAAATTGGTGGCCAGGCCCCCACATTATAAGAAAATTGGTGGCCAGGGCCCCTTAAACGTCCATGCCTTCCCGAAGTCAGCAGCTCTCAGAAAGACGGGGGCCCGGCTAATCAAGTAAGTGTGGCGTGGCTGGGCCCCCCTTACCCTCGGGCCCCCTACAACTTTCCCCCCTTGATGGTGGCCCTGCCCGGATTGTGGCTAGGGCGGCAAAAAATGCCGCCCAGCCGCATTATGGGGACCTGTGCATCCCCATTCAATAGCGCCGTTTGCCGGCATTTATGCGCAGGTTCGCGTGTGCTCGCGACGTGTAGGGGGAGTGTGGGTGGACGGTAGGACTGCGCAGTTGCCCAATCGGACCACCCGGCCTAGGGGCGCCTGCCTGAGAAATCAGGCTTGATCAAAGGTCAAATTTAGAATTCATGCGAGTATTTTAAAACTCCCATAAATTCAAAATTTGACCAATCGAAGTTTATTAAAATCAAATTGAAACGACCCGAAAATTCGAATAGAACTAGATCAAACTCGATTTGAGTTTTTTTTCTCTGTCAGGAAGGCTGCAAACAGCTCCAAATTGATCCGGGACCTCTCCCATTGAATTGAACAGCAATTGGGCAGGTTTTAGGTGGAGACGATTTGGATTCAAATTCTTAAAGGGGTTGTTTACCTTTGAGTTAACTTTAAGTATGCTGTAGAGAGTGATATTCTGAGACAATTTGCAGTTGGTTTTCATTTGTTATTATTTGTGGTAATATTCCCCTAGCAACCATGTATTACTCTGAATAAGAGACTGGAATATGAATAGGAGAGGGTCCGAATAGAAAGAGGAGTAATAAAAAGTAGCAATAACAATACATTTGTAGCCTTACAGAGCATTTGTTTTTAGATGGGGTCAGTGACCCCCATTTGAAAGCCGGAAAGAGTCAGAAGAAAGACATAATTAAAAAAAACTTTATAAAATAAATGATGAAGGCCAATTGAAAAGTTACTTAGAATTAAAGGTGAACCACCCCTTTTTTTTTTAAAATTGAATTTGAATAACTCTCTAGTTTTGACTATACAAAAAAAAAAAAAGTGAAATTCGAATTTTCAATTTGACCTTTGATAAATCTGCCCCTTAATAAAATAGAACATGGCTTTTTCTTTGTCCTGCTGTTTCCCCTCTGGGCTCTGCCTTCGACACCCAGCTGTTCCCTAGAATAGGTCTGCTCCCGTCTTATTTATAACCGTGAGGCCACATGGATCCATGTCCAGTCTGTTGTAAGCCTAGTAACCCCTAACCCATGTTTGCTTCCTAACATCTTTATGCATCTTTAAAGGGGTCTTACAATTAACTTTTAGTATGATGTAGAGGGTGATATTATGAGATAATTTGCAATTTTTTTTCATTTTTTATTATATGTGTTTTTTGAGCTATTTAACTTATTATTCAGCAGCTCTCTAGTTTGCAATGTCAGCAATCTGGTTGCTAGCGTCCAAATAACCCAGGCAACCTGAAAAGAAAGAGGAGTAATAAAAAGTAGCAATAACAATACATTTGTAGTCTTACAGAACATTTGTTTTTAGGTGGGGTCAGTGACCCCCCCCATTTGAAAGCTGGGAAGAAACTTTCCCTGTTCATTCAGAATCTTCATAGAAAACCAAACCAGCTTTTGCCTTTATAACAATTACAAAGCTTTACAATTATTTAAAGGGCCCCAGAATCCAACCCCCCTCTATAAAAGAATATGCTGTACATGTAATCATGTGACCTATCCTCATGCAGCAGGGTGCCAATGTGCTTAATGGACCGGGAGTGACAAACGCTAAGGTGAATTTTGTTCCATCGATTAATAGAATAAAAGGGCAATTAGTTCATTGTATGAAATGTATTTATTATGTCTGTAATGGGAACCAGCACATTATCTCTGCCCCATATTCCCTGGGAGTTTATTTAATATGCCCAAATCTGCATTGAGTTCAGCAACATGAATAACCAGACATTCTGCAGCCACATCACAAGGAAGACACTTGTCATTAGTGGGACATTTCTAGATGGGCCTTTGGTTCCGTGTAGCAATTGGGTTGGTTATATTTTGTGGCCTTAACCCCCTTCCCCACTCTACTGTCAGTGTTCCTTGCTATGTATATACTGTATATGTATATATCCCTCCAATAATAGATCAGGTACTATAAATATTATATATACTTCTTTATTTATGCAAACATGTTTATCTTGTCAAGAGATCAATAAAAACGAATGATTGTACCAGGTTTCTCCTTCTTTGTTGGGCACTACAGTAGCTGCCCCGGGCTGAGGATGGTGCTATTCCAGAATGATGGCAAGAGAATCTCAGTGTCTTCTAGAGCAGTGCTGTCCAGGTTTTTCCAACTATATCAAGGAAAACTTGTGCTCACCACTAATTATTTCATTAGGCGGGGGTGCAATAATGAGGCTGTGACCACAAAATACATATAGACAAATACAAGATTCCTCTGCACTCAACCCATTATCAATATATTTAAGACAGAGACATTTTGTGCATACAGCTACTAAAAAATGCCTTACCCTTTAAACAAAACAGGGATTGTTAGTCCATATATTGCAATATATTTAAGCTGGTCAACTACGTCAAAGTCATCCCATATCTGGCCAGTCCTATGCTCAATTTTCATCTGATTCATTAAGAATTCTATTGCTTCATTATACATTTTACACAGGGACTAAGTTTTACCTGCAACTTACTAGCTGCTTTCAAAGTAAAACTCCCAAACTTGGCTGCCGTTTTATTAGACACCAGTGGGATCACCTGACTATAGCTGGGAAGGGTGGGAGCTACAACATGGAGCTGGTCACTGCTCCTGTATAACTATGCTCACCACAAAAAAAGGCTGCATGAAGAAAGAATGAACAAGCAGATGCTGAGAGAGGAAAAGTGAACATAAACTCGATTTCAGAAACAATGCAGAATTTTTAATTGATTGTATTTTGCAAGTTTCTTATTTCAGTATGAGGACGCTTATATTAAATTTTCGTTTCCATGATAGTTCCCCTTTAACTTTCTTTGTATTCTTAATCACTTCTTCCCTTACATCCATCCTTCCCTCCATTTCATTATTTGTTCTCTTATAAAAATGGGGAATGGCCATGGTATATAAGGCAAATAGCTGGGTGAGCAGGAGGGCCCATTGGGAGTTTTCCTGGCATTCTGAAGCTTGTCATACCCACTAGAGTCCCTACACTTGGGTGGCCAGGGAAGCCAACTCATTGACAAGGTGCCTAACCGCCAAGCACGCTGGTCTGGTGGGTTCGGGTCAAATTTAGCCAACCATTGTTGATTTGGGTTGGGTGCGGGTCAAAGTGGGGAAGTGCACTCCTCCTCTGCTCCTGAAGATTCCTGTATTGGAACCAGAGGCAGATACAGAAGTAGTGTACGGAGAGAAAAGACGTGGGTACGGGTTGGGTGTGGTTTCTACCATGGCAACATTTTGTGGGTTAAGATTGGGAAATGTTAAAGGAGAAGGAAAGGCTAAAAGTAAGTAAGCTTTATTAGAAAGGTCTTTATAAATACACCAGTAAATTTTCCTGTTTTTAACATAAACCTCCAGGGCTAGGGCTTGAGCATGCTCAGTTTGCTCCTCTCTCCTTCTCCCCCTCCCATTTCCCTCCTCCCCTCCGTGCTGTAATCTGAGCCTAGAACTATGAGAAGCAGGCAGAGACTCGGGCAGGAAGTGATGTCACACCAAGCTTATATGGGCAGCTGCTATCCTAAACAAACGAGAGAGTTTCTAGAGCTGTTACTCAGGCATGGTAAAGCATTTGTAGAATAAATATTGTGTTATAGCTTGTTATTGGCAATGAACTGCTTCGGTAGCTTTCCTGCTCCTTTAAGTTTTTCCTGACTGGCACATCACTATTCCCAAGGGCTTAATCTTGATACGGACGCCATATTCTCAGACTCTTCCAAAGATGAAGAGCCATGTGTGCCCTCCTATTAAATAACCTATGGCTGAGAACAATCACAAGATTTGTGGCAATTTAGAAACCTCCTCCCTCCCACAGGGCATAGGAAACAGAACAGAGCCAGCTGTAAAATTAACCATTAAAAATTCAGGGAGGCACACAACCCCTCGTACCCCAATTCTTAACTTGTGAATTATTATGCCTACAACACGGTAACATCCACTGAAATACCATTGTACAAACCAGCAGGAGCTCCTACAGCCCACCAGGGGGCCCTCTGACTTTATAATTTAGTGAAGATCAAGAAAGGCAGCAACTAACCTGGGAGCCAACAAAACTGCAGCAACACAAAAGAGAAAGCCGGGCACTGGCACAGGAAGTGTAAACTAGTAATGTTGGTACTGACACAGGCAAGGGAGGGCAAGCTGGGCAAAGCAAACCACACGGGTCCTACAGGCAGAAAACAAGGCACAAAAGAGCCTTGACAAGGGATTCAGGACTGAGATTCAAAACAGACCCTGGCATTTCTAGTACACAGAGGCCTGAACAGCCCCCCCCCCCGCCAGCCCAATAAATAGTGACTGTCTATGGCAACTTACTGCAGCCCCTCTGGCATTTGCCACAACCCACAGATTGCCAGTCCGGGCCTGTTCAGGTATACAGGACACAAGGCAATTTACAGGCAAGGTGAGAAAGCATATTCATTGGTGTCAGAGGCACTTCCATATTTGAATTTTGTATGTGCTTACTTAATGTTCTAGTGCTTGTGTCTTTGTAATCGACCACTGGATTGATTGTTTTCTTCGAAGCTCTCTTGCAGCCTCACTATTGCAATATATTGGCCCGAAGAACCAACCTCACCTATAAGCGGAGCCCCTAACAATTCCAGCCTTGGCACAGGGCTCATACAAGAGCTCTCCAGGTGGTCCCTCTACAGTACCATTGGCTGCATGTGGCTGGTGTTGAGATGTCAACCTCTGGAATTAACTGGCAGATTTTGACCCTGGCCATGCCCAACTGCCCCCTAACCAAACATGGCCCTGTCCATGCCCCCTGTCTCTGAGCACAAGTCATATAAAAATCCAGGTGGAAGTGTAGGGACTAATGTTGCCTAGCAGATCCCTATAGATATAATCCCACCTAGTTAAAGTCAAAGTTGAATATGTTGGTTTAGTCACCAACTTCTAGTTTACTCCTTTCTTTCTATGATTTCCCTCAACCTACATTTCCCTGGCACAACCAACTGAACGAACTAGGCCCAACCTTTCTTTTCATCCCTAATAGATTGTGTTTTCTGACTGGAATCATCCACCCCGTGTGACTAGGTTTGCCAGCTTTTCACAAAATTTCTAACGGCCGGTGGTGGGGGCAGGAACAAAAAGGCGGGTTGTAATTGAAAAGGGGCGGGCCATGATGTAAAATGGGTGGAGCCATGTCGCGCAATGGCCAGAAGCCGGAGAAAAGTTAAGTTTTGAGCAGGGGGCCAAGGGCTTTTGTTAAGGGTATTACAAATTTACCGGCAACTACATTGCCGGTAAATTTGTAAGACCAGCCTTGGCAGGTGTTTCACTGGCCGGGTGGCAACCCTATGTGTGAGCAGGAACAGGGTGATCCCATTTACTTCTTATGCTAAACACCCACAGCATCAATAACTCCATCTCCGCAGGCAGTTTCATGGCAAGATATTAGCCTTAGGGCAGTGGCACACAGGGAGATTTATTGCCTGCGCTACCCACCGGTGCCAAATCTGAAAATGATCCACGTAAAACGCCAACAATGCCAAATCACCATATATGTGTTTTTCACGAGGCATTCCACAGTAGTAAATAGAAATGCATTTTCAGGAGATTTGTCGCCAGTGGCCCATGTGCCTCACCCTTACAGTTTGCCGTGTTTCTCTGCTCACTTCATGAGCCAACTGTGATGTTCCAAATGCCCCCTCCTCATATCTATTGCTGACTCAGTAGAATTCTATCTTCTCTGACTATTTCTTGTTTCTGATCTGTGTTTCAAGAGGAGGAGAAGATAAAATGCTGCAGAGTCTGCAATAGATATGAGGAGGGGGGCATTGTACATACACACAAAGGGTGTATGTACAATCTAAAGCTGGCCATAGACGCAAAGATCCGATAGTATGAATCCTCGATTCGTAAGATTTCCGGACCGTGTGTGGAGAGTCCCGACATTTTTGGAGAACTCTCGTTTTGTCGATCGGACAGGTTAAAAAATTTCTGTCGGCTGCTGATAATATCTCTGCATGTATTGCTCGATTCGTAAGATTTTCAGTGGGAGACTGTCACTAGCTTTGGTCGGACATAACTTTCATACGATTGCTGTCAGGGGCAGAACATCGGCTGATCTGTTCTTTTACTACTTTATTTGATCTGAATGGTTAGTGGCAGGTCGGGAGATGGGGAAGTCCGATCGAGGTTTCGAACGATCGAATCTTTGCGTCTATGGCCATCTTAATATATCAAATAACCGAGAATAGAAAAGGAAGGAGGGCAATAGTCAATCAATGGGGCAAATAGAAGAATATTCACCGCCCCCCTCCTTCACATGTCCTGAAGAATTCTGTGTACTTTTTTCACTCTGTTCTATTCACACTGCACTACTCACTGTTGTGCACACTGCTCTATTCTGACTGCACTACTCACTGTTGTGCACACTGCTCTACTCACACTGCACTACTCAATGTTGTGCACACCGCTCTATTTACACTGCACTACTCACACTATTCACTGTTCTACGCACACTGCACTACTCACTGTTATATAGTAATACGTTGGGTACCAGTACTACTTGGACCAGTTCTGCGCCCATTCAAACCTCTGTATTGTTGCTAGGGTAAGGTAAGGCGTTTGTTTAATTTTAAGTTAAATAATTCTAGTATTCATTTAAAATAAACCCCCACACAAGAAATGTACATTCAATAGACCTTGTAAATGACCATCCAATTTAATTGCATACAACAGTGCTGTCCAACTTCTGTGGTACCGCAGGCCGGAATTTTTCTGGACTACGTGGTGGCGGGCAGATAATGGAAGCCAATGTTTACCGCTCCCTCTTTTAAACCACACCATTGTTATCACAAAAAATGTTAATATGATACCCACATTAATTGTGGTAGCACACAAAAAAAAACAAATGGTTGGTGCTCACTGCAGGGATATCACTTATCAATAATATAAGTCATATTAAACTTACCCTTAAATCCATATGCCTCCTCCCCTGTGGATATCCCAAACCCCCAGCACATGGTTAAACACCTTAGGAGACCCAAACAACAATTTCCAAATGCCAACACATCCCCAGAACAAACCCTACCAGGCTCACATCCCAAAGCTAATGTAGGGCAGGCAGAGAGGACCCACACAGTTAGCATAGGGCAGGCAGAGTATGACACACAGTGGCGTAACTAGACCCCTAAGGGCCCTGGTACATAAATCTACAACTGGGCCCCCCTACGTGAAACCAACCCCCCACCCCGTGCATTGGACTGGAACACAGTCTCCCATAGACTCCATTATAATCAAATAATTCAACTTTTTAAAACTGATTTACTTTTTCTGTGTAATAATAAAACAGTAGCTTGTACTTGATCCCAACTAAGATATAATTAATCCTTATTGGAAGCAAAACCAGCCTATTGGATTTATTTAATGTTTATGTGATTTTCTAGTAGACTTAAGGTATGAAGATCCAAATTACGTAAAGATCCATTATCTGGAAACCTCCAAGTCCTGAGCATTCTGGATAACAGGTCCCATACCTGTACTCAAAGCATATGAGCACAGAAGTCTGAAATACATTTTTTACTGTGTTAATGACAACGGTTAATCCGTTTAGCATTAAAGGGGTTGTTCAAAGCTGGAAAGACTCAGTAGGAGAGAAATTAATAAATATTAAAAGAAAAAAATGAAGACCAATTGAAATGTTGGTTAGAATTTACCATTCTATAACATAATAAAAGTTAACCTGAAGGTGAACCACCAATTTAACACTATGGAGGGCATGTGCAAGGCCTCTGCCAGTTACATTACATTCACAACCTAGAGCAATAGGTAAATTGGTGCATGACTTTAGACACAGACTAAATGGAATTAAATATTTACACACAGAACCTGAGGGGATTGGGATAGTTTTTCGGTATCTTGCTGTACAGACTATAAGCAAACTTAGGGGCTGCTCCTGCTGAATTGTGCTTAGTACAGGGAATACCTATACTGTCATAGTTTTATGGGATCTCTCTGTACAGACTATGAGCAAACTTAGGGGACTGTTCCTGCTGAATTGTGCTTAGTACAGGGAATACCTATGCTGCCATAGTTTTATGGGATCTCTCTGTACAGACTATGAGCAAATTTAGGGGACTGTTCCTGCTGAATTGTGCTTAGTACAGGGGAATACCAATGCTGCCATAGTTTTATGGGATCTCTCTGTACAGACTATGAGCAAACTTAGGGGGCTGTTCCTGCCGAATTGTGCTTAGTACAGGGAATACCTATGCTGCCATAGTTTTATGGGATCTCTCTGTACAGACTATGAGCAATTTAGGGACTGTTCCTGTTGAATTGTGCTTAGTTTAGGGGAATACCTAGGCTGCCATAGCTCTATAGAATCTCTCTGTAATGGCTATGAGCAAACTAAGGGGCTGTTACTGCAGATGTTAGACCATGCCCACAGGGCCAGATTTATGGGCAGGTGGCCAGAGGCCACTCGGTCCTGGTGCCGGGGTGCGCAGTTATATCGGCTGCCCGTATATCCCCCTCTGGTGCTGGGGAGCTGTGTGTAGCTGAGCATCTATTTTAACTCTTTCTAAAGTATCTCAGTGTTCTGAAAAAAAAAGCCACTGATGCCCATAAAACACTTAGCAATTTCATGTAAAATACCCCCAGAATTCATAGCAGGATGTCACAGTGGCCCTTCTATGTATACGTACCCCCAAAACTCATAGCAAGATGACACTATGACAGATTAATAACTAGTAACAAAAACAGTTCAAGTCCTTACCAGCACTTGGCTCTTCTGCTGCTGCTCTGTTCTCAAACCCCCCCTTGCTCCCTCCCCCATGCAGCCTGGACAGTTCAAAAGCCCTGTGATGAGAGCCAGACCAGAGCTGCCAGAGAGGGGAGAGCAAGAAAAACATTTTCTTAGGGCGCTTCCTAATGAAACTGTCAGCAGGGAAAGTGGCAGAAATACAGACTGTGCTTTAACCTGCACAACCCCACCCAGCACCTCTTCATTCACTTATCGCTTAAGTTATTATTTATTTCCCACAGCGCACCCTGGAAGCGCTGGGCACCACGTGACGGCAGTCATGTGACTGCCTGATGTCACGCCTCCTTTTCTCTGCATGGAAACTCTGCTGTGTTGCTGTCGCTGCTACTGTTTTATTGCACGTATTGGCGGGGTTGTACCGGGTCTGTCTGGCAGCTCAGACACTTGCCAGGAGCAGACAAGTATACGCTCATTAACGTAACCCCCACCCCCTCGGTGCTGACTTACTTTGCGGCTGTAGCCGACTACAGCTGGCTACAGCGTGGCGCGATCTGCCGGGGGCCCTGCGGGGGGTGCGGGCCCTGGTCCAATTGCACCCCCTGCTCCCCCGGTAGTTACGCCACTGATGACACACACAGGGAGCATAGGGCAGGCAGAGTATGACACACACAGGGAGCATAGGGAAGGCAGAGTATGGCACACACAGGGAGCATAGGGCAGGCAGAGTATGACACACACAGGGAGCATAGGGCAGGCAGAGTATGGCACACACAGGGAGCATAGGGAAGGCAGAGTATGGCACACACAGGGAGCATAGGGCAGGCAGAGTATGACACACACAGGGAGCATAGGGCAGGCAGAGTATGACACACACAGGGAGCATAGGGCAGGCAGAATACAGCAGGAGACGGAAACCTATCAGGGCCACTCTAAAATGTACTACATACAGTGATACAGTGCTGCTGACCCTTCAGCAGTTTGTATGAGTGTGAACAGGTGAACAATGTGGGCAGTTTCAGTCTCAGGTGTGAACAGTACAGGCCTTTAGGGGTGTGAACAATGCAGGGAGGATTACAGGTGTGAAAAATACAGGGGATTACTGTATTAATTTGCGGTGTAAACAACGCAGGGGCCAGTTAATCTCTGCAGTTATACCTTTTAAATTTTACACATGGTAAGTAGTCGCAGCATTTAGACTTTCATGTGGGGGCCACAGGCCGCCAGTTGGACAGCATTGGCATACAGCATTCTTAAAGTCCATATCAAAATGGATGTATATTTAGGACTTTAGCTAGGGGTAGGCAGCAGAGGGCCCAATATTGCAGGTTGGGAGCAGAAACGTAACTAGAGGGGGGCGGGCCCTGGCGCAGGACGCACAGCTGGGCCCACAGCCCCCCTCCGTACGCCCGGAACTGGCCGGGAATAAGCGGCGAGCTAACTGCCGGGGGGCCCTGGCCCGCTCGCACCCCCTGCTTCCCCGGTAGTTCCGCCACTGGTTGGGAGTCATTCTGGCCAACCACCATGGGGAGGGTGGCAACCCAGCAAGTAGACTGTCCACCTGGTGATGAGGATGTGAGTGAGTAGGTGGGGTCAGACAGGACACCATTACTACTAGGTGCAGTCTTGCATATACCTTTCCCCTTGTTCCAGGATCACTAGTGCAGAGAGTATATTTGTCACCTCCAACCAGAGGCGCGCCAGGCAAGCCGGGCGCCCAAGGCAGCCCAGCTGTCAGCTCGCCCCCTCTCTTCCTCCGTCACACGCGCTGGTGTGCATGCGCAGGAATGTCGCGGGTGCGCAGGAACGGCGCGTGTGCGCATGAGCATGAACGGCACGGGTGCGCAGGAACGGCGCGGGTGCGCAGGCAGGGTCGATTCTGGCTATAATGCCGCCTGAGACGGCCTTCTTTCGCCGCCCCCACCCCTCCCCACGGCACTAACCTTTATAGCGCCGGAGAGGGCAGGGGCGGTCCGCGACGCTTAGTGCAGAGAGCGCAATAGCGCTCTCTGCACTAGAAGAGCCGAATTTCCGGTTTGAAAACCGGAAATTCGGCTCTTAGTTACCAGGAGCGGCATTTTTGCCGCCCCTGGCAACCAAGGGGGCGCTGCCGCCTGAGGCGAGTGTCTCAACTCACCTCATTGGTGGAGCGCCCCTGTGCGCAGGAACGTTTGGGCCGTATTGCATACGCGAAGTTCCAGGTGAGTCCAGTCTAGGGGTAGGCAGAAGAGGTAGCTGCCCAGCGCCCCCTAATCGTTGCGCCCTAGGCAGCTGCCTCTTCTGCCTACTCCTATTTCCGGCCCTGCCTCCAACTAGGGTTGCCACCTGGCCGGTATTTTACCAGCCTGGCAGGTAAAAATGATGGCTGATCCCAATGTTATTAATAAGGAAAAAAGATAAATATATAGGAAGGCTGGTATTTTTTTCCAGAAAAGGTGGCAACCCTACCTCCAACATGAGAATCTGAATTCCCAGCTACGGAAATGTCCCTGTTTAAGTGAACAGAGAACAATTTTCAAAAATCAAACACAAAATCAAATAAAAATAAAAAAAAACAGTTATTTTGCAATTATCTGCTGCCCATAATTTGAGTTGGAATATACCTGCCTGCAAATATTGCATTAGGCCTGAAAACAAAGTCTTATTTTGTATTTGGCACACACAATGGCCAAATAACTGTTGTGCAATATTTACTGAGCGTTGTACAAGAGTGAAAGTACTATAGCCTATACATACTGTATACCGCCCCTACTTTTTTTTTTTTTTTTTTTTTTTCACAAATGTTTTTATTAGTTTTAAGATACAGACAAAATAGTTCGAAACAAAATTAAAAGAAACAGAAAAGAAAAGTAATATATACAGTCAGTGCCAAGTACAGATTCTAATAATAGAAAGCAAAGACAACAACAATGGTCGAAAGTCATGCCAAGTGTTTGCAGTAGAAAGAAACGGAGAAGCAATCCCCCAATTGCAGACATTGAAAGCTACTCACAGTTGAAAATTCCGAAGACGGCAGGTTAGAACATTAGAGGCTATTCAGTTTATGAAAAAGTATCAGTAAACAATCGATTAAGACTATGACTCCTGGGGGGTCCCATAGTAGTTGGATGTTGTGGGTTTCCCTCCGAACTCAACAGGTGGTCCGCCTCACAGACAAGATCGGTCCCCAGCAGCAGCTCCCTGTCATACCATGTGGTGTTGTGAAATGCGGGATAGCCAAGTGTGTAAGATAGATTTTCTGGCCGCCGCCGCCAATCTTTCAGCTAGGGCTCGTTCCGACTTGGAGATGTGAAGGGTAGAATGCAGTTTACTAAATATAGCCCAAGTGGCAGAAACAGTTAGCGTTTTACCAGTCAAGGTTTCCCAATAACTGGCGACTTCCCTCCAGAACTGCTGTATAAGTGGGCAGGACCATAAGCAATGTATCATATCAGCTGTGGGCGCTTCGCATTTGAGGCAGTTATCCGAGTACGTCGTACCTATGTGGAATCGCTTTAAAGGTGTCAGATAAGTATGGTGTAACAGTTGCAGGGACATTTCCTGATATACACTAGCAGGCAAAGTATTCATCATTCGAGCGTGATAACGAAGAATGTCCACATTATCAGCACGTGGAATGATTGAGGTCCACTTCGTAAAAGCCGTAGTGTCAGTATCAGCATCAAGAGTTGTCCTTATCTGTTTGTAAATGTGTGCAGTAGATTTGATAGTATCGCGTTTGGGCCACAGTGAATCAAGTGGGCTATTTTTATCCCTGTCCGACAGGCAAGTCAAGCGTTGCGTGACAAAATGTAAGAGCTGTAGCAGTGAAAATTGATGAGATTGTAAAAAAGGGTATTTCTCAAGCAAGGTAGCCATGGGTTGTAACGAAATATCGGGGGTGATCACGTCTTTAATATTCTGCAGGCCGTTTGTTTGCCAAGCGTTAAAAATCAGACTATTCAAACCCGGGGGAAAGTCCTTGTTACCAAGCCAGATGAGGTTTATTGAATTAAAAGGGGAATTAAAAGGGGAAAGATCTGCTCGCTTCCGAATAGAGTTCTGTAGGTGTGGATAAATAGGGGGTGTCCCTGCATGTTCTTAGGGATTTCCTGCATGGGTGTGTGTAATAGTGAGTTAAGTGACACCCCCTCCGACAGGGCAGCATCTAGGGAGATGGTGGTGTATATGTTCCGGTGGTGAAGCCAGTCACCCACATATCTAAGAAGAGCCGCATCGTTGTATTCCAGTATGTTCGGGAGATTGAGACCACCTTCATGTTTTTGGTATTGGAGTGTGGTGAATTTTATTCGTGGACGTTTCTTATTCCATATAAAGGTCCGTAAATGTGTTGAAGTCTCCTGTTATCAGTCAGGGAAATGCGGTAAGGCAACATCTGCAATTTATAAAGTAATTTAGGGAACATAGTCATTTTTATTAAATGGATCCTACCCGAAAACTTTAAAGTCGTGTTCATCCATTTTTGAGTGTCTTGTTCAATTTGGTCAATGGTACTTCTAATATTGGATCTGTACATGTCCTTATGGTGCTGCGTCAAACAGATACCCAGGAATTTGATATGGTGTCTAGCTTTCTGAAATGGAAATGGAGTCGCCCAATCCGAGGGGGTAGTGTGTTGAAGGCGCAAGGCTTCGGATTTCCCCAGATTAATTTTAAAACCGGCTATGGTGCCAAATGCATCGATTTTTTCCAGAATTACTGGTAATTCAATGTGTGGCTGATGTAAAAAAAGGAGGATATCGTCCGCATAAGCTATCAGCTTAATCCTTTGTGTACCGATCGGAATACCCTGAAAAGTATCACTATCAAGTAACTGCCTCAGCAGAGGATCTAGGGCTAAGTTAAAAAGTAGCGGTGAAAGGGGACAGCCTTGCCTGGTGCCCCGTCGTATTGGGAATCTGGGTGAGTTTGTTCCATTCGCCGTGATGTGAGTGTAAGACTGGGAATATAGGGTTCTAAATAAATTGAGCATTTGTATGCCAAAATGTTGGAATTTGAGTAATCGTTTAAGGTGAGCATGCGTTATCCTATCAAAGGCTTTATCCGCATCTAGATTAATTAATATACCGTGTTTTCTCTCCTCCAGATTACAATGATATATAGCAGCTATAGCCTTCCGGAGAGCTTGGACCGGGTATCGCCCTTTGAGGAACCCTACTTGGTGAGTGGTAAGTATGTGCGGGAGGATGAGTTGCAGCCTGTCTGCCATGATTTTGGTCAAAAGTTTCAGGTCCTGATTCAATAAAGAGATGGGTCTATACGAGGAAGGAAGAGTGAGATCTTTCCCCTCTTTCGGGATCAATATGATCCTGGCCTCGTTGGCCTCATTCCACAGGGGGGAACCCTGTAGAACATCATTAAAAAGCGTAGTAAGTAAGGGGGCTAGCTCTGGGAGGAGAATTTTGTAATACTCAGCGCTTAGACCATCAGGGCCTGGGGATTTCCCGTTTTTTAGACGTTTTATCGTCGACACAATTTCTTGTTCAGTCACAGGTGCGTCTAAGATTTCCCTATCCTGTACCGAGAGTTTAGACAGCTGGGCATCTCGCAGGAAAGAAAGACCTTCCTCAGGAAGATCCTGGTTTTCTTCGTAGAAAAGTCTAAAGTAAGATTCTAGTTCAGCCATAATGGTGTCAGTATCCCGGGCCCAACCATCCTTTGTTTTTAACTTTTTAATAAAGTGTGACGTAGCGTTGAGTCTGGTCAGTCTAGCTAAAAGCCTACCCGGTTTGTTTCCCCACCTGTAAAACCTATTCCTCGTATGAGAGATTTTGTAGTGAGCACTGTCATGTAATAAAGTATTGAATAAAGCCTTTGTGTCTGAGTATTTCCTTTTATCCTCCTCAGAGTTCGTACGCTTGAAAGCCTTATAGTGAGTCGTGAGTTCCCGTTGCAGAAGCATGTATTTGTCCCGAAAGCATTTTTTTTGTCTAATTATGTACGCAGTAATATGGCCTCGTAGTACAGGTTTGGAAGCCGCCCACAGTAGATTTTGGTCTTCCCAGTGTTGTATGTTATCGTCTAGATAATTCGCCCAATGCTGTTTAAGGTAAGTTTGGAAATCAGAGTTCTCGGACAGGTAGGAGGGGAATCGCCAGTTATATGATGTCGTCCTGGAGACAATTTGTTTCAAAATCAGAGTGACTGGGGCATGGTCGGTTATATGAATGTCGCCTATGGCAGAGGCCAAAATATTGGAGGTTTGGGATTCGGCTAGAAAGAAATAGTCAAGCCTAGAATGTGTCCCGTGAGCTCCTGAATAAAAGGTATAATCCTTGGTGTCCGGGTAAGTAAACGTATAAGTGTCGTGCAATTGTAAAAAAAATTGTAAAAAATTGTAAAAAGGTATGTAATGGGGCGATCCTTCTGATCGGGTATCTGGAGGTGGCGTCCGATCTGTCCATAAAGCGGTCCCACACTGTGTTCATATCGCCGCCCAATATCAGGTTGGTGGGTCCCCAGGAGTCAAGCCGTTGCATTAATTCTGAAAAGAAAAAATTATTGTCATCATTTGGGGCATATACGTTAACCACAGTATATTTCGAGTCAGGAGTTTCAATGTCTACAATCAGGTAGCGTCCATTTTTGTCTCTATATGCTTTAGTCACGGAGCCATTCAATGATTTATTCAGTAAAATTACTACCCCCCTAGATTTAGCAGTGTAAGATGCCACTATTTGCTCCTGAATCCATGAGTCTCTCAATGCTATTTTATCAGCGTTTTTCCAATGCGTCTCCTGTAAAAGGACGATGTGAGCTTTCTCACGTTTCAGAAAGTCCAGGACTTTCCGTCGTTTTATCGGGGTATTTAAGCCAGCAACGTTCCAGGAAAGTAGTTTAAGGTGTTTGGGTTGATTAGTCAGGGAGAAATGTTGCGCGGGTTCACCCATGTTAGTAAATTTAACCAATACCCGTTTTAGGGGTGAGCAGGGTGATCCTTAGCTGTCGGGGGATAAGCATTCTGTCCCAGCGAGCAGAAGCCATCCTGGGGGAGTCCGTATGGCAAACATGGGAGGGGCAGTTATAGAGATCTGTCTCAATCACTTGGCAAAATAAGAACAAAGTAACTATATACAAAGGAGGAAAGGGGTTTTCTAATGTAGTCATTACAACCTTAAATCCCAGATACAACCACAGTAATATGGGGAGACAGAATAGAGCTGTCACGATAGGCGGAGGAGTTCAATCAAGTAAATTAACATTGGTGTGGTAGGTAGGTGAAGAGGCAGAAAAGTAGAGAGAAAGGTGTGGAGACATGCAAAAAACAATGGAAATTAGCAACATTTGCATGGGTGCAGAAAAACAATAAAAAGGAAGGTAAAAGTAATATCCGATGATGAAAACCAAATGTGGGAGAGGGTGGGTCAACAAGGTTCCAACATCTAGTCAAACCATGGAAGAATGGGATAGCATAGTCAATATCTCCAGGACAATGCCACGTACGGTGAGAGTTCCAAATGGAGGGCCATAATCAGGAGTCACAGATCACCGAATCTGCCCCCAAGTCATGGTCCCTGGATAGGTCATGCAGATGCGGAGGAGAATCATAATCAAACAGAGGGGGGAAATTGTAGTGGTGTTGCAGCATCAGACCCAACCATGGAGAAGTGGAGCAGAATAATCAATATCCATAGGGAACATCCAACCACGATGACAACTTCAGAGTCAGGGACACAATCAGAAGTCACTCATCAGCCAGTTGTCGAACCATCCCCTCATCAAGATCCCGTAGGAAACGATACTAAAGCAATAGGTAACAGTAACCAGGGTAAGTGGGGGTTCAACAGGATACTCAAAAAAAAAAAAACAAAAAAAAAAAAAACAGAAAAACCGGAGGCAGCAGTCAAGAGTCGGGAGCGGCCAAGAGGTGAACCAACCCCCTGTATCAAATTTCCATAAGAGGTAGTGCAAGGGGACAGCAAGCAGTAAATGGGAAAAACGGAAGGTAGGTCCACCAGCTCAGGTCTGGGAGTTAGACTCAACGTATTTCAATGCTTGTTTGGGGTCTTCAAAGAAGCGGATTCTGCCGGTATCTCTCTCAACAATTTTGAGTTTTGCCGGGAACATGAGAGAGAATTTGTAGCCAGAGTCATACAGTTTTTTGCAGACAGGTGCAAACTCTCTGCGTTTTGCCGTCACGGAAGCAGAGTAATCCTGGAACAGTAAAATGGAATGTCCATCATAGTTAAGGTTACGTTTCTTTCTGTAGGCTTCCAGGATCCTGGTTTTGTCAGTGAAATTCAAAAGTTTAAAGATGACTTGTCGCGGACGTTGAGCGTCCTGGGTCGGAGGTGGGCCGATTCTGTGAAATCGCTCCACAAGATAGGGAAGGTATTGGTCCTCAATACCAAGGGCGGTGGGAAGCCAATCATGTATGAGTTTATCCAGGTCTTTAGCTTTGACTGATTCAGGAATCCCCACCAATCTCAAAATGTTTCTCCTACTACGGTTCTCCAAATCCTCTACTTTATCAGACAGGATAGAGATCTCCTTCTGCTGCAGATCAAGTGTGGATTGTGCCGTAGTTAAATTGTCTTCCAGGGTCGATATTCTGTCTTCAGCCTGGGTCAACCTCTGGGATTGGTTGGTCATTTGTTGTAGAATTTCAGAGACAGATTCCTTAATGCTTGCCAGCTTCTGGTCAAGCAGAGGGCCTAGAATGTGAACCATGTCTTCCACATGAGAAGCGGCAGAATCAGTTTGGGTTCCCATTTCCATATCACTTTCGGTCTGAGCGGCTTCTTGAGTCTGTTTCTTGTCTTTTGGCTTGGTGATTGTCCTACGCGAAGTCATAGTAGTAGGTTGGCCTAAATATTTTTCCATCACGTGGTGGCAGTCCCAAAATCATGGAATGCAGAGCCTACTTAAGAGAAATGGTCATCAATTGAACAGGTGTACAGTGGTTGTATCATCCAAAGGTCCTATATCATGGTAGAACGTAAGGTGCTATAATAGAAAGGCAGTCCCCCTCCTCGAAGCAACATCGCTGCAGTGAAAGATTTAGGCATAGGCAGCAGACGATGCCCAGCAATTGCTGTAACACAGGAAAGTCAGAAATGTGGGTGCATACCCAGTTATCCAGCTCGCAAGAGCGGTTCAGTGCGCACAGATAGCAGCAGTGAAAATACAATATGGCAGTTTCGCTGATATGGGGCAAAAGCAGGTGGCTGAACTGTGAGGTGGTGGGAGCCCAAATGGTAGCTGGTGATGCCCTCACGTTGGCGTGGCAGAAATTGGCAAATCACTGTTGCATAATAAACATCAAAACATAACTGCGTCACTGGACAGTAGCAATAAATAGTATTCACGCTGTAAGGATCAATATGAGATCAGGGAGGCAGTAGTAGTGGAAATCCTGCCAGTTTGTAAGTTAGGCCGTCTGCTGCGTCATGCAAGCAAATATGGCCCAGCCACAGTAGACAGTAACTGCATCACACAGCTGGTGGGCAAAGGAGTGCATACGGTGGGATCGTAGCCGGATATAGGAGCTGTGGGCAAGTGGTAGTGGCAATGGGCCGTGAAGGTGCGCTAAGCGCGAAGGCAATTGACAGGGCCACGTGGTATGTTGGGCCTACCAACTTGGCGTTGCCGCCGCATAGGCTTCAGCAGGGACAATCAGCGCCAGGCAGCTAGGCGAGGCCTCCCCGGGAATCAGCAAACCCAACTGTGAGTATCGCGTTATAGCAGCGTATACTTCACCGGGAGCGGGTCCACGTCCGGTCCTTCTAGGAGTCCGCGTAGCGGGGGACTGGAGCCAGTCCGTCTATGTCCAGTGACGGTGTAAGTAGCGCGCTGGCCTCCGGGGTCGCAGGAGGGGGGAGAGTCGGGAAACTTCAGTCCCCAGTTTGCCCCCAGGTATTCCGCCGTAGTATCACCACCTTTGCCGTGCAGTTTTGATGGAGCTGCGGTAGTTGTAGCCGCAGAAATAATCAGATGATGGCGGAGCTCTATTAAGATGCGGCCATTAGCTGTGGCACGCCCCCCGGAAGCCCGTAATGCCCCTTTGCATGTCCTACCGCCCCTACTTTGCACAAGAGGGAGTCATTTAATACAAGGAAGTGAAACAGAAGTGATTGCATTAGGAATATGAACACCAAAAATCCCCGGATTAAATCAACCGGACCTTAATCCAATAGAAAATTTGTAGCATGAAAAAAAAAAAAAAAAAGGTGTTTCTGATGCAAAACCAAAATGCAGAAGAATTGTGGAATGTAACAGGTGCCAGAAGTTGGTGGACTCCATGTAACACAGATGTGCAGCAGTTCTCAGAAACACTGATTATACAACTAAATATTAGTTCAGTCATTCAAAGGAAAGCAAAATCTTGATGCATTTTTCAGTTTATACAGTGAATATTTTTTTCTTTCTGTGCTCTGCAGTATTGGGGCAGGCGGTTTATTAAAGCTAAATGCTAATAAAGGCCAAGCAAACCACAGTACATTACAATAATAGTCTCTGTATGTAAGCAGGCCTGGATTTGTGGAGAGGCCATCAAGCCCCGGGCCTAGGATGGCAGGAGTTTAGGGGGTGGCATGCTGCCCAACCACACCCACATTGGTTCAGAAACACTGGGGATGAGCAGGAGATACGATAGTTTTTTTAAGTCTCCCGTGTGCAATCCCAATGATGAAAATTTGAGTGAATAAAAGGGAGGAATCGGGGGTGACAAACGACAGGGCCCTCTGTGTAGGGTTGCCATCTGGCCTGTATTTTACCGGCCTGGCCAGTAAAAATGATGGCTGATCCCAATGTTATTAATAGGGAAAAAATATAAGTTGTAAATATGAGTTGTATGTAAAGGTTGCCATAGACGTAACAATTGCTATCTTTCTTGAAAAAGATCTTTCCAAGAAAGATTGTTCGTTTCAATACACATGTGTAGAGTTGAATCATCAGATATACAGGTAGATGTTTGGGTGCCTTCAAAGGCACCCGATCAAAATTTTCTGTCCAGCCCGATTGACGAGCCGACCGATATCCAATACCGGTCGGCTCTTTCCCCACCATACACACACTGAATATCGCATGAAATTCGTATTATCTGTGTGTCTATGGCCACCTTAAAGGGATCCTGTCATCGGAAAACATGTTTTTTTTCAAAACACATCAGTTAATAATGCTACTCCAGCAGAATTCTGCACTGAAATCCATTTCTCAAAAGAGCAAACAGATTTTTTTTATATTCAATTTTGAAATCTGACATGGGGCTAGACATTTTGTCAATTTCCCAGCTGCCCCCAGTCATGTGACTTGTGCCTGCACTTTAGGAGAGAAATGCTTTCTGGCAGGCTGCTGTTTTTCCTTCTCAATGTAACTGAATGTGTCTCAGTGAGACATGGGTTTTTACTATTGAGTGCTGTTCTTAGATCTACGGGGCAGCTGTTATCTTGTGTTAGGGAGCTGTTATCTGGTTACCTTCCCATTGTTCTTTTGTTTGGCTGCTGGGGGGAAAAAGGGAGGGGGTGATATCACTCCAATTTGCAGTACAGCAGTAAAGAGTGATTGAGGTTTATCAGAGCACAAGTCACATGACTTGGGGCAGCTGGGAAATTGACAATATGTCTAGCCTCATGTCAGATTTCAAAATTGAATATAAAAAAATCAGTTTGCTCTTTTGAGAAATGGATTTCAGTGCAGAATTCTGCTGGAGCAGCACTATTAACTGATTCATTTTGAAAAAAAAAATTTCCCCATGACAGTATCCCTTTAAGTCGGGTGTACGTTAAGGTGGCCATAGACGCACAGATAATATCGTACAAAACTAATTTACGTCCGATATTCGTTGCGTGTATGGTGGAAAAAGAGCCGACCGATATCGGCAGAAAACTTGGATATCAGTCGGCTCGTCGTTCGGGCTGGACGGAAAATTTTGATCGGGTGCCTTTGAAGGGACCCAAACATCGCCCATTGTTAGTGCTGAATCGTCAGATACAGGTAGAATTCTATTATTTCTTCCCGTATAATCTACCTGTATATCTGACGATTCAGCTCTACACGTGTGTATTGAAACGAACGAGATCTTTTCCAAGAAAGATCGTAATTGTTACGTCTATGGCCACCTTAACTCGAGGACTCCCTGTAGATGCAATTTATCAGGAGCCTATTGACTTGCCTACAATTCATGGGGCAAGAAACCACAACACCCAGAGAAAATCTGCTTGGAAAGCTAAGAATTAGTATCCAGGATCCAGGATCTCAATTCTACAAGTTAACAATCAAACCCACCGTACTACCATGAACTCATTTCCACTGCCTGCCATTCTTTCAAGTGCTGGTGAACAAAAGAACACCTGGTGTCATTCACAGATGCATGTGAGAAAGTGTTGTGATACGAGGCTTCTATTCAGCCAAAACACCTTGATACTGTTCCTTCCTGCTGCCCCCTCCCCAGGTCATTAGCAACTTCCTAAATAAGAACTGACAAATACAGAGAGGAAACATGGTTTCACCTTCATTTCTTTCAACTATTTCTAAAGAGAGAGGGAATATATATATATATATATATATATATATATATATATATATATGTATGTGTGTATGTGTGTGTGTATATATATATATATATATATATATATATATATATATATATATATATACACACACACATATATATATATACATATACACACACACATATATATATATATATATATATATATATATATATATATAGTGAGGGTCGAAACGTCGATCTGTGCAACAATAAATAATTACTTTTTTTGCCAGACCCTGTTGTGCAACAGCTTTCATTCGATTTTTATACATATATTCTGTTAGCACCAGGGCAACAAACCCAGATAAGTGAGTGCAGGAGGCGTTCTACAATTTTTTTGTATATATATATATATATATATATATATATATATATATATATATATATATATATATATATATATATATATATATATATATATATATATATATACATACACAACCACACACACATTTTCATATTTTTATGCAAGTTAACGGGAACCTCCCTTAGCTTATAACAAGGTTACAGATATTTAGAAACATTGGGGTAACAGTCACCCTGCTATAGTTCCAGAGGGTCCCAGGGCACAAATAATCACCCCAAATCTCCCCCTAACAGGCCTTCAGTCCGAGTCCCCTTAGCTCATAACAAGGTTACAGATATATAGAAACATTGGGGTAACAGTCACCCTGCTATAGTTCAGGGGTACCCAGGGCACAAATAATCAATCACCCCAAATCTCACCCTAACTGGCCTTCAGGCTGGGCCCCTTAGCTCATAACAAGGTTACAGATATATAGAAACATTGGGGTAACAGTCACCCTGCTATAGTTCCAGGGGTACCCAATGCACAAATGAGAACTCACCCCAAACTCTCCCTAACTGAAGTACTGCATTTCTCTTTCGTTAATAGCAGATGCCGTTTTCTTTGGTAAAGTTCATTTGCCTTCATGTTTAGAGTTTGGCAGATACGAAAGGCACAAGGGCTGCACGAGAGTGCAACAAAACCCCTGATGTTATGTTTGGGTCTAAAGCAGCGCAGCACAGGATTATGAGGGCTGAAAAGTCACAAGTTCGTTAACCACCCGAATGCAGCAAAGAAAAACACCACCCCCTGTTAGCAGCACACCAATATTTCCTGCCTATGTAAGGGGGAAGGGGTGGCTGTAGAGAGGATGTGATCTGGAACTCCCCACACTTGCACATAATTCACTATACAGCTCAACCCACAACAGGTTCTGTCTGCAATATATATACACCCAAGCAAGCCTGTAAGGTAAGGACCGTTTTGGGAGTTGTTTAGAATGGGGATTATGCATACAAAATCTGTGTATGGCGCAGGATTAAACACATTGCTTTCTTGTGTATTTCTGATTTGGTTTGGCTGTTACCTACACCATCAAACAAGAGAAGTGTGCAGCACTGTGTATACAAGTAGTGCTATGAAATAAAACTATACAAACAGACAGGGATTTGTATACATATGTATTACTAGAGCCACACCAGTGACCCAACAATGGAGGCAGCAGATCAGCGAGTGTCACAACAATATAGGGGTCGGAGAGGCACAATTTCAATATACTGATCTAAAAACAAGAGGGCCTGGCTATTCCCATATAAAAAGAAAAAAAATGTAATTTAAATACAAAGCTAGAATGCTGTCACAATCTATTCACATGTAACTTTAGCCTATAATGGAACACCCCCTGACACCAATGCTACAGGCAGATAGCCAGACAGCAATTGCATTGGTACAAGAGGCATCAGGGGGATTTCTGTTACATAGCCCCCAACCATTTAAAAATAGAAAGAGGGACAAAAATTGATGTGCGCAGCAACATTTTCGGACCATACCTGTTTTATGGCCGTGCCCCCTAATTGCCGTGTTCATTTTGCAGGTTATGGAAAGTTTGAACACATTACTGCGGGTTTTGGGGTCAGGTTTTATGTGTTATTACAGTTGTACTGATAAAGGTGGATAGCCCTTTAAACGGCTAGTCACAGTTTTCGCATGAGACCTGCTTATCTTAAATAGTTACAATTCTTTCCTTTCTTATCTTAAATTGTAACAAATGCATCTGCCACGTATTCTGGGCTCTCTGCCAAAAGCCAATTAAGTTTCAGAAACTTGGTATCTTTTTCTGGCTGTTCAGTGCAGGTGGTTAAAGAAAAAGTCAGGAGATTTCAGTAACAATCCGGCACTGTAGGTTGAGCTGTCTAAATCGGGACTGTCCCGTGAAAAACGAGACAGGTGGGAGGTATGCAGTTACATTCAATGCAAGGTGGTTCAACTGGCAGAGAAAACACCACATGTGCCAAGAGCCTTACATAGTTTATATTTTCCAATAAATGCTTAGTCTCATTGACATTAAAAAAACAGGAACTAGGGGGAGGCAGCAGTCTTTGCTGCAGTTTGTGGGGTGGCACAATTGGAGAGAGAACGAGTTAGGGGACAGGAGTGGGCGAGTAGTAAGCTGTGGAGGGGCTGTGCAGTGTTGGTTGGGGCTGAGGGTTTGGCGGAGAGAGAAGTTGTTGGGGGTAACAGGCAGGGTACAAGGCCAAGTAGTATTACAACCAATAAGACCTGGTCCTGCTGTTACATATGGCTCCATCAGATGTTCACTTAGAAGTATGGAGTTTGGAGTCCTTGTGCTGGGAGTCTTAACTGCATTAAAGAATTAATTATCTCTAGGGCAGCAGTTCCCAAACTTTGGGGCTGTCCTCAATAACGTATTAACTAGAATATTAATAGATGTTACTGGGCCCCACAGCGTATTCAATTTAGGGTCCCAAAACATCGATAAATTGACCTATTCTACCAAAATATATTAAACATTGCTCATTAATTTGTGCACTACTGGGCCCTTTACACTTCTGCAAGCCTAGGGTGGAACCCAGCTCACAAGGGCAGGGGGAGGGGCATGAATCGGGAGCCAAGGGAATTTGTCCCGCTCTGCAACTACTGCCTTAGGGGCTGGGAAAAGTACAAATTTTCAGCTTCGCTTTCTGGTGACCGCACAATGAACGGCACAACAGGAAGTGACACGCAGAACAGTTTCCATGTTGCCGCATGTGCAGAAACATAGAGGCCCGAGGTTTTCCACCGATAAAGTTTCTAGTTATTAGATGTCCCAATGTGCCATCTTTATACACCAGGGAGCGGTGATGGAAGTCTGTGCCCCTTATCATTCAGATGTGCAGGTTAGGGAGCGCCAGGGGCAACAAGGCATAGAAGTACTATAGGGCTGCATTATTGCTGAGGTGACACAGTAGATAAATGGTCTACACAAAACAATTGGTGTAAAGCACATAAGCTAAAAGGACTGTTAATGGCCTCCGTTTACTGAGGTCACTAAATGAGCCTCTTTGTCCGTTGCTTGGGGCCTGATTGGCTTGATCCAATAGTTGGCCTGGGAGCAATGCGGTATTCACATAATGGGATATTTAAACCTGTCCAATAGATATCGGGCTGATATTGAAGCTCTTTTTAGCCTTCTTTGTCCTTTATTTGATTTTTTTTTCTAGGAGACTATAATTTAGCTAGACTGCCATTTTATTTGCTGCGAATTACTGACAGACTTAATATTTGTACACCTCAGTTATGTAACAGTGTCACAGCTTGTCAATTTGATTGAGATCAGGACTGGGAAATTGTAGGATATTCACATTTTTGTTCTTGAGCCCCTCTAGTGTTACTTTGCCTTGTGTTTGGGATCATTAACCTGCTGAAGGAAGAGGTTTTGGCAAACTAATATCCATGAAGGCGGGTGTAGAACATTTGATAGGATGACCCATAAGTACACGGTGGTTGAATTGTGCAAAAATACAGGGAAATCTGTTTCAGGCTGCTAAACTGAATGTTGGTTTTAAAGTTCATCAGAAGGACAATGATACTCAGCACAATGCCACTGGATCGGCTAGAGAACAAAAAGTGAAGGTTCAACAGTGGCCATCGAAGGATTTCAGGGACGGCCGCCCTACCCACCGCGGGCACACGAAAGCGCCGGAGCACTGGGGAGCTGTGCGTCCCCAGTGCTTCCCATATAGCGGCTGATCTGTTCTTTTACTACTTTATTTGATCTGAATGGTTAGTGGCAGGTCGGCAGATGGGGAAGTCCAATCGGCCAAGGATTTGAACGTTTGGATCTATGGCCAGCTTTAGGTAGATACAGGACAGGAGCAAGAGAAGGGGGGTGAGGTACACAATATATATATTTTATTATTATAGATATTTCTATCTATATAGATATATAGTGAGGCAGAGAGTTATTAGAGGTGGAGAGGTGAGTCTGGCGGTAACTCAGCAGATTGAGAAGGGAAAGGGTAAAAGAGGACAGTGAATAGAGTGAGAACATGGATAGGTGGGGATTCAATGAAGCAGCGGGGCAAGAAACTGTAGGTGCTAACAAAACAATATATTTATATATGTGGCAAGAGAATATCCTTTATTATACAATACAAGTTTGGGGGGGCAAGTGCCCCCCTTGCCCCTATCTGTGGACGCCCATGTGAGTACTGACTGTTTCTTGTAACGTGCAGTTATAGCCTGCCATATTGTTTGCTGGGGGCCTTTGGGTCTTTAAGTTATATCCAGCACTGTAAGCTGTCAATAGTAAATGCTAACAAAGCATACAGTATATTTCCACTCTATAATGAAAAGGTAAACAAATAACTTCCATCTGTTTTATATAACATCCTCTGGGCTCCCACCGCTGTGGGACAATGCTCAGGTTTATTGACCAATGTGACATTTCTATTCAGGCAAGACGCCTCTAACCTCAAGTGCCTCTAGTTGCCAATCACAACTGCAAGTCCTGTTTCAAAGTACAAACTGCCAATTAAGAGCATCAATTCTGAGGCTGATTGGAATCTGTGTTTCAGGTTTTTGGGTTAAAAACTTTCTAACGATACTTACTGTGTGTACGATACTGCAAAGTACACAATTTCTCTTTGTTGTCCCAATTTCCTTTGTATTAGACCCCCCTGGCCTCCATGATGTGAAGAGTTAAATCATTTAGGGCAGCAGTGCAAAATGTGGAGAGAAAGAAAGAGATGTAAGGAGATACAGGAATGCAGGATTGGACAGACTATAATTACAGATCAAGGGATCCTCTTGCTCATCGTCTCAGCACTATAATTATAAACAAGGCTTATTTTGCAAAGGCCCAAATTCTAATCAAAGGTTCTGTTGGCAGGGAAACCAGTTGCAGAAAAAGTCATAATAAATTGCCATCTCATTCCAGAAGTGCAACCATTCCTCTTACACTGTATCACTCTCAGAAACCCAGCTCATTCAGGCCCATTTCCTTCCCTTTTTTCTTTTTGGAACCCCAGTCAAGCCTTGCCAAAGCCATTTCCTTCCTTTCTTTCTGCTTGGGTATCCAGATTTCCAGGCCAGTCAGGCCCACACCCTATTACCTACTTGTGCAATCAAAAACCCAGCTCAGCAAACCCTGCTTGAGTCGCAGGCCTGGACTCGCAATTTGTGGATTCTGGCAAATGCCAGCAGCCCGCTGTACGTTGCCGTAGACAGTCACTATATATTGGGCTGGTGGGGGGCTGTTTGGGCAGCTGTGTGGCCTAAAATGCCAGGGCCTGTTTTGAATCCCAGTCCAGACCTGTTGAGTCTTAGGAAATCTAACTAAGGCAGGCTCATTCTCTTCTCCTGGTGCCCAGCAAAGACAACTCCATTCTCTTCTATCCGCATAAATCCCCAGAAAAAAAGCTCATACAATTTGGTTGATGCATCTGGAGGCTGCATGGCATCAAGTTAACCTTTTAAATGCCACAGATCGTAGAATCTACGTTCTGTGGCAAAGGTACTTGAAATGCCACAGAACGTAGATTCTACGTTCTGCAGCACTTCCTGGTTCTCGAGCGGAGGAGCGGCTGTTAGAGCCGCTCGCTCCGTTCCTCCTCGATCCCCTGCCCCTAGGCAACGAGCAGAGCAGGGGATCGAGTGGCCCCTGGGGCGCGATCGCCCAGGGGCCCAAAAACAGCAGCAGGCACGTGTTACTTACGTGTCCTGCTGCTGCAGCCTACACCGCGCCGTCGATCTCCGCCCCCACAGCACAGAGACAGGAACCACATCGCAGATGTCTTCCAGGGGCTCTTCCTGATCGCCTGCAACAGTCTCCAGCGACTTTTTCAGGTTAGTGCAACAATTACACACACAAACACACCAACACACACTTATTACAGTAATACACACTTAGATTCACACTTACACACACACTTACACATACATTTTTGGGGATTGGGGGGGTCACTTACACTCACTGCACTTACACACACGTGCACACGCGCGCACATAACATGTAATTTACCATTTGTACACACGCACATACATGGCATTGTGGCTTTTTTTTTTTTTCTTATCACATCGTCTCTTTTTTTGGCTGAAAAAAATGTTTTATTGCCATTACGAATAGCGTATTCGCTAACCGTACTGTGCAATACCTTTTGTATGTTATTTCGGTGATTATATTGCAATTTTGGGTATTTTGGTGCATTTTTAGCCATTTTATTGAATTTTTAGCCATTTTATTGCATTTTCAGCTCTGCATATATTGTGTTCACTTGTTTCTAGCCGTAGAACCTGTTTGGCCCATCTAAAATATTCAAACTGTGATTCTGACGGCCGATAACACTAGTCTGGAAAAAAAACATTGATTTTTGTGGTTTTATTGGATTTTTTTTGCATTTCACCCTTTACTGCCTTATTTTGTTTTGCCTTGTAAATTTTGTCTACTATATATCCATTTGGGGGTCTCTGTGTGCCACATAGTTTGGTATATCTATGCATATTGGGCATCAAAGTGTTCAGTAGACCCCTGGCGTTCATATTTAGGATGTTTTATGCTGATACGTTACGAAATGTGGGGCATATAATGGGGTAAAATTCAAGCTTTCTGACAATTTTCAGAAATTTGATAAAAACCGTTATGTTCAGCATTGCTTTGCAGTTTGGCAGTTTGCAGTAGAAACACATATTTACCCATATTGGATTCGTCAGAATGTGTACTTTCTGAAAATATATGGTTTTCTGGGGTCTCTGTATTGTTAGGGGGGTCTAATATCGCATATTACACACACCAGGTGCTCATATTGCAGCAGCCAGCGCGCGTCAGCCGTGAAAATGTATATACACTATTGTCATTTGGGGGTCTCTGTGCGCCACATAGTTTGATATATCTATGCATATTGGGCATCAAAGTGTTTAGTAGACCCCTGGCGTTCATATTTAGGATGTTTTATGCTGATAAGTTACGAAATGTGGGGCATATAATGGGGTAAAATTCAAGCTTTGTGACAATTTTCAGAAATTTGATAAAAACCGTTATGTTCAGCATTGCTTTGCAGTTTGGCAGTTTGCAGTAGAAACACTTATTTACCCATATTGGATTCGTCAGAATGTGTACTTTCTGAAAATATATGGTTTTCTGGGGTCTCTGTACTGTTAGGTGGTCTAATGTCGCATAATACACACACCGGGTGGTTATATTGCAGCAGCCAGCGCTTCAGCCGTGAAAATGTATATACACTATTGTCATTTGGGGGTCTCTGTGCACCACATAGTTTGGTATATCTATGCATATTGGGCATCAAACTGTTTAGTAGACCCCTATGTTTATATTTAGGATGCTTTATGCTGGTAATGATACATGGACAATACGATGCTGGAAAGTTGAAGCTTTGAGGCAATTTCCAGATATTTCACCAAAACCGCCAAATTTGGCAAAGCCTTGCGACTCAGTAGTTTGGAGCAGAAAGGCATGGGTACCCATTTTAGATTCCGTAGAATGTGTACTTTCCAAAAATATATGGGGTTGGGGGGTAAACATATATTTCTGTGTTTTTACCCCACAAAAATGCAGTCAATGTGTTGATTTTTCATTAGCTGAAGTTACCCACAGGACAATTTGTATGCGCTAACTTCATTTTGGGGCCTCTAAATGCCATATACTTTGGTAAACTTATGAACAATGGCCACCAAAATGTTCAGAGGAACCCTGGCAATCATATTTAGGGTGCTTTTTCTTAGTACGTAATGACACATGGGTGATATGGTGCTGGGAAGTTGAAGCTTTGAGGCAATTTTCAGATATTTCACCAAAACCGACAACTTTGGGAAAGCCTTGCGACTCAATAGTTTGGAGCAATAAGGCATGGGTACCCATTTTAGATTCTGTAGAATGTGTACTTTCCAAAAATATATGGGTTTTGGGGGGTAAACATATATTTCTGTGTTTTTACCCCACAAAAATGCAATGTGTTGATTTTTCATTAGCTGAAGTTACCCACGGGACTGTTTGTATGCGCTAACTTCATTTTGGGGCCTCTAAATGCCATATACTTTGGTAAACTTATGAACAATGGCCACCAAAATGTTCAGAGGAACCCTGGCAATCATATTTAGGGTGCTTTTTCTTAGTACGTAATGACACATGGGTGATATGGTGCTGGGAAGTTGAAGCTTTGAGGCAATTTTCAGATATTTCACCAAAACTGACAACTTTGGGAAAGCCTTGCGACTCAGTAGTTTGGAGCAGAAACGCATGGGTACCCATTTTAGATTCAGTAGAATGTGTACTTTCCAAAAATATATGGGTTTGGGGGGTAAACATATATTTCTGTGTTTTTACCCCACAAAAAATGCAGTCAATGTGTTGATTTCTCAGTAGCTGAAGTAAAGTCCTGAACAATTTGGATGTGCTAACTTCATATTGGTGTCTCTAAATGCCAGATACTTTGGTAAACCTATGCATAATGGGTATCAAACTGTTCAGTGGACCCCTGGCAATCATATTTCAGGTGCTTTTTCTTGGTACCTAATATAGTTTGGGATATGCGGAGCAGCAAAATAAAACCTTTGAAATGATTTTTCAGAATTTTGAATTTTTTTTGGAAAAACCGCTATGTTCAGACAAGCTTTTATGTTTGGTAGTTGGGAGTAGAGAGACAAAAATGTATGGTTTTCTGGGGTAAACCTACGGTTTCAGGATTTTTTGCCTTGGAATCTAAAGCATGCCGTTTTCTGCCTTAGTGCTTTCAAAATTCGGTAATATACTGCCGGGAGTTTTTGCTGTACAGAAATCCTAAATCTCCCTAAAACTATACATATCTGGTACTGGCACATTCGAGAGACATAAGGCTTTCCAAATCAGTTGGATTTTCATCCCTAAAATGAAATATTTTTCTGGTATAAATTGATATACGATGAAAAATGGTAATTTTTCATTTTTTTTTTGGTATTTAGCACTATAAATTTTTTTGCACAGGTGGAAATACATGAAAACTCAGGCAGATTTAGAAAGCTCAGTTTCTACCGAAAAAAACAATGTATAGTTTTCCTAGGTAAACTATAGGTTTCCCCTCAGAAAATGCCCCTAAAATGAGAGAGCACAAAATGTTTCAAAAACGGCTGGCATTTTGCTTAACCAAAATGTGAAATTCTGCTGGCACTTAAAGGGTTAATGTGGTGGCACCAGGCTAGAAACAGTTATAGAGGTGTTGTTGTTGTACACCTTTCTAACCCCAATGAGATAAAGGGGACATTAGGGGGCAATATTGTCCCCCTACCCATTGACTGTGGCTGTAAGGCATTGCTGTAAAACTGTCCTCAGGATAATTATTATGGGAAATGGGTCTCTGAGCCCAGTCTTTGCTTACATATTTTCCCTTCCCTAATAGTTATTTCCTTGCCATGTATATAGGCAGGGAACCCTGCATAAATCTGTAAAGAACCCTAGAAAAATAAAAAAGAGAGAATAGGGTGATATCAAGTCCATGTTTTACTGTGCAGAATGTATACACTGCTGTACAACCTACAATCTGTACACACCTGGAATGGTGGTGCAGACTTCCCTAGACAACAGGCATACTGTATGTCATACCCTGCAACACAAAATATAAGCTTACCATCCTGCATATTAGGAAGTGCACCTGGGCTCCCTTAAAGGAGAACTAAATCTCAACTAAAGAAATAGACTAGAAATGTTGTACATTATGTTTTGTGCTTCTTTGCCAGCCCAAGGCAACCACAGGCCTTTAGCAGTACAGATCTGTCTCTCCAATGATGCCCCAGTAGCTCCCCATCTTCTTTTCTGCTGATTCACTGAACATGCTCTGTGCTGCTGTCACTTACTGAGCTTAGGGACCCACTCACAATATACAGTACACATAGAATAGAAATGTCACAATATACGGCTGATTATTAATAAATACAGGTAATTACTACATGGCAGCACAGAAACCAGTGCAATTAGCATCAGAGCCACATCATTTAGCCACTTTTTTAGGCGCTCAGTTTTCCTTTAAAATTGTGTGTGGCGTTTTATTTTGTGCTTATGGCAAACACCCTCAGAATCAGCTTTTGCACGGTCCTTATTTGGAACTAAAAATGTTTTAATTTCAGCATTGCCTTGACTCCCTTGGAACTGTACAGGTTGATCCTCAGTAGGGGGGTCCTGGTCTGTGCATAATACGTATTTTTATTATCTGCACTTCCCCTTTACGGGTTTAGTGTCGGCACTTTCTTTCCTGGCCTCCCTGAGGAGCTGCTAATAGCTGCTAGAGTAATAGTGAGACAAGCAAGTCACCGGCCATCAATAACATCGTTGCTTTCTAATGCAGCCAGCTATTGACTCTCAGCACGCTTCCCAATTAGTTCTGGCTCATTTTGTGCTTCCAAAGCAACCGCAGTATGATTCAGCTAATCTGCTTTGTGTTGCCAATACCAAGCATCATCCAGAAAGAAAAACACACAACTGGGGACAGACTGACATTTCAAAATAATAATAGTTATCCAATTCTGGGCACATTTTTAGCTTGGTTCCACAACAAAAGCAGACATCTGATTGGTTGCTGTGCGATATTGCCTAATTGCAAATTGGCCCATTGTTAGAAGACAAGCCCCCCATGGGGATAATTCCCCAGCATAGGATATAAATTGCACCACTGTGGTTACCTATAGCAACTACTAAGCAGTTAGTTTGAACACATAACTGCAAGGTAGAAAATAAAAGGAACATAAGTAACTGCACCGGGGCGTTTCAGCTAAATGTTCCTATTGAGGTTGGTGTTTCCTCCTTCATGTGCCGTTACAATAGAATTAAGATTCTTTGGGTGTGAGTCTAAATCACTTATTGACACAACCCAAGAAAGAAACCCTGGAGCTATTTACATCCATAAATAATCCCTTATATCCTCTATAGAGAGTGGGATTCTGTCCCCCTCAATTTAATATACAGTAATATCCAGGACTCTCATAAACACGGTAGTTCACCGTAAAATAAAATGTATTGGATTCTAAAGATATTTGCAACTGGCATTTACTTACGGTCCGTTTATTGCAGGGATAATGGCTTCACAGGAATAGAAAGGCCTGAGGATATTACTGTATTTGCTTGCCTGTGCTGACTTGGATTTAATCTCCCCCCCCTACGCTGAATCCGTTCTTCCAGTTGCTGCTAGCCCTAGGCCACTGCTTGCAAGGAGAGAATGCAAGTGGAATCTTCCACTTCCTGAAGATGGCTCAAATGTAGGTGCTGAAACGTTGGATAAAATCATTTTTTTAGGCTTTGTGTAAGACCTGCTGTGAGTGCAGTTTGTTTTTTGGAGTTCGGGGTCTGTTTACTAAAGTGCGGTAAATTTGACTAAGTTTCCGCTGAGAATATGTTTCCGCCAGAATATTCGCAGCGACTACGTTTACTTAACAGCGATGCGCTCAGAAGGCATTGAGATCACTTTCGGTAACTACGTTAACGAACCAGCTTACGTTAGAGTTAATTTCAGGGAGCTGCAAATTTTCTGGCGACAATTTACGTTTTTGCGACTATTTATGCTATAAAATAGTCTTGTTTTATGGCGGTTATTATGGCAATTTTTACTGTGACCTTTATGGCCAGAAATGCATCTTCAAAACTCAAAGTTTTATGACTGATGATTATACCATCCAACAATATCACCAGAGTAACACCATCAAACATATACTACATAATATAAACCCTTCTGCCAATAGAATCATAGGAACAAGAAATCATGCCAGTCAATCTCTTTGCTTCATAGAAATGCACAGTTTAATGTAGCCAATCACAATGAAACCAAAAAAAGTGTAGAGGCTGACGAATCCTTGGACTGTGATGCCGCAGCCAATAATACGACTCTGAGCTGAACATGCTGCTGTTGCAACAGATAGAAGCAGAAGCCAAAACATCCGGTCAGCAATAGCTACAGATCTCTCTCCTGTCAGCAAAGTATGATGGGTAAAATAAAACAAAAAGTATTATCAGATATTTCCTGCCCTTTCTGGTGAAAAAATACTTTTACGCCACTACTTAGGTGGCGGTAATATTTTGCGAATATTCATGTGTAAATTTTGCTGCTTAGTAAATCAGGCGTTAATGTGTACGTAGCGTTATTTTCAGTGAATACGATAACTGGCGAAAACATATTTTTGCGCAAGAAAATTTGCAAATTTATAATTACCGCAGGTTAGTAAACCGGTGAAGACATATTTGGCGACAAATTTGTCTATATTTTGTGCGCATATTTTTACCGCGCTTTAGTAAACGGACCCCTAAGTATGATGTAAGATATAACCGGCGCCCAGGCATTTAATATTCCCAGCGCGCCGGTTTTTTCGCCGGCGCGCTGGGAAGGCGGGCGCTAGGACCGCGCGGCCGCCTGGTCGGACCGCGCGGCCTAGGGGCGCCCAGAAGTGAAATCCGGCGCTGAGTGGAGCTCACCCTTAGTCCATGACATGTGCAAATAAAAGTTCTTTACCAACAGGTAACAGCAAACATGCAACGTTTCGAAGCTCCCGCTTCTTTCTCAAGCATTAATGATTAATAATTAATGCTTGAGAAAGAAGCGGGAGCTTCGAAACGTTGCATGTTTGCTGTTACCTGTTGGTAAAGAACTTTTTTATTTGCACAAAGTTGTCTTGACTTTTTTGTCAGCAGCTCCTTTTGCACAGATAAGAGACAGTACACAGCATCTTAAACACAAAATGAACGTTCATAACCTCTCTGAGGTTGCAGTAAAACAAAATAAGTAGAGCCTTGCTGTTGAAGGAAAATGTCTTTTCCAAAGGACCCACAGCCCCACTTGGGCAAGTTAAATCCAATAATCAAATGAAAGTTTCACTCACAGTCCTTTTGGAGTTTCCCGGTGCTTTCCCTCTGAAGCAGGTGCAGCTCACTTTAGGGCAGCAGCTTGTAGCCACTCCTTGCTATCAGGGAACTTGCCTTCTTGTGAGAAAACCTTAATTGTCCAGCAATAAATCCTTATGCCAACTATAACCCGGTTGCATGAAGTTTAACTGAAAATTTTTGCAACAAATCCTTAGTGGCTCTCCTTTTTCTCTCCAAATAGGGCAGAGAGCAGCCTTAATTGAGCCACACCTTTTAACTGCAGGTGAGGCTAATCATCCCTCACTGCTGACCAGACCCTCATTTTCAGAGCCCTTTGTACTGCTTCATCCTGGGAGGGATATACTTTCCATCTATGATTTTTCCAACCATGCTATAATGTACATACAAACTAGTGATGTTCGGGCCAGCCCGATACCTGCGGGACCCGCGGGTTGATCAGGTTTGGGCCGACCTCGCACCCCCATTTGCAGGTGGTGGGTCGAGCTTTCCCACATTATACTGCCGGCTGCCGACTTCTGCTTTTATAGCCGTACTCCTGCTCTCCCCGCCCCTTTTATGACATCATTGGCGGGCCAGTGCAGGTCTATAAGAGGTACCCGGAAGTCAGGCTTGGGTGGGTTCGGCTCGAGTTTTACCCGACCCGAACATCACTAATACAAGCAGTATATATTAGGGATGCACCGAATCCACTTTTTTGGATTCAGCCGAACCCCCGAATCCTTTATGAAAGATTCGGCCGAATACTGAACCGAACCCTAATTTGCATATGCAAATTAGGGGTGGGAAGGGGAAAACATTTTTTACTTCCTTGTTTTGTGACAAAAAGTCACGTGATTTCCCTCCCCGCCCCTAATTTACATATGCAAATTAGGATTTGGTTCGGCCAGGCAGATGGATTCGGCCGAATCCGAATCCTGCTTAAAAAGGCCGAATCCTGAACCAAATCCTGGATTCGGTGCATCCCTAGTATATATATATATATATATATATATATATATATATATATATATATATATATATATATATATATATAGAAAATGTTTCGACCCTCTTTGGGGTCTTTATCCTTGATAAAGACCCCAAAGAGGGTCGAAACGTTGGAGACACTGTGAGTTTTGAATAAACCATTTTGACTTTTTTGAAACACGGAGTGCTGGTCCTTTCTGCCATTTTCTATATAACCGTATTTGACCATGCACCCGGCATAAAAACGCATGTGAAGGAGTGCGGGTATTTTTCTGTAATCCTGCTATATATATATATATATATATATATATATATATATATATATATATATATAGTGGATAATGTACCCCCTACTGTAATTTATAAAGATATTATAAGTCACGAGGAGTTATATGATCATATAAAAGCACAAGGCCGCAGGCCTAGTGCTTTTATATAGGTCACATAACTCCGAGGTGACTTCTGATATCTTTATAAATTTCTAGTAGGGGATACATTATGCATTGTAATCTACATGTTGTGGGGGGGTCGGAGTCAAAATTCTGGTCGGTGTCCATTTCTGACGCGACTGTGTCCGTTTCGTCAAAATCGGCAGCCTGGGGCCCTTGTTATAAACAGAACGCGCCGTTTTTATAGTGAATAAAGTACCCCCTCTTGTAAAATATCAGGATATCATAAGTTACCGAGGAGTTCCATGACCATATAAAAACACGAGGCCGAAGGAACTCCGAGGTAACTTCTAATATCCTCATATTTTGCAACTGTGGATACTTTATTTATTATAATACACAGGTTTCAGTGAGTCATGTGACAGAAATGACATCAGAACTCACCGTTTATAACTGATGACATCAGAACTCACCATTTATAAGGATATAATTTACAAGATATTCATGGCTTTTGTTTATTATATATTAATATATAGGGAGAGAGAGACACACAGACAGAGATAGACACACACACACAAAGAGCAAAGGTTGAACATGATACACTGCTGCATCCCAGCAAGACTGGACAAATCCCCTGTAGGCCTCAATTGCCCCATAGGCTGGCTTTATTGGGGGCCGTTTCTCCCAAGTATTTTAGTGTACAAAAATACATTATATACACAAAAATATTCTCAGAACACCTCTGGTCCCTTATTAGGGTTGCCATCTTTGCAGTCAGCAAAAAGATCGAAGGTCTATATAAAAAAATATATATTGTACCTGTATCAGATGGGGAAGCATATAAGGGACTGTGCTCCTTTGCTGCCCCCAAAGATTCCTTGTCTTGGCACCAGAAGTGCGTTAAAGCAACATACAAAGTGAGTACGGATTGGGTGTGGATCCTAATATATAATATTTCTTTCTGACCCGCACATCACTACAGGACAGTCCTTTGAAAACTCAGGCAGGTGATAACACTGTACCATATAAAGTTCCAGCAAGGAATATAATCAGGAAGGGATGTTTTCCTGTAAGACCAATTGGCTCCCAAGATGTTGTTGGACTACAACTCCCAACGTAACTAACTTCTTCCAGGCCCAGGTGACCCAAACAGCAGAACCAAAGGCTTAAGTCCCCCATACACGGGCTGATAAAAGCTGCCGACCGACTGAGTTGGCAGCTTATTGGCCTGTGTGTGGGGCGTCTCCGAATGATATCTGGCCGAAAGTCGCCAGATGCCAATCGTGCAGGATAAAAAATCCTGTTGGATCCTGGCCGCATCTGTTCGTTGATGGGGTCCCGTGTTCCGACCACCCGTATAGCCTCCATTCTGATTCAAACGTTGGGCCCTCGGATCAGCCCGATATCACCAACCTCAATGTGGGCATATCGGGGAAAGATCCCATGTTTGGCGACATTGTACATCATACATGTGTATCGTACATCATACATGTGTATGGCCACCTTTACCTCTGAATAGCCTTATACACACACACACCATACCTCCCAACATTTTTGAAATAGAAAGAGGGACAAAAAGATTTTGTAATGCCCATTTTTGTGGCCACACCCCCTAATTATCATGTTATTTTTACCAAATTTGGCAGGTTATGAAAGTTTAAACACATTTCTGTGGTTTTTGTGTTATTGCAGTTTTGCTAATGAAGGCGAATTGCCCTTTAAACTGCTAGTCCCAATTTCCCCAAAAGACCTGCTTATCTTAAATTGTTACAAAAGTATCCAAGTTCACCTGGTGGCCGTTATGGGCTCTGTGCCGAAAGCCAATTAGGTTAGAAATGTTTTATCTTTTTCTGGCTGTTCAGTGCGGGAGATCAAAGAGAAAGTCGGAACATTTCAGTAACAAGCTGGGACTGAGGGTCGAGCTGTTAAAATCGGGACTGTTCCGCTCAAAACGGGACAGTTGGGAGGTATGCACACCCTTAAATAGCTGCGTGTCTTTTTTCCACCTCAGCTACTAGGTTACCCTGCTGCAGCGCAACAAGGAAATGTATTAGGAAATGTGTTCAGTATAGTATCAGGAAGTTTTCCTGTAGCAGTGAATAGCCTTAAAATGATCATTGTAGTCTACTTACAGCATGGGCCAGAATGAGCCACACTCCCCAGGCAGGAGCACTTTGTATAGAGCTTCCCCTCCCTCCCTTGCTGCCAGCCTCCTAACCCTCCTTATCTGGCAGCAGAAATCCCCAGTAAACACTGTCTCCCTGCTGTGATCAGGTTTCTGGTGCCCCCAGGGCTACACATTCCATACAAGGCAAGACGGAGCTTTAACTTGGATTGTCCTGCCTGGGTGCTGCTGACCACTCCCTTCCCAGGAGAGGAGGCAGCTGTGCTGGGAGCACCTCTCTGCACTGGAATTGGACACTTTGCCTGCACTAAGGGACTGAGCTCTGGTGGAACATGATGAGGAAGGATGCTGGCAAAGCAGAGGCTATATCATAACAAAGGTTGGTATTTAAACTGCCAACTTCCCCTTTAATAAGTCACTTTTATGTGCAGACTGGGCTGCTCTCTATACAGCTGGTTTTTTTTAAAAAAAACTTAAAAGTCCTTGCTAGGGGTGCTGGGTGTTGTAGTTCAGCATCAGCTGACTATGCTCATTTCGTGCAATCCTACTGTTGCTATGTAAGGGGGCCGGCACTCTCCGACATTGCAAAGCAATCTTCTGCAGATTCAGTTACTCCGCTCTGTGCAAACAGCATTAATAATGTAACTGACACTGGTTTTTAAAGGGTAAATAATACATTGGAATAGGATAGAGTGGTAGAAATGTCACATTTATGTCTTTATTGTCCCTTTTCTTTTAATTATGGATTTATTTTGTAACTAAATATTAAGCTCCGTCTGCTATGCTTAAAACTATAGGGGGAAGCCTTAGGGTAGAGCTCCACAAGCGTTTTTCGTCGGATCGACGCCCACCGACAAAACGCACGTGACAAGTCGGATGGAGTCGCACGCGTGAAGATATAATTGGACTGAATGAAAAGTCGGAGGTAACGACTACATTAGAGAAAGCATCGTCTTCATCCGACAGTCGGACCATGTAGTTGTTAACTCCGACTTTTCATTCAGTCTGTTTATATCTTCACAAGTGCGACTCTATCCGACTTGTTGAGGGCGTTTTGATCTGACGAAAAATGTTAGTGGAGCTCTACCCTTAGGGTAAGGGCACACCTGGAGATTCGGGTAGATTTAGCCCACGAGTGCATTGGCGCAGGCGTTTTTTCATTAAAGCCGAAGGAAGACATGGGGAAGCAGTTCGGGGAGATTAGTCGCCCCAAAGGAGAGGCGATTAGTCGCCGGGCGACTAAATCTCCCCGAATCTCCAGGTGTGCCCTAACCCTTATACACTGTGTCTTAATTACCCTGCCCTGTGTTCAGCAAATCTAGGCTTCCTTTTAACCATTTGCTAACCAGTTCTGTTAAGGGTTCCAAACCTGCTGATTTGTCAAGCTAAAACCATGCAGGCTGATTAATAGGTTCAGAAGCAAATGCTTTGTTTTTCACCTGGGTCTGTGCAATTGGGCAGTGGAAACATAGGAATCGGACTGGCGTCGAGTGATCTGACTGGGTAGTGTTGGGTCTCATTTGCTTGGGCAGAACCAAACTGCACCAACTTAGAAGGTAGGGTGTATCTAAATACTCTTAAAAATGTGAGATTTATGACCATCCACCAATGTTTACTTTTATCAAACACTGCCCTCGTCTCAGACTTATAGCTGTCTATGTGCACTGAACTAAGTAAAAATACGTCTCATTTATTATGGGGCATGCCACACAGAGGACATGTAGCACAGGCTGCCCCCATAGAAACAATGCAATCTATCTATTCACATGTACGTATATGTAGAACATTTGTATTTTGTTATGATGATGTGGGTTTTCTCTGGTTTATACAGGATGAAGCTGAATGGGTACATTGCATATAGTGCATTAGCACCACATTAATGTTCTCTTGTGGCTGCAGCCAGATAAGTGCTACAGTCACACCCACATGAGTTCTGGCCTATGTCCAGTGTTGCCACAACTGCTCGGAGTTACTTGGCAGTACAGTCTATCTCTTGCGCAAGGGCAATCCTGGTCCCTCTGCCGCCTGAGGCAGTTTGCTGTTGCTGCCGCCCCCTTCCCCCGTGTTGCTAACCTTTTTTGCGCTGGAGGGGGTACGGGGGGGGGGGTCCATGAGGGCGGAGGAGAGGGCCAAAACGCATAATAGAGCATAATTGCGCTTTCTGCAATTTCAAGTTTGAAAACCCGGAAATTCAGCTCTTAAAGTACCAGAGCAGCATTTTTGCCGCCCCTGGTACCTAGTGGGGCGTTGTCGCATGAATTGAGTTTCTCAACTCACCTCACTGGCACAGCGCCCCTGCTCTTGCCCACAGCATCTACAGTTAAAATGTAGTATACTAAAAACTGCAGCTGCACCAGTCAGGGCTGCGATTAGCATTAAATTATTATTTATGAAATTAAACATATAAACAAGTTTGTAGCTCTGCTCTGAATCCAGAAACACAGCCTAACTTGGTGCCCTTCACAGAGAGGTGGCTGCCAGTGTACCATAGCCTTACTGTAAATAGGAAAGCCTCTGTGCCTGATTATTACATGGGTAAATGGCCTCTGCTGGCAGGAGACATCAAGTCTGGGAGCTAAAAAGCTCTAAGGGGCTTAATTGATTTTTATAAGGCCTGCAGGTTTCTGTACAGCTTTATAACACACAGGGAGGAGGAGGAAGATGCATGTAATAAAAGCAGAATCAAAGGCAAAGTTGCAGCCTGTCTGTCTGGGAAATAATCAGTGAGGGAGTCAGGCTTGTTTTAATAAGAAGCCAGAGTAGAGCTGGGGCTCAAGTTATTTTAATCTTTTAAATCTTGTCAATATTCACAGTATTTTTAGGGCAGAGACACAAGTGAAGACTCTGGCGGATTTAGTCGCCCGGTGACTAGAGATGTCGCGAACTGTTCGCCGGCGAACTTGTTCGCGCGAACATCGGGTGTTCGCGCTCGCCGGAAGTTCGCGAACGTCGCGCGACGTTCGCCATTTTGGGTTCGCCATTGTTGGCGCTTTTTTTTGCCCTCTCACCCCAGACCAGCAGGTACATGGCAGCCAATCAGGAAGCTCTCCCCTGGACCACTCCCCTTCCCTATAAAAACCGAAGCCCTGCAGCGTTTTTTCACTCTGCCTGTGTGTGCTGAAGAGATAGTGTAGGGAGAGAGCTGCTGCCTGTTAGTGATTTCAGGGACAGTTGAAAGTTTGCTGGCTAGTAATCGTTTTGATACTGCTCTGTTATTGGAGGGACAGAAGTCTGCAGGGGTTTGAGGGACATTTTAGCTTAGGTAGCTTTGCTGGCTAGTAATCTACCTTCTACTGCAGTGCTCTGTATGTAGCTGCAGTGGGCAGCTGTCCTGCTTCTGATCTCATCTGCTGACTGCTGCAATAACAGTAGTCCTTGTAAGGACTGCTTTTATTTATTTTTTTGTTGTTTTACTACTACTACTACTACTACTACTATAAGAGCCCAGTGCTATTAGTCTAGCAGTGTTGGGGAGTGGGACTGGTGTGCTAATCTGCTGCTCCTAGTAGTTCAGCAGCACCAACTTTAATTTTTTTTTTTAATATTCATTTTTTTTTTATTTTACTTTTTTTTATTTTACTACCGCTGTAGTAGTGTATAAGTTGACCTTTTAGGCATTATTTGCCTTGTAGGCATTATTTGCACACTGTTTTCTTCAACCCGCCATCGAGCTGTGTGACCTTGTTCACATTCTGTCTAAATATCCATAATATTACCGTCTCCAGAAAAAACACCGGAGTCACTTTTTTCAAGCAGCCATAATATATTTTACGTAATCCGTATCCACCGCTGTAGTAGTGTATACGTTGGCCTTGTAGGCATTATTTGCACACTGTTTTCTTCAACCCGCCATCGAGCTGTGTGACCTTGTTCCCATTCTGTCTAAATATCCATAATATTACCGTCTCCAGAAAAAACACCGGAGTCACTTTTTTCAAGCAGCATTCATATATTTTACGTAATCCGTATCCACCGCTGTAGTAGTGTATACGTTGGCCTTGTAGGCATTATTTGCACACTGTTTTCTTCAACCCGCCATCGAGCTGTGTGACCTTGTTCCCATTCTGTCTAAATATCCATAATATTACCGTCTCCAGAAAAAACACCGGAGTCACTTTTTTCAAGCAGCATTCATATATTTTACGTAATCCGTATCCACCGCTGTAGTAGTGTATACGTTGGCCTTGTAGGCATTATTTGCACACTGTTTTCTTCAACCCGCCATCGAGCTGTGTGACCTTGTTCCCATTCTGTCTAAATATCCATAATATTACCGTCTCCAGAAAAAACACCGGAGTCACTTTTTTCAAGCAGCATTCATATATTTTACGTAATCCGTATCCACCGCTGTAGTAGTGTATACGTTGACCTTGTAGGCATTATTTGCACACTGTTTTCTTCAACCCGCCATCGAGCTGTGTGACCTTGTTCACATTTTGTCTAAATATTGATAATATTATCGTCTCTAGAAAAACCACTTGAGTTACTTTTTTTCAAGCAGCATTCATATATTTTACGTAATCCGTATCCACCGCTGTAGTAGTGTATACGTTGACCTTGTAGGCATTATTTGCACACTGTTTTCTTCAACCCGCCATCGAGCTGTGTGACCTTGTTCCCATTCTGTCTAAATATCCATAATATTACCGTCTCCAGAAAAAACACCGGAGTCACTTTTTTCAAGCAGCATTCATATATTTTACGTAATCCGTATCCACCGCTGTAGTAGTGTATACGTTGGCCTTGTAGGCATTATTTGCACACTGTTTTCTTCAACCCGCCATCGAGCTGTGTGACCTTGTTCCCATTCTGTCTAAATATCCATAATATTACCGTCTCCAGAAAAAACACCGGAGTCACTTTTTTCAAGCAGCATTCATATATTTTACGTAATCCGTATCCACCGCTGTAGTAGTGTATACGTTGGCCTTGTAGGCATTATTTGCACACTGTTTTCTTCAACCCGCCATCGAGCTGTGTGAGCTTGTTCACATTTTGTCTAAATATTGATAATATTATCGTCTCTAGAAAAACCACTTGAGTTACTTTTTTTCAAGCAGCATTCATATATTTTACGTAATCCGTATCCACCGCTGTAGTAGTGTATACGTTGACCTTGTAGGCATTATTTGCACACTGTTTTCTTCAACCCGCCATCGAGCTGTGTGACCTTGTTCACATTTTGTCTAAATATTGATAATATTATCGTCTCTAGAAAAACCACTTGAGTTACTTTTTTTCAAGCAGCATTCATATATTTTACGTAATCCGTATCCACCGCTGTAGTAGTGTATACGTTGACTTTGTAGGCATTATTTGCACAGTGTTTTCTTCAACCCGCCATCTAGCTGTGTGTATTATCGTTTCCAGAAAAACCAACTGAGTTTTTGTTGTTGTTGTTGTTGTTTTTTAAAAATAATGCCAGGCAAAGGCAGGCCGCCACGCAGAGGCCGTGCTAGGGGCCGTGCTGCTATGCAATCCTGTGGCCCTAGCAAATTTCCCAGTTTTAAAAAGCCAATGACCCTGAACTCCCAAAATGCTGAAGAGGTAGTTGACTGGCTTACACAGCACACCCCATCCTCTACCGTTTCTAACTTTACCACAACATCCTCCTCATCCTCCACTGCTATGGCCACCCCACGTAACACTTCCTCCACCACCGGTGCCCCTTCTTCACTGGGGTCAGAGGAGTTATTTTCCAATGAGTTTCTTGAACTGAGTAATGCGCAACCATTATTGCCAGAAGAAGATGAAGGAGATGAGGACCTTACACCAGATTTAATTCTGGCAGAGAACACGATAGAGATGGACATAATGAGTGATGAGGAGGAGGTCCCCGCTGCTGCTTCCTTCTGTGATGTGTCAGAAGAAATTGATGCATCTGAGGAGAATGATGATGAGGAGATTGATGTTTTGTGGGTGCCTAGTAGAAGAGAGCAAGAGGAGGGTAGTTCAGATGGAGAGACGGAGAGTCAGAGAGGCAGTAGGAGAATAAGACTTAGAAGAAGCAGGGAGGACAGCCCGCAGGGATCAGCAGGGCAACAACATGTATCGGCACCTGTGTTCAGCCGGCCAACGCACCCGCCATTGCCGCCAATACCGCCAACTCCGCCAACTTCTACTGTTACCGCCAGATCGCACACTTCCAAAAAGTCAGCAGTGTGGGATTTTTTTAATGTGTGTGCCTCTGACAAAAGCATTGTAATTTGCAATGAGTGCAGTCAGAAACTGAGCCTTGGTAAGCCCAACAGCCACATAGGTACAACTTCTATGCGAAGGCACATGAGCGGCAAGCACAAAGCACTTTGGGAGCAACACCTCAAAGGCAACAGGCAAACTAAAAGCCACACTCCTTCTGGTCCAGCATCTTACTGCTCTACCTCTGCTCTCCTTGACCCGTCTGAACCACCCTCCACTCCGCCTTCCACCTTGACCACCTGTTCCCATTCCCAGTCATCTGCCACCAGCCAAGTTTCTGTGAAGGCCATGTTTGAGCGTAAGAAGCCAATGTCTGACTGTCACCCCCTTGCCCGGCGTCTGACAGCTGGCTTGTCTGCACTCTTAGCCCGCCAGCTTTTACCATACCAGCTGGTGGACTCTGAGGCCTTCCGCAAATTTGTAGCAATTGGGACACCGCAGTGGAAGGTACCCAGCCGCAATTTTTTTTCTAAAAAGGGAATACCACACCTGTACCAACATGTGCAGAGCCAAGTTACCGCATCTCTGTCACTTAGTGTTGGGCCAAAGGTCCATATGACTACTGACGCATGGTCCTCCAAGCATGGTCAGGGCAGGTATGTCACCTACACTGCCCCACTGGGTGAACTTGGTAATGGCTGGGAAGCAGGGAATGGGTAGCTCAACAACAACAGTGGAGTTGGTGTCACCGCCACGGATTGCACGCGGTTCTGCCACCACCTCTACTCCTCCATCGCTCTCTACCTCGTCTTCTTCTTCTTCTTACTCTGCTGCTGGGTCCTCCTTCTCCTCCTCCACACCTGTGCACCCCCAGCTCCCCCTAGGCTATTCGACGTGCCAGGTACGCCGTTGTCACGCTGTCTTGGGGATGACGTGCCTGGAAAGCAAAAACCATACCGGATCTGTACTCCTGTCATCTCTGCAGTCACAGGCCGATCGGTGGCTGACCCCACACCAACTGCAGATCGGAAAAGTGGTGTGTGACAATGGAAGCAATCTGTTGGCAGCGTTGAGACTAGGCAATTTAACACATGTGCCCTGCATGGCACATGTGTTAAATTTAATAGTCCAACGTTTTGTCTCCAAGTACCCAGGATTCCAGGACGTTCTCACCCAGTCCAGAAAGGTGTCGGCCCATTTCAGACGTTCCTACACAGCCATGGCACGCCTTGCTGACATTCAGCAGCGCTACAACATGCCAGTCAGGCGTTTGATTTCTGACAGCCAGACTCGCTGGAATTCAACGCTCCTTATGTTGGAACGTCTGCTGCAACAACAAAGGGCCGTCAACGAGTACCTTTTTGAACTGGGTGGTAGGACTGGATCTGCACAGCTGGGGATTTTTTTCCCCCGTTACTGGGTGCTTATGCGCGATGCCTGCAGGCTCATGCGACCTTTTGAAGAGGTGACAAATATGGTCAGTCGCACCGAAGGCACCATCAGCGACCTAATACCCTTCGCTTTCTTCCTGGAGCGTGCCGTGCGACGAGTGACAGATGAGGCTGTAGACCAGCGTGACGAGGAGCTGGAAGCGCACGATTTCTGGTCGGAATCACCAGAACGAACCCAGGCACCTGCTGCAACGCAGGGAGAGGTGCCAGAAGTGGAGTCAGAGGAGGAAGGTGGCTTTGTGGAGGAGGAGGAGGAGGACCAACAGGAGCAGGCTTCCCAGGGGGCTAGTGGTGACCTTTTGGGGACCCCTGGTCTTGTACGTGGCTGGGGGGAGGAGACCGTGGATGATGCAGTCCTTGATAATGAGGAAGCGGAGATGGATAGCTCTGCATCCAACCTTGTGAGAATGGGGTCTTTCATGCTGTCATGCCTGTTGAAGGACCCCCGTATCAAGAGGCTTAAGGAGAAGGACCTGTACTGGGTCGCAACGCTACTAGACCCTCGGTACAAGCATAAAGTGTCAGAAATGTTACCAACATACCACAAGTCCGAAAAGATGCGGCATTTACAAACCAGCCTGCAAAACATGTTGTACAATGCTTTTAAGGGTGATGTCACTTCAGGAACTCATCAACATTCCAGGGGCAGAGGTGCCAGTAATCCTGCCACGAGCACACCTGCAAGGACAAAGCCCTTTGGCCAGTCTGTAACGTCAGACATGCAAATGTTTTTCTGTCCAAGGCAGCGCCACAACCCTTCTGGATCCACCCTCAAAGAACGCCTCGACCGGCAGGTAGCGGACTACCTGGCATTAACTGCAGATATCGACACTCTGAGGAGCGATGAACCCCTGGACTACTGGGTGCGCAGGCTTGATCTGTGGCCAGAGCTGTCACAATTTGCCATGAACCTCTTGTCTTGCCCAGCCTCAAGTGTGCTCTCAGAAAGGACCTTCAGTGCAGCAGGAGGGATTGTAACTGAGAAGAGAACTCGCCTAGGTCACAAAAGTGTCGATTACCTGACCTTTATTAAAATGAATGAGGGGTGGATCTCGGAGGGTTACTGCACGCCGGAAGACTTGTTCTGACTTCTATGCAGCTGTCCTTCTCTTCAAGCCTCATGACTCCACACACAGCTGTCCTTTAGCGTCCTCCTCCTCCCTCCGCCACCGTTACAAACTAGGGTGCAAACCCTACTGGTTTAATTTTTTCTGGCCTCTGTGCTTCAGTGGCTGCAACCAAAAAAACTGGGCAAACAATGTCTACAAGGTCAACGTATGGCAAAAAATGACTATTTTCAGCATTTATATGGCATATTTTTTCTGGCAACTGTGCTTCAGTGGCTGCGTCCAAAAAAATGCATATTTTCTGCATTTATATGGCATAATTTTTCTGGCAACTGTGCTTCAGTGGCTGCGACCAAAAAAATGCATATTTTCTGCATTTATATGGCATAATTTTTCTGGCCTCTGTGCTTCAGTGGCTGCAACCAAAAAAATTTATATTTTCAGCATTTATATGGCATAATTTTTCTGGCCTCTGTGCTTCAGTGGCTGCAACCAAAAAAATTTATATTTTCAGCATTTATATGGCATAATTTTTCTGGCAACTGTGCTTCAGTGGCTGCGACCAAAAAAATTACTATTTTCAGCATTTATATGGCATATTTTTTCTGGCCTCTGTGCTTCAGTGGCTGCGGCCAAAAAAACTGGGCAAACAATGCCTACAAGGTCAACGACGTTGACCTTGTAGGCATTGTTTGCCCAGTTTTTTTGGCCGCAGCCACTGAAGCACAGAGGCCAGAAAAAATATGCCATATAAATGCTGAAAATAGTAATTTTTTGCCATACGTTGACTCAACGTATATGGCAAAAAATGACTATTTTCAGCATTTATATGGCATATTTTTTCTGGCAACTGTGCTTCAGTGGCTGCGACCAAAAAAATGCATATTTTCTGCATTTATATGGCATAATTTTTCTGGCCTCTGTGCTTCAGTGGCTGCAACCAAAAAAATTTATATTTTCAGCATTTATATGGCATAATTTTTCTGTCAACTGTGCTTCAGTGGCTGCGACCAAAAAAATGCATATTTTCTGCATTTATATGGCATAATTTTTCTGGCCTCTGTGCTTCAGTGGCTGCAACCAAAAAAATTTATATTTTCAGCATTTATATGGCATAATTTTTCTGGCAACTGTGCTTCAGTGGCTGCGTCCAAAAAAACTGGGCAAACAATGTCTACAAGGTCAACGTATGGCGAAAAATGACTATTTTCAGCATTTATATGGCATATTTTTTCTGGCAACTGTGCTTCAGTGGCTGCGTCCAAAAAAACTGGGCAAACAATGCCTACAAGGTCAACGTATGGCAGTTGTTTAAAGAGAACAGTAGATTACTAGCCAGCAAAGCTACCTAAGCTAAAATGTCCCTCAAATCCCTGCAGACTTCTGTCCCTCCAATACAGAGCAGTATCAAGCAGATTACTAGCCAGCAAGCTTACTATCATCTGTCCCTGAAATCACTAACAGCTCTCCCCCTACACTATCTCTTCCAAGCACACACAGGCAGATTTTTCAGATACATTTTTGCCCTTGATCCCCCTCTGGCATGCCACTGTCCAGGTCGTTGCACCCTTTAAACAACTTTAAAATCATTTTTCTGGCCAGAAATGTCTTTTCTAGATGTTAAAGTTCGCCTTCCCATTGAAGTCTATGGGGTTCGCGAACCGTTCGCGAACCGCTCGCATTTTTGCGCAAGTTCGCGAATATGTTCGCGAACTTTTTTTCCGACGTTCGCTACATCCCTACCGGTGACAAATCGCCTCTTCTTTGGAGGCGACTAATCTCCCCCAAAAGCCTTCCTGCTGGCTAGAATCTAAATCGCTGCCGGGATGGCACTCGGAGCGCTTCATTTTCCCAAAGTCGCCCGAAGTTGTCTCTCGAGGAACTAAATCTCCCCAAATCTTTGCACGTGTCTCTGCCCCTTAGCAGGAGGGGAAATGTATATATTTGGACAGGGGAGATCCTCCCCACGGCACTCACCTTCAGCTCCAGACGGGGGTCGGCGGGGGGTCCACGTCGCTAGTGCAGAGAGCGCAATTGCGCTCACTGCACTAGAAGAGCTGAATTTCCGCCCCCTTTAACGAGTAATTATAAGCATGAATATAGCTCTTAAGGCAGTAGCACATGGGAAGATTAGTCGCCCGCAATATTTTCTTTTGCGTTTCAACTACAAGTCGTGCATTTATAGTAAGGATTTCATGCGATTTCAGCTCCCAAGCGATTTACTACCCATGATCCCACAAGCTACTTTTCTCCTCCCACAAGATCAATAAGTCGATCAGTATCGGAAAAAAAAATGCTTCAGAAATTGCATTTTAGTAGTTGTTTTCTCTGGCGTGATTTCCTTGGCGTGTTTTTATTATGAATGGTGACGCTGGGACAAAACAATTCAAAATCGCAGTGCAGGAAATGGCGTATGGCGTCAATGTTTGAAATTTACATACAATCGTGGCTACTAATCTCCCAGTGTGTTTTACTTTGTTAGATTTCAATGCTTGGTAATGGAGTTGCTCAGTGAAGTTGCTCAGAAAAGGGTCTCTGTACATCTTGGAATGACATGTGATTAAAAGTAGCCTTATATGTTTTGACGCAGGCGAAGTGCTCCGAGTGCCATCCCGCCGGTGATTTAAATTCTAGCTTGCGGGAAGGCAGGTTGGGGAGATTAGTCGCCCGAAGAAGAGGCGATTTGTCACCGGACGACTAATCTCCCTGTGCGTCTCTGCCCTTAAGGGTCATGCCACACAGGGCGTTTTGGGGAGATTTGGTCGCCTGGCAACTAATCACCTCGTTTTTGCGGCAACCAATCTCCCCAAATGCCTTACCTGAAAATGAGCCGGCTAAAATGAAAAACCGCTGGTGCTAATCACATGTGCCGATTTGTTTTCCGAAGTCGCCCGAAGTTTCCTCGTGAGGCAACTTCAGGCAACTTCAGAAAATGAACCGCCAAGTGTGATTAGCGCCGGCGTTTTTTCATTTTAGCTGGTGCAGGAACAGGGAAGGCGTTTGGGGAGATTGGTCGCCGCAAAAACAAGGCAATTAGTCGCCAGGCGACTAAATCTCCCCTAAACGCCCAGTGTGGACTTAAACTAAACTGCAAGATATGTGATCCATTTTGAAGGCATTAAGATAATCTGTCAACACAATCTCGCTGAGAATCTCATAATCACACTGATGTCACCATCAACAACACTTTAGGTGCTAAAGGTGAACACATATTTCCTCTTATCTAAACTGAGGCTTATGCACATTCTGTGAGTAAATATCTCTTTTTCTCAATCTGTTGTTAGCTATTTTCTTATCATTTATTCATTTATAGCCATTATCCAGAGAGCTACAAATTACTAGAAATCCACTATAAGGGTAAGGCCACACGAGGAGATTCGGGAGATGTTGTTGCCTGGCGACTAATCGCCTCGTTTTTTGAGCGACTATCTCCCCGAACTGCCTCAGCGTTTTTCCCCATAGGTTACAATGAAAAGTCGCCTGCACTAATGCACACTCAGCGATGCGTTTTCAATAGTGTGCCTTAGTGCAGGCGACTTTTCATTGTAGCCTATGGGGGAAAACGCTGAGGCAATTCGGGGAGATAGTCGCTCAAAAAACGAGGCGATTAGTCGCCAGGCGACAAAATCTCCCGAATATCCTCGTGTGGATTAGCCCTAAGCAAATAATTGTAATTTTTTTCCCTTTTCACTATAATATTAAAACAGTACCTTTTACTTGATCCTTACTAAGCTGTATGAATCCATATGCTACTTGGTTTATTTAATGTTTAAAGGATTTTTAACAGTATGGCCATTCCAGTTACAGCAGCAAGATCCCTTATCTGGAAAACCCCAGATCCCAAACATTGGATAATACATCTTATTCCTGTACATAAAGTATATATTTTATGTTTTGATGGGACACGGTTTATGTTAGAGAAAAACTTAAAAATATAAAATTGCTGTATAAAAATTTTTACAAGATATTACATTTAGAAAGTTAAAAATGTTTTAAATGTGTAAAAATGTACATATTTAATTGAAAACATTTAAAATATTTCAGTGTTCAATTGGCAGGTTATGAAAACTTGAACATATTGCTGTGTTTTTTTCAGTTATTACAGTTTTTCTAATGATGATGCATTACCCTTAAGCTGCGAGTCTAACTTTTCCCAAGGGACCTCCTTATCTAAACTGTTACAATTACTTATTTGCTTATCTCAAAATTGTTACAAAGTATCTTAGTTGCACCTGGTACCTGTTCTGGGCTCTCTGCCAAAAGCCAATTAAGTTAGAAACATTGTTTGTTTTTCTGGCTATTCAGTGCAGAAAAAGTCGGGACTTTTCAATACAAACGGGACTGTGGATTGAGCTGTCAAACGAGGGACTGTCCCGCTGAAAACGGGACAGTAGGGAAGTATAACCCTTGTTTAACACAAGTGCAATGAATAGGGCTTGTTCTGCACATACTTTTTGCCTGTTTTTATTTTCCACAAGGACCAAACACAGAGTAGCTTCCATATTTTCATTTAGCTCAAGAGATAACAAAAAACACAGATTTTCTTGATTAAAATAGACAAAAAGTATGTTCAGCCCCTGTTCAACTGGACTCCAATTACAAGGGTTTATACTGCCCCTCCAAGATATCACACAATATGAATGTAGGATTTTTACATTCTTCTGTTATCAGGCATTGTCGAATATCGAATTCGAAGGATTTTAGCGCAAAAGCTTTGATCAAACGATCAAATAAAAATCGTTTGATCGAACTATGAAATCGTTCGAATCGAACGATTCGAAAGATTTTAAGCAATCGATCGAAGGATTTTTATTCGACCAAAAAATTGGACTTCGGTAGCTTTAATCTGGTGAAGTTTGAAGTTGAATTTTTTTTAAAGAGACAGTACTTCGATTATCGAATGGTCGAACGATTTTTACTTCGAAACGTTTGATTTGATCGAATTCGATTGAATTTGACCAATTCGATGGTCGAAGTACCCAAAAAAATACTTCGAAATTCGAATATTTTTTTATTCGAACTATTCACTCGAGCTTAGTAAATCTGCCCCATAATGTATTTAAAAACATTATCCTAGTCTACATTTGTACAGAAGCTTACCCATATAATCTTGGATGAATAGTGTTTATTTGCATCCCTGAATGGGCAGGACTTAAAGGAGAAATAACCCTAAAAATGAATGGCTTAAAATGGCATATTTTATATACTGAACTTATTGCACCAGCCTAAAGTTTCAGCTTCTCAATAGCAGCAATGATCCAGGACTTCAAACTTGTCACAGGAGGTCACCATCTTGGAAAATGCAACACTCACATGCTCAGTGGGCTCTGAGCAGCTGTTGAGAAGCTAAGCTTAGGGGTCGTCACAAATTATCCAGCAGAAAATGAGGTTGGCCTGTAATATAAGCTGATGCTACAAGACTGATTATTAAATTCTGATGCTAATTGCACTGGTTTCTGTGCTGCCATGTAGTAATTATCTGTATTAATTACTAATCAGCCTTATATTGTGACATTTCTATTCTATGTGCACTGTATATTGTGAGTGGGTCCCTAAGCTCAGCACAGTAACAGCAGCACAGAGCATGTGCAGTGAATCAGCAGAAAAGAAGATGGGGGAGCTACAAGGGTTCCTTCAGAGATACAAATCTTTACTGCTAAAGGACTGTGGTTGCCTTGGGCTGGTACAGAAGCCCAAAACATAATGTACAACATTACTAGCCTTTTTTATTTAGGCTTTTCTTCTCCTTTAAAGAAATTGGGCCAGTTATGCTTTTTTGCTTTGTTTTACATTGATGCTGGTTGTTATAGCTCTGCAAACAATGAAGCGCATTGGCTTGTTAGGAAAATTGACAGTCTTCCCTTTATTTTTTTTTAGGAAAATATTGCAAGAGCAGGTGATCTTGTCTGTACAGATGTGCTCTAAGCAACGAAGTATGTAAAGGTTATTTTGGATATATCATGAGGATTAAAGAAGCCTAATTATTTTGTGCCAACTGTATTAAGCCCCAAGTAGAAGACAAGAGTACACATTGCAACGTGATATAAAGCCAAAGAATGTAAGCATCCCAACAAGGTTAAAATGATAACCCAAGAAATTTCTCATCTGCTCTGAAGCTCAGAAAATCCTTCCATTGTTGTCTTACTCAGCCTTGGGCACTCGGTGAGTCAAGAAGTAGCAAATAGGAGCTGCTCAGTTTCTTTGATCGGACAAAACTATATTGGTTGTTTTATGTGATAAACTGCTTAGCAATGTCATCCAGGAATAAATAATAACATCCAGGAATCAAGGCTAAGTAAAATGTAATTACCTTTCTGTTGGACAAGGTCAACCAAGGGTACCGCTAAGCATGCATTGCACTCGTTTATGGTGCCGGGTTCTCCATCACCGAAAGATCACTTGGATTCCACCAGTGTTGTGTTTAGTGGTCTTCTTGATCTATCTATCCTCCTACATGGAATATTCCAGCCCTGTTGAGAAAGTTGAGACAATTAACAGCCAGGGGTGCATATGTGGCCTCTGTAGGCAAGAGAATCGGAAGAGGACTGAATTTTTTGAAACTCGTTTTAATGGCACAATAGAGCCCTTACTTCTGGGAAAGGACCAAGACATGTCTGATCATGTAAAGGAATGGTGGCTGGTAAGACAAACCATGGACTTAGATGAGTACAGATAATTGCTGCCCGGTGACCTGTTTGCCCAGGCCTACTATTGCAAATGTGTGTTTATAAAATTGAGCTGTTTGACCAAACAGTATATCTCCATCATGCAGTAGGTCAGAGCTGTTCAAATTCTGTGGTACCAAGGGCTGGAATTTTTCTTGTCTAAGTGGTGGAAGGCTGATAATGGAAGCCAGTGTTGAAAAACCACACCCACGTTACCACAAGACCATGTCCACGTTAATGGTGGTAGCACACCAAAAAAAAAACAAACTAATGGTTGGTGCTCACTGCAGGGATATCACACATCACTCATATGTGAAAATAAAAATATAACCTTAATCCATATGCCTCCTATTCTCCTGTGAATAAGACAGCAACCCTCAGCACATAATTAAACACCTTAAGGGCCCCTAACAACAATTTCCAAATGCTAACAAACCCCCCCCCCCAGAACAAACCCTACCAGGCACACATCCCACAGGGTACAAAGTAGGGCTGGCAGAGTATGGTGCACACACAGGGAGCATACGGCAGGCAGAGTATGACACACACAGGGAGCATAGGGCAGGCAAAGTATGGCACACACAGGTAGCATAGGGCATGCAGAGTATGGCACACACAGGGAGCATAGGGAAGACAGAGTATGGCACACACAGGGAGCATAGGGAAGGCAGAGTATGGCACACACAGGGAGCATAGGGCAGGCAGAGAATATGCAAAGATATAGTCATATGAATCGAAGTTCCATACGATTTTTGGACCATCCCGGCATTTTTCTTACCATGGTGATCAGTCGTTTGGACAGGTTAGAAGATCTGACAATATCAATGGGTGACTGTCACTAGAATTTGTCAGACAAACTTTAGTACGATTGCTGTCACGGCCAGAACAATCTGATTTGTTCTTTTACTACTTTATTTAATCTGAATGTTTAGTGACAGGTCGGAAGATTGGGACATCCAATCGTTTGTCTGATTCAAGGGGGACATCTATGTCTATGGCCAGCTTTAGAAAGATGCTGGAATTGTCAACTGGTTCTTTATTATTATTTTTTTTATAGTTGTCTCAAATTGAAATCAATGCATGGGCGCCTGGGTAATTTAAAACAAACTGCAAATTTTCTATCACCCCCTACAGCACAATAAAACTTAACTGAAAGGTGAATATCTCCTGTAAGGGCAAGGACACAGGTATATGTGAACAATGGGTCACTGTTGTCTTTGCCAGAAGCCCACGTGTTTTAGTTAAATTATAACATTAACACAATATTGTATTTCATGACTATTATATTGTTATTTTGCCTCTCGCTGCTCTCCTTTAACTTTGTTCAGCCATTCCTTGCTTGCTGGCGAATGGGATGGCTTCCATTACAACTTTGGCTGCTTTATGTAAAAACATTTTATGGAGTTAATGAATAATGAGCAAAATGTTCTATATGGAAGGTCAGAATGTTCTTATCTGAATCTCTCCACACTGTGATGCTCAAGCAGTCCCCAATTATGTTTTCGAATGTTGGATGAAGGGAATATTTTGTCATTTGTTTGGTCAGGTTACTAAGCGTTGGGCTGAATGTTATGCCCTCAGGCCAACGATCTGCTTACACCGGGGGGACCGTGCAACCCTATCAATCCTAAAGGATTACATCTCTTGGGGGGCAATTTGGTTGTCACTCCCAGTGAGCACAATTGCTAACCTTTTGCCCTGGCAGGTGCATCTCTTCTGTTTATTTCCATCCAAGAAATTTACCCACAGTCTGGTTTCTAGGGCCAGACAGCAGGATTTCGAGTTGGTAGGAAACCCCGATTGAACAAAATTGCTAAACTTACTTTGTCTGGATTTTCAACCCAGCATGATCCAAGTGGATCACATAAGCCTGTACACTGACCAAATGGCAAATAAGGGGCCAAGAGAGAAGCCTCCATTATTGGTGGGCAACTTTATACCATCTCAGGTGAACATTGTAGCTGGTTTACTGGGTTATACAACATATTGAGCTAGTCATCAGCCGTTGTTCTTTTGCTAGCATAGGTGTTCCAAATGGATAAATGAGCTCCAGTTTTCTCAGTCTGTTGCATGTAGTGCACCAGGCCAGTCATACAAATGTAACCTACACCATGTGGAAATGACAGTGGACACTTGCTCTTCCTTTTTAGAGGCTCCAAGGGAGAAACAATGGCAGTGACATTCAGAAGGTGCTGGAGCAGATGTTCAAGGTTGTTTCTACAGAAAACCTTTACCTTGAACAGGACAACCGACCTTGCAGACGATGTGCTGTTGTTGGGAATTCTGGCAACCTGAAAGGATCCCGATACGGGAAAAAGATAGATTCCCACGGATTAATTTTCAGGTAACTGAGTAATGTGCCTCTAGGCAACCTCCCCAAACAAACAGGACTTTTGTATTCGCTGAATCACTGGGAGAGTGATAATCAGTTTGTTTTCTTGCTCTGCGGTGAGTCTGATTGAGGAGCCAATGTGGCCTCAGGCTTTCGTAAAAATTATCATCTCTGTGTTCAAATAATATTTAAGAATAAATACCTCCCAATTTATGAAAAGGCTTACTCATGCATTTTCACTTTGCCAGTAAAGCATGCCCACACCTTACTGGATTTATGTATGGAGTATGAATAATGTACACTTGTCTCAAGGTTTTATAGTGATTAGCACATTTAACGTTTGCTTCAAACAGCAGACTCAGGAACGTTGCTGATTGGTTGTTATTGGTTACAAGAACAGGAGCAAATTTTTTTGCCTTAATTTTCTACTTACAAATATAAAACTAATTCTTTATTGCAAATCTTTACTCGACACTGGTCATGTCTTATAGAACATTAAAGGGATACTGTCATGGGAAAAAACATTTTTTTCAAAATGAATCAGTTAATAGTGCTGCTCCAGCAGAATTCTGCACTGAAATCCATTTATCAAAAGAGCAAACAGATTTTTTTATATTCAATTTTGAAATCTGACATGGGGCTAGACATATTGTCAATTTCCCAGCTGCCCCAAGTCATGTGACTTGTGCTCTGATAAACTTCAATCACTCTTTACTGCTGTACTGCAAACCCCTCCCCCCCCCAGCAGCCAAACAACAGAACAATGGGAAGGTGATCAGATAACAGCTCCCTAACACAAGATAACAGCTGCCTGGTAGATCTAAGAACAACACTCAATAGTAAAAACCCATGTCTCACTGAGACCCATTCAGTTACATTGAGAAGGAAAAACAGCAGCCTGCCAGAAAGCATTTCTCTCCTAAAGTGCAGGCACAAGTCACATGACCAGGGGCAGCTGGGAAATTGACAAAATGTCTAGCCCCATGTCAGATTTCAAAATTGAATATAAAAAAATCTGTTTGCTCTTTTGAGAAATGGATTTCAGTGCAGAATTCTGCTGGAGTAGCACTATTAACTCATGTGTTTTGAAAAAAAACATGTTTTCCGATGACAGGATCCCTTTAAGTAAAACGGTACTTGTATCTCCGATTACAGAATGAATGGGGCACGTACCTATGGCTTTGAAAATGATGTGGGTTCGAGAACAACCCATCACTTTATGTACCCAGAGAGTGCTGTCAACCTCCAGCCTGGTGTCCATTTGGTGCTGATCCCGTTCAAGCTCCAGGACCTCAAATGGATCACCAGTGCACTGACAACTGGAGAGGTCACCTAGTAAGTTTTGGCCTGTACTCATGCTGGGGTACCAGTTGTTAAGAGTCTTTAAGGGGTTCAAGCAAGACTAATGGCCCGGGGCCCCTAAAGTAGAATTTATAAGCCGAAGGAAAAGTATAAAATCTCTTCTGTGACCCTCAGAGCTATACCAGGGCTAGCTAAGCTGCAGCCTCCTGCTGGTATTGAACTACGCCTAGCATTTTGATGGGATCTCTAGTTCAATAACAGCTGGAAAGCTGCAGGTTGAAAAATAACTAACTGGATCCCACACAGATATTTTGACATTGTCCTTCACATCACCAATGAAAACCACACCACAATTTATTTTATATTGAATTAAAGGGGTTGTTCACCTTTAGGTTAATTTTTAGTATGTTATAGAATGGCCAATTATAAACAACTTTCATTTTTTAATAGTTTTTTTAATTATTTGCCACCTTCTTCTAACTCTTTCCAGCTTTCAAATAGATGGTCAATGACCCCATCTAAAAAAAATGCTCTGTAAGGCTACATATTTATTTTTATTACTACTTTTACTTCTCTTTCTATTCAGACCTCTCCAATTCAGATTCCAGTCTCTCATTCAAATCAGTGCATGGTTGCTAGGGTAATTTGGACCCTAGCAAACAGATTGTTGAAATTGCAAACTGGAGAGCTGCTGAATAAAAAGCTAAATAACCATAAATCATAAATAGCATAAATCACAATAGCATTCTTTACATCATACTAAAAAGCAACTCAAAGGTGAACAACCCCTTTAAGGGCAGAGACACGCTCAGATTTGGGGAGATTACTCGCCAAGGGACAAATGGCTTCTTCTTCGGGACGACTAATCTCCCCGAACTGCCTCCTGCCGGCTAGAATTGAAATCTCCAGCAGGATGGCAATCGGTGTGCTTCGTTTTCCGAAGTCGCCCAAAGTTGCCTAAAGTCTCAAAACGAAACTTCGGGCGACTTCGGAAAACGAAGCTCTCTGAATGCCATCCCACTGATTTTCTAGCCGGTGGGAGGCAGTTCAGGGTCATTATTCACCCAGAAGAAGAGGCGATTTGAGGGCGACTAAATCTTCACGAATCTGAGCGTGTGTCTCTGCCCTAAGACAATGCCTTAATCTGCCCTATGTTACTTGTTCTGCAAGATTTCACTGCTTCCCTGCCATGTTCAAGCTCCAGCCATCTAGCCTTAGCAGTGATTACAGGAATGCGTGGGGGTGTTCCCAGCACAGGATGTTTATACATTCCTGACAATATTAAAGTTTATAAGCTTCCAGTTGTAAAATGATCACATTAACTCTAATCTGAACCATAGCTGTAAAGCATTCTTCATTGCCATGTTTATCTTGTGTACGGTTACGGTACTGTGGGCACAAGTATAAAAGATGAAAGAGTTAAATGATAAGAATAAGGCACCACCCTATTATGTTTTATTTTATGAAATCCCCCTTTCCTAACCCTTACTTACCCTTTTGTGGGAGCCTGTTTTTTTAAAACTTCCCCCTGGCAGTGGAGCAATCTGGTACCCATTAGAGGAGTGAGTGGGCAAGCACCATGTAAACCACAGCCGGTCTCCACATACTCATCTTGCCAACACCGGGTGCCAGACTGCTCCTCGGCTTAGGGGATTTTATAAAGAAAGCAGGCACAGGAATAGACAGCGCCATATACAGTAGGTAGGAAGTGGAACGAAAACAATGGAAGGTAGTGGAAATACAATCGATACACCCATACTAACTGTGAGTCTTTCCCTTTCAGCACTTACACAAGAGTGAAGAAATTTATCCAGGCTGATAAAGATAAGGTGATTGCTATGTTTTTACAGGCAGTATAATGAATAGCTTACCTATGCCCCCAAATGACTTGTACAAATGTTTAAATGCATGTGAAGGGCTTTTTGGCTCCTTTTAGCCCATCTCACCATAACCAAGTTCGGTTTTCTGTTCCGCTACTATCCAAGTCCTAACCCCTCAGAAGTCATGTTACAATATCTTGCACTGATGAGATCTAACAAGGTTGAAACGGGCTGTCTGCAAGTGTGGATATATGGCTCTGAACCACTAGGTTGTATCTGTAACTAGCGGTTCTGGATCAGAGCCGGGCCACCCTGGCCTGGCAACCTGGCCGGTCATGGCGCCGGATGGGGTGCGCATGCGCGAACTACCATTCTTGTGCGCATGTGTGAACTAACAATCTCGCACAAACTGACAATCTTGTGCGCTAGCACAGAAGAACAAATACACAGCCAAAGTGAATAGACAGTCAGAGAGAGGGGACCGAACATGGGGTAGGCGACAGAGAGGGTACATGCCTGGTGTCCCCCCCCCAGCTCATGTGCCCTAGGCTCGTGCCTAATCTGCCTACCCCTAGTTCCGGCCCTGTTCTGGATGCATAGTTGGCCAAAGGGACATAAAGGTGTGATTTGCATATCTCCGCCCATAATGCCATGGAATAAAAACACACTTGTTATATTGCAAATAGATACACAGTTTCTCTTTTATTTTTCCTATGGTTTACTGGTAGGAATGTGCCAGAATCATCCACTTGTGCCCCAATTCTGTTTTTTGGGATAGAGTATAGAATACATACATTACATTAAAACATTAACGGAAAACCTCTTTATATGCACTTTAAGTTTTGTATATCATTGGTGTTCATTTAAATTTTTTTTATCTTTAGGTCTTGATATTTAACCCCTCCTTTTTTAAATACGTCCATGACAACTGGACAAACCATCATGGGAAATATCCATCTACTGGAATGTTGGCCCTGGTCTTTGCTTTGCATATCTGTGATGAGGTGAGAATAGACTTATCATACCATTATCTACCATATCTATGCCAAGTGGACTGTCTTACCTCTGCCATTAAATATATCTGTGTCGTATGAACTCTTTTAGCAATCCCATCAAACATATCTATTCCTTCTGGACTGTCTTGGTTCTACCATCAAACATGTTTCCCATATGAACTGTGAATTAAAATTAAAATATAAAATTAAATATATCTATGTATTTTAGCTATTCCATCAAACACATCTATTCCCTATGGACTATCTTAGCTCCTCCTACAAATATATCTATACACTATGGACTGTTTTAGCATTAAATATTTTATATATCTTATGCACTATGTTTAGCTTTATCTTTATCGTTTTTTTTTTTAGCAAACATATCTAATTTCTTATGGGTTGTACTAGCTCTACCATCATATCATTCCATATCAACTGGACTAGCTCTACTGTCAAACATATCCATTTCCTATAGATTGTTTTAGCTGTACCATCAAACTTCTATATGTTCTATAAGCTGTTTTAGATCTAGGTTACCTCTACCATCAAACATATCTGTACACTATGGACTATTTTATTCTGCCATCTATGCCATATGAACTGTCTTAGCTTTATTATCAAAAATACCAATGCATTATGGATTATCATAGCTTTCCCAAAACCACTGAACTTTGAACTGAATAAAAATATTTGACCCTCCAGTGGGCCATAAAGTAAAAATTAAAGTTGTGCTCAAAAGTAAATGGGCTTCATAAATCTCAATCACTTTTATTTTTCCGATCTCCTTAGATATCTGTGTTCGGCTTTGGAGCTGATCAACATGGCAATTGGCACCACTACTGGGAGAGGAACAGATTTGCGGGAGCATTTCGCTGGACAGGAGTTCACAATGCAGACTTTGAGTCTGAGCTCATAACAAAACTAGCGGAAGAAGGAAGGCTAAAATTTTACAAATGAACCTAAATGTTCCCACAAACAAAAAACAGAAAGATTGTAATATTTTGGTATTTTTTTGTACTTTGCTAATAAATACAGAAATGTGGGTGTTGCTCTTTATACCAAATTCTGATTGGGTGTAAAGATGATGACCTGGGGTTATGAATCTGGTAGATTCTCTTGCAACCTTAATTTTCTGTTCTGCGGAGCAGGATACTGGTGCCGGAATTTGTTCCCTGTGCAAGAGCGAACCAACAAGCCTGAGGGGGGATGATGCCATTCAGGAAAAAAAACCTGCAAGCAGTGGGGGACAAGGGCCTGGACTATGGGTAGAGAACAAAAGAATCAAGTGCCTAGCCCTCCACCGTTGCACCCTATGCACATGCCTCTTTTGCCTACTCCTAGTTCCGGCCCTGGTATATAAACTGATTGTACAGGGCCGTTTATTAAATTTAATATAAGCTTCATCACACTGAAATAAGAAACTTTCTAAATACAATCAATTAAATATTCTGCATCGTTTCTGAAACATTCAAGTTTATGTTCACTATCCCTCTCTCAGCAACTGTTTCTTATTCTGTCTTCATGTAGCAGTTGGGTGTCAGATAATCACTGACATCATTGACAGTTAGATCCAATATATCTTACAGATTTAATAGAGCTCACTCAAATGACCGATTTCAGTACAAACAAAATCTAACAAAATAACTGCCTTTTGCACAAATTCTGCATGTAGAGAGACATGGAGGCACGTTTATCAAAGGTCGAATTTCGAGTTCATGTGAGTTTTTAAAAACTCCCATAAAATCCCATGAACTCGAAATTCGACCAATCAAATTTATTTTAAAAAATAGAATTTTTTAAACTCGGGAGAATAGAATCAACCTGAAAACTCGAATCAAATTCGATTTGAGATTTTTCCCCGAAATATATAATATATTGAATTTTAGGAAGGCTGCAAACAACTCCGAATTGATCCCAGGATGTCTTCCATTGACTAAAACAGCCATTTGGCAGGTTTTAGGTAGCGAATATTCAAATTCAAGTTCTTATAGAGCCAGTGTATGATAAATCTCGAAAATCAAATTAGAATTTTTAAAAAAACTCTTAATTTTAACAATTCCCAAGTCGAATTTGACAGTTTTGGACACAAAAAAAACTTGAAAATATGAATTCAAATTTTCACTTCGACCCTTGATAAATCTGCCCCATGATGTCTGCTGATTTTAATAGTGTGAGCTCTAATACATCTTCTAGACAAAAGGAGCCCCCCTATAAAATATATTGGATCTAACTGTCAATGAATATCTGACACCCAACTCCTGCATGAAGAATTAAGAGAAACAGATGCTGAGAGAGGGTTAGTGAAGATAAACTTGATTATTTCAGAAATGGTACAGAATATTTAATTGATTATCTTTAGAAAACTTCTTATTTCAGTATGCTGAAGCTTATATTAAATTTTCATTTTTGTGATAGTTCCCCTTTAAATAATGATGCAGAACACCCTGGCTTTTGAGCTGTCATGAAATGTTCATTTTAAATTATTACAAATTAGCTTTGTATTGTGACTTTATATATAAATTTGTGGAGAGGCTACAAAGGCCCGGGCCTAGGGCGGCATTCCGCCAAGGTGAATCCTAAGGAGCACTGGGGACTCAAAGCTCCCCAGTGCTCCAGTAATTAAAAGCACACTCACTCACGGGGGGGGTTGAGTAGGGCCGCTCCTGCCATGAGACAAGGCCTAGCCTCAGGCAGCATGGAGTGGCCAGTTACCAGGGGCAGCAAAGGATTTACATTTTCTAAATTTACGTTTTCTAACACGGAAATTCCGCTCTGCCAGTGCAGCAAGCTCAATAGTTCTCACTGCACTAAAGATGCAGCCCCTCCTGGACCCGCTCTGAAGCTAAGGGGCAGATTTATCAAGGGTCGAATTTCGAGTTCACGGGAGTTATTTAGTCGGATGAATAGGATCGACCTGAAAACTCGAATCGAATTAGAATCGAATTAGATTACAATTTTAAAAACTTGATTTGGGTTTTTTCTCTGAAAAAAACTCGAATCGAATTTTAACAATTCCCTGGTCGAATTTGACAGTTTTGGCCATAAAAAATTAGAAAATGTCGAAGTTAAAAGCACAGAGCGGGAGGGGGGCTACATTTGGTCTGCTGCCTCAGGCCTGTGGTCTCCTTGGACTAGCAGAGAAGCCCAAAACCTCCTAGGGGTCATTTCAAGTGCTAGAGCGCTAAGCCTTAGTTTTCATATACACAGCACTTGCAGCATGAGCTGAGTTCACAAGGTGTAATAAACAGCGCTGTAAGCACAAGGTAGCCCTGTACTAAATTCAGGGTGGCTGTACTTAACTACATATAGACATATAGATCCCACTGGTGTCTAATAAAAGGGCAGCCAAGTTTGGGAGTTTTACTTTGAAAGCAGCAAGTACGGTAAGTTGCAGGTAAAACTTAGTCCCTGTGTAAAATGTATAATGAAGCAATAGAATTCTTAATGAATCAGATGCAATTTTAGCATAGGACTGGCCAGATATGGGATGACTTTGACGTAGTTGGCCAGCTTAAGTATATTGCATTATATGGACAAACAATCAATGTTTTGTTTAAAGGGTAAGGCATTTTTTAGTAGCAGTATGCACAAAATGTCTCTGTCTTAAATATATTGATAATGGGTTGAGTGCAGAGGCATCTTGTATTTGTCTATATGTATTTTGTGGTCACATCCTCATTGCACCCCCGCCTAATGGTTTTAAAAATGAGTGTTGAGCACAACTTTCCCTTGTTTGTTGTGTACTTAACTACATGCCACTTCAGTGCGCCACTCATAAATACAGCACTACCAAAAGCAAGCAGCATTATATTTATCACAGAGACTCCTCCGGTCTTTAGGCTCCATTTTGGAGCACAAAGACCTGCCCCTATGGGCCATGCAAAATATGCACTATTGCACCCTGACCCCACATCATGACTGAGCCCTAAAAAGTAGCATATGTAGCCTACTTCTTTATTAAGCTTTGATTCTCCTTAAACACACTAGGGCTAGGCAATTAAAGTCTACATAATGTGGGTGCATTTCCACTCTCTGTATTGTCATTCCTCTTGCACTTGCTAGGAGATAGTGACTATTGAGCAACTTGTCAGTTTTCCTAACCCCATATAAACACTCACCCAAATCTCACACTAACTGGCCTTCAGGCTGGGCCCCTTAGCTCATAACAAGGTTACATATATTCATTTGTCGCCCCCGATCTCTCCCTTTTAGTTGCTCAAATTTTCATAATTGGTACCGGAGCAATGGGGATTGGCATACGGGAGAACTATGGTATCGCCTTCTCATCCACAGTGTTTCTGAACCAATGCGGGTGCAGTGTCGGACTGGGGAGGGGCGGACCTACCGGAGCTGCCACATCTGGGGCCCACACCACTTAGGTCCCCGACCCCTCTCCTGCATGGGCCTCCGCTCCCCCATCCGTCACCTGCACGGGCCTCTGACCCACCTTCATCACCCGCATGGCCTCCAACACCCCCCTCTGTCACCCACACAGGCCTCTGACCGCCCTCCATCACCCGCACGGGCCTCCGACCTCCGTCATCCGCACGGCCCCAGACCTCCCCTGCAAATCCCTCTGCGCACTCGGGCCCTGCTAACAAATCCCCCTGCGCACTATGTGCCCTTCCCCCCGACAGTGCGTACCTTCTTCAGTATGCGCTATTTCATCATGCAGCGGGGGTAGGAGATCAGCAAGGCCCTGCCAGCAGTGAGCGGGTCTGGGCTGTTAGCCGACCGGGTTTTATCCCGGGGTCCTGCCTGCCCAATCCGACCCTGTGTGGGTGTGGTTGGGCAGCATGCCGCCCCCTAAAATTCTGCTGCCCTAGGCCCGGGCCTTTGTGGCCTCTCCACAAATCCGGGCCTGTAAGGGTACACTAGAAACATATACCTTACTACTTGTCAGTGTTATTGTATGTTGTGACAATGCACAATATCAGATTAGTAGAGCCTATTAGGGGTTGATGCATTTAGCGCCTGGAAGGGCTAAGCAAAGTTGTGTTTTATTCATGATAACTTGCATGATGCACACTTGCTTTGAATGCTGCTCTATCTGCTGTTTATGGTAATGTGTGGCTCATACATCACACTAATCACATCACTGTATAGCAGGGGGTTAAAAGGGGTGACAGGAGGAAAGGGTGTTTTGACTACAGTTTTTCTCTGTCTGAGAGTAGTCATGTCAGAACACCCATGTGCTGTTAGCTTTGGAACACAGTTGGTCCAGTAACCCATAGCAGTCAATAAAATGTTTGCTTTTAAACAGGTCACCAGTTAATGCTACCTTCTGATTGGTTGCTGTGGATTACTGCTCCTGGGCAAACTTAGTGTCTTTCAGTACATAACCCCCTGAGGACTGTGAAATGTGTGTAGCTATCATTCTATTTGTCCTTCGGACTTATAGTATTATTTATGAAAGCAAGTGCTCAGTAACTCAGTTAATAAACTTGTGCCAAAAGGCCAGCTGCTTCCATTTTGCCGCTATAACATGCAAATTACAGGGGATATGGAGGCAGTGAGCGTGGGAATTAAACATGTCTCAAGGAGTTGTGGCTGTGGATAGCTGGGGAAAAGCAAGAGACGGCCGACAGTATGTGTGGGTCGCAGCACAGGCAGTCTTGAGAGAGGAGGAGCGACATCAGTTTTCAAGCAATTAACCCCTTAAGTTGACCCTAAAGGTATATAATAAACATGTTCCCTTCAATTGTATGGTATGAGGAATGGATTAATGAGGAGTTAAAAATGATGGTATATGTCCCCTTTAAAAACTTTCTACAGCAGTAAAGGTTATATTCTAGGTATGCAGTTGCAAACCCCAAATCTCTAATAACATACCTCCTACAATTCCCTCCCATTTGTATTTCACTTATCTGGAGTTTGGCATTGACACACAGTACAGAACACCCACCCACACTGTATAACATTACCCTAATACATACCTCTACTCTAATGCCCAGCTTTCTGCTCTCATACTCTCAACCATATACTAGTGATGACAGCCCAAGACCCAAGACTGAATAGGCAAATAATCACAAGGTGGGCCCATGGTATCAGGTGGGTGTGGGATCTCTAGTGGCAGGTACGGGTCATAATTTTTGTGATCTATAAAATTAATATGCTTCACTGAAACTAGACACTGGACATGGGCCACATTTTAGTGACCCATGTAGACAAAGTTTGCAAAAGTATTTTACTATGTTAGTACCTAGATAAACCTTTTTAATTAAAAAAAAAAAGTGGCATACTTGTACATGAGAAAGGAAGGTAAAATAACTGGGTTGTCCAAAATGTTAGATAAACCCCCTCAGTGATTATAACTGCGGTTGTGCTCTGGTGCCGAGAACTGCACCATTCTGGGGTACCACTATAGAAGCATCATGTCACAATCTTTTACCGCTTCTTGGATCTTTGCGGGGAACCCAGTCCAAGAGATCATGATCAATGGAGAAAAAAGCTACGTTTGGTTTTCACTCTAGTGAGCATAGGCGCCCGGACTGCCTTTATACAGGTGATTGCAATGCCAGCCGGGCACCCCAGGCAACAACGAGCGCGCATGGGCCTGAATCAGCATGCTTTGATGTCAGAGAGCAGCACCCGATTAACCTTATTCAGTGGAAGACTAGGGGTAGGCTGTTTATGAGGTATGTGCCTGGCACCCCCAAGCTCTGCACCCTGGGCATGTGCCTCTTCTGACTACCCATAGTTCCGGCCCTGGGTGATTGTAATGTGGTGCTCCTACAGTTGTACCCCAGGCTGGTGGAGTCTTTAGTCATCATCAGCATCAGTCAGCGTCGGACTGGGGCCCAGGGCCCACTGGACCTGCAGCCTCAGGGGGGCCCTGCAACATACCCCGCCCCCCCCCCCAGCCACAGAGCCCCCTCTCCTTCCCAAGCCACCCCATCCCAGCCGCAACTCACACCTTCCTCCGCCCTGCACTTGTGCGCATACCTTTTCTTGCACATCATGGCCGGTGTCGGCGAGGGAGGAAAGCAGTAGTAGTGCAGGAAGCGAGTCTGGGCCGACGGGGGCCCAAAAGAGCCGGGACCCACCAGGTTTTTTCCCCGGTGTCCTGCCGGCCCAGTCTGACCCTGGCATCAGTTATTTATATAGCTCCAGTAAGTTACTCAGTGCTTCACATTTATATCAAAGAGGGGTCTTCTTACAAGAGTAAAAACAGGATCAGATAGTCCTATTTTATCAGCACCTGCTGTTTGTGACCAGACTGCAACATATCAGTAGTTATGATTTGTAAACCAGTTTCCTGTAATTCTGTGCACCTATAATGCTATGTGCCATAGAGTTAAAGGATAAGTACGTTTTTTTGTTGATATAATGACTTTCTTAACAATGTTGCCACCTGCTGGTCAGTTCCTGTACAGTCAAGGAGAGATACTTTACAAGGAAAACTGTGCTGATGTTGCTCTGCTCAGGAAGGAGATGGGAAAGACCATCTGAGACTTCTTTTTGACTGTACAGATACAGGAACAGACTAGCAAGTGGTGCTGTTGTTACAAAGTTCACTACATTGGCCATTAACAAAAATGTAAATAGCTCTAAAAAAGTAACTAATTAATGTTAATAACACAAGTGCTTAGAAAGGCACCCTGAGCAATTTTACATTACAGGTTTTTTTTAAGGTTTACACATCCTGCATTAAATGATCTCTAGCTCCTCTACCCAAATATCAATTTATGGCACATGCTGTGAATACAGCATTTAACCAATCCCTCTGGAGCCCCTGGCCATTTCCAGCTGCAAGTTGTATAGTGCATTGGGTAATATAACCCTAGTCATTTGCTGAGCCTGTTGGGCTTAGAACTTCATATAAACATTATATCCCGACAACCTGAAAGAAAATGTATTTGTACTTGACCCCCAAGATATGATTAATCCTTATTGAAGGCAAAACAATCCTATTGACTTTAATTATGAAGATCCAAATTATGGAAAGAACCCTTGACAATTCTGGATAAAAGGTCCAGCAGCTGTATTTGCTTTTGAAAGCAGTGTCTGTTTATGATTAATATGAAAAAGACAGTTGACCTTGCTGGTTTCTAACAACTCACTTGATGGATGGTGTAGAGGTATAGTTATAATTAATAACCAGTTATTTTAATTTATGAATTAATTAGCTCATTCAATAATAAAGTGCAATGTGCTAACCACTCTGATTAGAGTAAAAGGTGCCAATTAATTCGGTGCCATCATTTCAATCAAATCAAGCAATTAATAATACCAATAATGTCCAAATAAAAAACAATTTATTAAAGTGCCTGGGCTGAGATCAATTGCAGACACTCACTGCTATGTGAAATGAATTAATTCATTAACTTTAATTTATTCATTCATTTCACATAGCAGTGAGTGGCTGCAATTGAACTCAGCACAGGCACTTTAATGAATTTGGACATTATTGGAATTATTAATTACTCGAATTGATTGACGTGATGGCACAGAGTTAATTGGCACCTTTTACTGTAATCAGAGTGGTTAGCACATTGCACTTTATTATTTAATGAGCTGATTAATTTAGAAATTAAAATAACTGATTATTAATCGGAGAGTGGGGGTTTACTGCTTTTTCAACTCAATTAGAACAGTATCTGTTTATATTTACATATACGCATTTATTTTATGTAGCTAAAGGCAGCTGATTATAAAAGACCTGGTAGAGAGCTGACTTCTGCAACACTGTCTAGACTCTAGAGGGTCATAACCAGAGAACAACAAAAACAGGATAGACAAATACTGCTTTCAGTTACAAACGGTATATGCAAATAACTTTAGAACCATTGAAAATACTATGTATATTGAAAAGCTGCTTATAATTACGTTATGTTTCATTATGCAAAAAAATGGGAGTGAACAATATAAAAGCAAAGAAAATGTTTAGCAAACATTGTTATAAACACAGAAGATACCAAAAATATGGACTTATTAAAGCAAGCATCCTTAAAGAGAAAAGCTGCAGTTCACACAATGTTAAAGGAGAAGGAAAGTCTTCTCCTGCCTAACATTTGGCACCCCCAAGTGATTGTATTGACTCACCTGAAACCCCGGGCCGGTGCTCCTATCAGCAGAAAACTGCACCAACCTGGTGTTCTTCCAGTGAGCACCATGGATTGATCGGCTTTGACTTTTTTTCTTTCTTCAAATTTCCCGAGGCAGACGCATGCACAGTAGAACGAAATAGCTGACGTTTTCATTAAAGTTCGGAAGCCAGAAGAAGATCGCTCAGTGGCGCTTGCTGGCATAACCCTGGGCCAGTGCACTTTTCTGCTGATAGTAGCACAGGCCTGGGGTTTCAGGTAAGTCAATACGTTCATTGAGGGTGCCTAACATTTGGCACCCCCAAGTGAGATATGACTTTCCTTCTCCTTTAATGTTTACAGTTTGCTGGAATCTTGATATGCAAGACACTTTCTTTTCCCGTTATTCACAACATCTGAGGGTACACGGAGGTAACATAGAAGCATCAGCTCTGACCAGCCATTGTGTAGCAATTATGCATTGAACCTCACCATCCAGCATTTGAGAATCAAATACTAAAAGTATCACTGTGAGTATGACAGGTTCCCGCAGAGTTATTGTCAGGACAGCAAAAGTCTCTTAAAGGAGAAGGAAAGTCTTCTTCCACTTGGGAGTGCCAAATGTTAGGCAACCCCAAGTGATTGTATTTACTTACCCGAAACCCTGGGCTGGTGCTCCTATCAGCAGAAAACTGCACCGACCCGGGGTTATTCCAGTGAGCACCACAGAGAGATCCTCTTCCGACTTCTTCTTTCTTCAAATTTCCCAGGACAGACTCATGTGCAGTAGAACAAAATAGGCGACTTTTTCAGTTAAAGTTCGACTTTTCGCTCTACTGCGCACGCGCAGCCGCGAGAAGAAAGAAGAAGCCGGAAAAGGATTGCTCTGTGGTGCTTACTGAAATAACCCCGGGCCGGTGCAGTTTTCTGCTGATAGGAGCATCAGCCCGGGGTTTCAGTTAAGTATATACAATCACTTGGGGGTTCCTAACATTTGGCACCCACAAGTGGAAGAAGACTTTCCTTCTCCTTTAAAGAAAAATGGCTTTTATTTCAGCCAGCAGCAAACAGGTAAAAATAAAAGCAGTTTTCTTTGCAAAAACAACAAAAATAGGCAGCACTGGCAGATCAAAAATAACAAAAAAACAGTCAAATCGCAGACCTTCTGTATGGGTGACTGTGTGTGCACAGTCAAATAGGATCCTCTGTGTCTGGATCCACAACTCCTCAGGTCTCTCCTAGTCAGAGCTGTTAAGACTTTATGAGAGACTGACCAGCCTGGGCTTTAAGGGGAGCTGATTAGCCACCTGAGGCTAATCACACCAAGTTTACGGAGCGCATATTAGGACATCGTCAGGGGAAATCCAACTCCTGTATGTGATCTCCTATGCTAGAGGAATGCAACGTCTCAAAGCAGACGTCACACCTTGCTCTTCCCATCACAGCTGTCAGGTCATGCTCCTCACTCCTCAGCCATCCAACCTGGGTCCATGCTCCTCCCTCCTCAGCCATCAGTTCTGGGTCCTCGCTCCTCCCCAAATAAGTGGAAAAAGTGTTGAACTCAAAAAACAATGACTGAGAGAGTATAGTTTTAAACATTTTCTCTTGCCAGGTCCTCCCTGCAGAACAAAAAAACAAATGCAAACACTTTTAAAAACCACAAAAAAAAATGTAAAATGAGGACTAATTGCCTATTGTATTGATTTGTGTATACAGTATACACAGAAGCTGCAAATGGAGAGAGCCACACTATGGTGGGTTACCAATAGCAGGTGATAAGTAAATGCAACCTTTTCATGGGTTGCTATTGGTGACTGGATCAGGGAAAAGTTTGCACCTTATATTACGTCGCTCCTTTTCATTTGTCTGACTGCAAATAAGAGTACCTTATTGCTTAACAGTTAAGGAAACTGTAGATGATCTGAGCCTTCCCAGTGCACTCAATCAATGAAATAAAGCCCTGACAAGGAACTGTTTGCTACTATACATTAAACCCATTTACCTGCAGCTCTTTCTGCCTCCATGCAGTGCAAATCATTCCCAGCAGGCAGGAAACACACACACAGACAATGAGCTCCAGTCCCCTCAGAACTGGCCTACCTGGATGCAGAGCAGTTCTTCAGTCAAACACTCTCTCTGCAGTAATTGGTTACTTCCTGCCATGTGATCTGTTCCTTTCAGGGCACAGGATCCTGGGATTTGTAGTTTCAGCATTAACACCGATCAGACATAAGCGGCAGATGAAAACTACATGTCCCAAACATTCTGACTGTGTGAAATTGGGGCATCTGAAGGGAAAGCTGTTATATTCCAGGCAGGTGCTGAGGGGTGGCCAGGTGCTGAGGGGTGGGCAGGGTGATAATCTGAACGGCCTTTTCTTAACAGTAACATCATAAAAATTAAAGTGTTTTAAAGTAATAAAAATATAATAATGCCCTGCACTGGTAAAACTGCTGTGTTTACTCCAGAAACACTAATTTTATTTATATAAATAAGCTGCTGTGTAGCAATAAGGGCAGCCATTCAAAGAAGAAAAGGCTCAGGTTACACAGCAGATAAGCTCTGTAGAACATAATGGTGTTATCGGTTATCCATTATTTATCCTGTGCCATATAGTCTTTTTCAATTTCCACCATTGATACACAGCAGCTTGTTTATATGAACTATAGTAGTGTTTCTGAAGCAAACAGATCAGTTTTACCAGTACAGGGCAACACTACATGATATTTTAATTACTTTAAAACACTTTAATTTTTTGGTGTTCCTTTCTTAAGTCCCTATCTGGTCCCTAAACTGGTGTAAACAAAGGTAACCCACACAGACACAGGGAGAAAATATTCATAAATAATTTGATAAGTTTAGAAGCAGGACTGGCAAGCAGGGAAAGAACTGCCAATCAATAGGAAGACTGATTAGACATTGCCTACAGGGAGGGTGCCTACAACTCTGCACCTGTGCCCTTTTTAGAGCTTAATATTAGATTGACCTGAAAGTAGAGTCCTGCAGCGGGTCGGGTACCCACGGGTTACCCACAAAAAAAGCGGGCACCCTGCAGAATGAGGGGAGGATTTTCAGGTGCGGTTATACCCACGGGTCTGCGGAGTTGCGGGTCGGGTTGCGGGTCTCATCTAAATTTCTTATCTTATGTTATGTTGTCTATATTTTACTCCTTTTAAAGTTTTACAAAACTTGTTTCTGTCCCATCCCTTTTGATGACATCACTTCCAGTTTGTAGCACCATCACTTCCTGTTTGATGGTGCTCGGCGGGTTGCGGGTCAGGTTGCGGATAAGGCAGTTGAGGGTCGGGTAGCGGATCAAAGTGGGTAAATATGCGGGTTGCGGTTCGGGTCTTAGAAAAGGACTCTTAACTGAAACGCTTGTTCTTGCCCTGTGTGAGGGGGAAATGCAAATACCATACTCCCCTCCCCTATGCCCAGGACAGCACCACTATGTTCACATATCTGGCCTGCAGGATAGTAATGTGCAGGCCGGCCTGATATCTGTGGGACCCGTTGGTGACCTTACACTGCCGGCTTCTGGTTTTATAGATGTGCGACTGTACGCCAAGTCTCATTTGTGACGTCATCGGCAGGGAGGAGCAGGTCTATAAAAGGGGGAAGTCCGGTGCAGGCGGGTACGGATCAGGGGCGCACGGGTCAAGTTTTTCTCAAGCCGCACATCACTACTGCAGAACATACTCAGTTCTGATGTTACATCAGATATCAGCTTGCATGCTCAGAGCCAGAACTAGGGGCAAGCAGAAGTAGTATGCTCCTCATGGGCTAGTGATGTGCTGGTCAGTGAGAATTCAACCACATCAGACCCTAAGCAGCAGAATGTTGGTTTTACAGGACCCACATTTTCCTGTTCCATAGTTCTCTGCGTGCCTCTGGTTCCAAGACAGGGAATCTTCAGGAGCAGCAGAGAACAATTCTTGCCCAGTCTGTCCCACATCCAACCTGAACCCACAATGGTTGCCCAAATTTCAGTCCAAACCAGCCTGACCTTCGAGTAAACCCGCAGGTCCCAGGTCAACCCTCATTCTCTAAAGAGAATTTTGTATCATTTAAACAGTACATGCATGGCCAGTATTAAATATCCAGAGTTGACTTTTCTCTCGTACTAATGACTTTTTTACTCGTACTAATATTCCAATTCCTCATTGGCCAGAACTACTTCTCACAATGATTATATCAGCTGCTGAAGGTTGACATGGGCAGGGCTGGGACCAGAGTATGTATGAAGTGAAGTTTCAGAACTAGCAGCAAAATAATTTATTATTTCTTACAGTAAGAACCTTTTACAGAGTATCCCCACCAATGCCAGCAAGATCTTATAGGAACAGAAGTCCTTTTTTTTTTTTTTTAATTTCCACTCCAACAGCCCTGATTAACATATAACCTCTTCCTCAATGTGTGTGTGTGTTTGGGTCTGATGCTTTGGTACCTTCTTTAAATTTGCTTAAGTGTCCATTACTGGAAAGCATGAATGTCCTCCTTGGCATCAGCTCCACATCCTCCATCTTGCTGCAGCAGTGTTGGTGAATCACCCAAGCTGTTATAGGAAAGCAGCAAAAACTGGAAGTTGGAAGCTCCTCGTAATTACAGCGCCCCATCCACAACCATCTTTTATATTTGCTAGTGCTCGTCCCTTATAGGTAATGTAAACTGGAACACAGACATAACACAGAGGACACAGCCGCTCAATATTTCCAAAAAGACAGTTGCACATAATATGGTTACAATTTCCTTGGGAGGAGGTTTCCTCTCACGTTTCCCTTAGTTTCCTGGCTTAAGGTCTTGTCCCTATCCAGTAAGGTGTCTACATGTGGACCACCACACACACACATTCTATCCTGACATTTAGAATATCCCCGTTCCCAATTTCGACAGAGAACCCGTACAGAGAAACCAGTCTCTTGCCAGCTTGAAGGTGCAGTTGTTATCATTTTTGTTTTCATTAAGTGGCTTTTCCCAGCTCAATTTTCTTTTGGATGGCACGTGTGGAATGATAAATTAGGGCGTCAATGAGACTTGCAACTGTAGGCACAAAAGAAAAAAAAATAATTGGCACCATAATTAATTTAGAAGCGTCAGTATGACTATTTACTGTACGCAGCAGTAGTGTAATTAGATGTCACTTTGCCCCACAGATATTAAATTTAGGGCCCGAAAACATTGGTAAGTTGACATATTTTAACAAAATATATTGAAATTATTTAAATTCTCACTCTGCATAAGCATATATCCCCTCTTGGATTGTTTGCCATTCTTACGATTAGTATGAATATTGTATCTTGAATAGACAATCAGTATTGGCAGCTCACACTATCGCACATTTTGTGGATTACTTATTGCAACCATGTGTAAAGATCATTGGAAGTTACTTGCAGGACACAAATGATTTTTTGAAGGTAATTCAAAGCGTAGATTAACTGACCTTGTGTTGGTAACATTAGATGTGCAAAGTTTGTACACTTGTATATCACACCATGCTGGCGCTGTGAGAAAACCGATGATGGGAAACCCCGAATATGTGGGTCCACCAATTGAGTTCATGCTAGCACTGCTTGAGTTTATTCTGTATAAGAATTATTTAAACTTTGAAAAACAGTATTATATCCAGCGCACTGGGACAGCTATGGGATCACGGGCAGATCTCGCGTATGCTAATGCATACATGTGGGAATTTGAAAATCAAAAATTTTCAAAAATTATGTCTTTAAGAAGTATAGATGACATTTTCTTTATATTGCTGGGTCCCACTGAGAGTCTAGTCGAGTTTGTGGATCACCTAAATCGGTTAAAAAGCCCAGTGAAATTAAAAATGAGTTTTGACAAACAAAGAGAATGTTTGGATGTGACTGTATATAAGGGTGAAGGGAAACTGCAAACCTGCATATATACCAAGCCTACTGACAGTAATACTATACTCCATTATAAGAGTAGTCATCCCTGACATTTGCTAAATTCAATGCCATAGTAGCCCGTATTAATAGTGAAATCTCCAAAAGTAGACAAGATTTGGATATCATGGGAGATTAATTTATCCAGAGGGGCTACCCCGAGCATCTAATAAGGGCCGCAAAAAATGTAGCTATGGAGTTAGATCGTGATTTATTGTTGATACAAGAGAACACTAGAAAAAGCGAGAAACCGTGGAAAGATAACATCTATTACATGAGTCAGTACAACTCAAAAAGTACACAAGTGAAGCAGATAATTCTGAAGTACTGGGATGTAATTTACACAGATGAGCATTTGTATGACAAAGTGAGCAAAAATCCAAAATTGAGTTACTCGCGCTCAAAAAATTTGAGATTGCAATTGAGTCCATTTGATCCAAGGGATAGATATACAAAGAAAAGCGACATGACTAGCTCTGGTTTACGTCCTGGTGGGTTTAAATGTAAAGGGTGTATAATGTGTGGCACCCTAATTTTGGGGACACAGTTCACACACCCACGCACAGGCAAAAGATATGAAGTCAGGCAATGTATGACTCGTGAGACGACGATGGTAGTATACATAATCAAATGCCCCTGTGGATTACTGTTCTGTGGCAAAACAGTGAGACAGCTAAAAGAAAGAATAGGCATGCATCGAGCAAGTTTTAGGGCAGCATTGGACCCTGATAGGGTTAAAAATAAAGGGGATCGCAAACAGGACATAGCCCAACAGCTGGTGGCTAAACACTGGGCTGAAGCCAAACATGATGCCTCTTCCTTTAGATGCATGCTGATTGAACAGATATGGGTGCATCCGAGAGGTGGGAATATGGAGAAAATGCTCCTAAGAAGGGAAGCCTTTTGGATTTACGAATTAAACTGCGTTGCGCCTAAAGGTATGAATGGACAGGTTCATTTGGGTTGTTTTTTGACTTAAATAATATTGCCTTCTGGATTTAGATGGATTTAGACAAATAAGTATAGACTATTAGAAATTCTTTGGTGGTTTTTACAGTGTAAGGAAATGTTTACAGGTTATAAGATTATAAATTTCCTTTTCTCTGTTTTAGGAAGTATTGTAACAAATAGGGTTTTAAAAGGACACTGTAACACGAGCTTGAGAGGTAAACGGATGACATCTTGTGGATGTTAATGAATTATACACAATTTAAATCATGGGATGATTTTATGCACTGTGCTTTACACATTTTTTACAGATTGTTTTACACTGTTTTATTTACTAAATTATAATATTTATAATATTTACGATAATTGCATAATGTCAGCTTTATTGAAATTTTAATTTTATATAGCATATGGATAAAGATGGTCACCAAATGATATTTTTTCAAAAGAATCACTTAATTGATTAATTCAGACACTGTGCACTGATTGGTTAATTCAAATGAACAATGGTATTTAAAGTTTGTTGAAATTGTATTATATCATCCTTGATAAAAGTCCTAATGAGGACCGAAACGTTGGACAATAATATAATTATTTTTACAAGGGTGTGCCGGTTCTTTGATGTTCGTGGATTTATACATATTTTAACCGTGCAACCCAATTACATATTTTGGCCTTGGAGTGTGGATACTCATTGGACTGGCCAGTTAGAGTAGTAAGAAAACTATCAGGTTCTGCTGCGCATTCCAAAGGGCAGGGTAGCAGAAGAAACAACATTGTGAGAAACAACTCCACTCCATTTGGAATGCAAACAAGCGTTCTGGCTGGCCGGGAAAAGTCCTATATGCAGCTTCATCAAGTAGAGGAGATGAGCAGTGAAATCAGCTGCATAGAATCTGTTATTTTAAAGAAACGGTACAAAATTCATAATTGAAGTACATTGCAAATATGCTTTTTTTTTTTTAGGTATATGAGCAGTACCTGCAATATTGTTTTTTGACTTTAGATCCCCTTTAAAAATCACATAATATCTATATAAAAGGGATAAAGCCATGGAGAAAATCTGGCAGAGCCGTGCATACACAATTTACCTGTAAACACTCCTCCTATAATGGCACATACTCCCGTTAGAAAATGTGTAAACGACCTAGAAGAACAAATACAACAAAAATGTAATTAGAAAAACATCTTAAAACAAGCTCTGGCTAAGGAGAGGCCGCTGCAAGTTTCTATAACAAGACTCACCTATGCTTCTCTGTGAGTTTTACCATCATTGGGGAGAGCTCATACAGGACAAAAACCCCAGGTAGACCCTGATCACCTATTAGTCCGTTGGTCATCTTTTCATGTCTGGTAACTGAAAACTGATTGGTCCGTAGAACCTGCAAAAAAAAAAAAAAGTAAGAAATTAGCCCCAGTATGAAACTGAAAAACTCTTCTCAAAATGAACATTTCTAAAAGTGTAAATAGAAGAACTCTATATTTTAGTTATTTTTTTGTTTTTAAATCAAATAAACTACAAAATTTCAACATATTCCCAGAATATTTTTCACATCAAAACTTTCTTGAACATCAGAAATATTTTTACAAATGGACTCATTAATCAAAGTTGCTATCTGGGTCATCAGAAACTGGTTTTAAAAGGGGATCACTATTTCATTTAATGGGATGGTAGTGCAGTGCACAATTACCCAATTAAAATATGTATAAGTATATGTACATCTCCTCTCCTGCTTAATTGTATTACAAGCAAAAATGGCACTTACCTCTCCATCAACTTTAACATAAACGGTCGGCACAATTTTCACAAAGTACTGGAACATCATCGATGCTGCAAGAAATAGGGTTGAAGACAAAAGTTAGAACATATTTAGAAAATGTTATGTACTAGGTTATGTTTACTCACAAAGTATTACTAAGCAAGGACCAATTTGGTCAGTCACTGTTTATTTTAGACAGACTGACAATCATTCTCCATGTGAGTTGCTGCCGAAAGAAATCCTTGGCCATTAGACAATTGAGGGCAAAAAAAAAAAATACAAGCTGTCCGTGCCCTGACTAGAACTGAAATATAATGTTGCTAAGTTATATTTTAGGCTTCTGTACCAGTTCTGTATGGCCACAGGCCTTTAAGCAGGGAGGATCTGTGCACCAGAAGATGCCTTCAGGTTTCTCTCAGATGCCTGAGCTTAATGACCAATTCAGAATATGCAATATACATAACATAAACGTCACAATGCCAAGCTAAGTAGCAGCTTCTGTGACAGACTTTATGAGGTGACCCCTTTAATTTAGCGCAGCAGCTGCCCAAAACATACTCCACAAATTCATGTGCATTAGCACGGTCGCACAAAAAGAATGAATAAGCTCAGGTCTGGGACAGTAACCGTATATAAAATTCAGCATATTCATTCTTAGGTGTTTTTCTTTAAAGAAACAATGACCCATTCTAAGTTCTAGTGTGTAACTGCGTCTAGACTCTGACATAGCAAACCTTTTTTATTGTAGGTAGCGCTCTACCTCACCCCAGCCCACTGCTTACAAACCTACATCAGTCTCAAACGCAGCTTGGACAGCAACTTTGTGATGTCATTCCGAGGGGCTGAGCAATGTTTTGAGGATTCTGATGGATAAATGTTATCAGTTCCCCAGAACAATGGCCCATTCCCAAGAATGGTCACTCATGAATAGACATCACTAGACAATGGGTATCAGAGAAGCACTTATATTTAAAACAGGTTAGCTACACCCAGGTTTATATAAGTACAGTGATATGTCCCGCTTCTAATTGAAAAATATCCCTTTAATGACCAGTCATTTAGGGTTAGTAAAAAGTAGTATCAATCCTATGCAATTTTCCCAGCACTTCCCTTGACTTTTATTAAGTGGGCTCACTTTCTTAATTGGGTCGTTGTATGAAGGAGGCCACAAAGCATCCGCAGTACTGTGCTGCAAAACTGACTCGAAACATGTCGTGTATTTTGGAATAAAAGTTTTACAGTACTTGCGGATGCTTTGTGGCCTCCTTCATACAACATGTATTAGTAAAAAGTTGGTTACGGTTACATTTTGCTCAGCACATTGCATGTTGTAATTCAAATGAAAAATAAATGGTTAATGAAAGAGTGAGCAGTTTCTCCTCTGTTAAAGGATGAGACAAAAGATGTCAAATTTGAAATCATTAAAATTGTACTTACATTGCATTGCTACTATGCTGGTCCCATCCAGAGGGTTGACAAGACCAGGATAATCCCTTCCAAATGAGAGATGTTTGATTTCATGCGTCATATTTATCTGAAAGAAAAAGGGGCACAATAACAATTTCTCAGGATAAAAATTTGATTATATGCAATATTTGAAGTCTCCACATATTAGTCTAAGTGGTTCAAAATAGTGATGTGCGGGTCTGGCTTTTCCCGACCCCCACCCGCTCTCCAACCACCAGCGCCCACCCGAGCCGGACTTCTGGGTTCCTTTTGTAGACCCGCCGATGACGTCACAAAAGGTGTGGAGCAAGAGGTGTGCATCTATAAGTTCAACCCGGAAGCAGGCATTTCGAAGGTCGCTGGCAGGGAGAGCTCAACCCACACCCACCCGCAACCTGGAAAGGGGGGGTGCGAAGTCGGCCCGACCCGCGGGTTAACCCGCACATCACTAGTTCCAAATATAATATATACATATATGTACTCACATTGTCAAGCCCAAAGCTCTGGAGATCATGTACTATAAAGAGAAAGAAAGGGTTTCCATTAAGATTTTTGATCCACATAATGATGAGTGCATTGTTAGTGTTTTAAAGGGAAAAATATACAGTACATCAACAACCTATGCATTTTGCATTCCACAAATCACTTTAAATACATAGTGGGGCTCATTTATCAACACTGGGCAAATTTGCCCATGGGCAGTTACCTATAGCAACCAATCAGCAATTCGCTTTTAAAAGCCAGCTGCAAGTAGAACAATGAATGCAGCAATCTGATTGGTTGCCATGGGTTACTGCCCATGGGCAAATTTGCCCAGTGTTGATAAATGACCCCCAGTGTCTTTACAAGAACAACGTGGATGCCTGTATTTATCATTTCAATACCGGAGGCAGTTTCTACAATCAAGATTAGCATCTAATAGATTAAAGTCAAACTCCAGTGGATAATGCAGGCCTGGATATTTTTCTTAATTGAATTGGGGGCTTATTGTGACAAAAAAAGGAAAGGTAAATAAGCTTTTATATGCTTCTACATAGCAGAACAGGTAGGATAAAGGTTGAGGGAAGAGAGCAAAGCCAGGCAATTTGACACAAGACTACAACAGAGATGTGCAACTCACATTCTTCAAAAATCTCCTCCCAGTAGCCCCTGACAGCTGAACACCATCAGACTGCTGGGACCTGCCATTTTTACAGCAAATAATGGGCAGCAAATTGAACATCCCGGTGTTAGATGTCACACAAATAAAACATTTACAGACTAGTAGTTACATGGTGGAAAGTTTTGCCTGGCAGTAGTAACCCATAATATCAAATCAGCAGTTAGTTTGTACTGGTCTAGCATAGTTAGAATGATGAAAGCAAGCATCTCATTTGTTGTTAGTTTTATAGAAAAATACATCTTCTATCCACGTTACTACAGATTCATTCACTGCTTGAAATAAAGGTATACCAAAAGCTAAAATGAATACTGATTTAATAGTATTGTACATATAATAGGGTAGTTCCAGTTTTTTCAGTAAGGAAAGTGGCCACATCATGTACGGGTGCTTTGTATATATCTGCATTATGTCATTGAAGATGAAACAAACCTTTCAATAAAATAAACATGTTCCCATTGATAAGTTTAATCCCAGTTTGAGTTCAAGCTCATTTTAGTTTTTGGTGATCCTTTTCTGTTTAAACATTTTTAGCACATACAAGGAGGAATAAATTGCTATGCTAGGAAAACAAAAAGCACGGGATTTCACTTACTCTCAACCGCATGCACTGCGCAGGAAGAGGAGAATGAGGCAAGGAGAAAACAGACAGAGACAAGGTCTTAATTAATGAGAACAGAAGCTGCAATGACCCGTTTCAATGTTTGAATGCAATGATTTTAGATTCCTACCGCACACCTCCAATTCACCAATCCTGCAGTAGTGGTGCGTCCTTCCGTTGACCCGGCCGGGCCACCCAAACAACGTGTATTTTTGAAGAAAATGGATCCGCACACACAGATTGTTGCAGTCGGGGAGTATCCCCTTTTATTTGCCACCAAACATTCAACGTTTCGAGGGTGTGCCCCCCCGAAACGTTGAATGTTTGGTGGCAAATAAAAGGGGATACTCCCCGACTGCAACAATCTGTGTGTGCGGATCCGTTTTCTTCAAAAATACCCGTTTCAATGTTTACCAGCGAACGAAGGCCTTGAGCACAAAGTTTGGCTAGATGCACAAGGGAATCTAATGATAGTATGGATTATATACTGTAAGATACAGGATTTTTATTGCTACCAGGCTGTCTGAGGGACAACAGATGTCAGTACATAGTTAAAATAATATGGCCCTTCAACTGGGCAGCAAAATTGAGAACCAAGATGCTCTAGTGAGCAAAATGGTGTGTGCAAGGCATCTGAACTAGGGATGAACCGAATCCACTATTTTGGATTCGGTCGAACCCACGAATCCTTTGCGAAAGATTTGAGCCGAATCCTAATTTGCATATGCAAATTAGGGGTGGGAATGGGAAAACATTTTTTACTTCCTTGTTTTGGGACAAAAAGTCGTGCAATTTCCTCCCCCGCCCCTAATTAGCATATGCAAATTAGGATTCGGTTCGGTCTGGCAGAAGGATTTGCCTGAATCCGAATCCTGCTGAAAAAGGCCGAATCCCGAACTGAATCCTGGATTCGGTGCATCCCTAATCTGAACATGGCTCTATCGAGCAGACAGAAATCAGAAAAGCAGAAGACAGGAAGAATGCATCTCATTAAAAATACACAGCTAATAACTAAAGAACATTCTGGATGACAGCAGGCACACAGGCAAATAAGACAGTAAGTTAGGTAGAAAAAAGACACGTCCATCAAGTTCAACCTTTTTCCTTTTTTTAACCTGCCCAACAACCGGTTGATCCAGAGGAAGGTAAAAAAAAAACCTCAATGGAAGCCTCTCCAATTTGCCTCAGAGGGGGAAAAAATCCTCCCTGACTCCAAAATGTCAATCAGACCAGTCCCTGGATCAACTTGTACTATGAGCTATCTTCCATAACCCTGTATTCGCTCACTTGCTAAAAAGCCATCCAACCCCTTCTTAAAGCTATCTAATGTATCAGCCTGTACCACTGATTCAGGGAGAGAATTCCACATCTTCACAGCTCTCACTGTAAAAATCCCCTTCTGAATATTTAGGCAGAACCTCCTTTCTTCTAATCAGAATGGGTGACCTTGTGTCAGCTGGAAAGACCTACTGGTAAATAAAGCATTAGAGAGATTATTATATGATCCCCTTATATATTTATACATAGTTATCATATCACCCCTTAAGCGCCTCTTCTCCAGTGTGAACATTCCCAATTTGGTTAGTTTTTCCTCATAGCTAAGATTTTCCATACCTTTTACCAGCTTACTTGCCCTTCTCTGTACCCTCTCTAATTCAGTAATGTCCTGTTTGAGCACATGAGACCAAAACTGTACGGCATATTCTAGATGGGGCCTTACCAGTGCTCTATACAGTGGAAGAATAACCCTCTCCTCCTGTGACTCTATGCCCCTTTTAATACAGCTCAAGACCTTATTTACCTGTGATGCTGCCGACTGGCATTGCTTGCTACAGCCAAGTTTATCAAGTCCATATATTTTTACATCCCAGGTGAATGACTTTACATTTATCAACATTGAATCTCATTTACTACTTACAGTTAGACTCATAAAGCTTTGGACAGAGACAACATTTTTCTAATTTTGGTTCTGTACATTGAAAACAACTCAGATGCAGTTGAACTGCAGACTTTCAGCTTTAATTCAGTCAAGTCAAGTGGATTTTTTTGTGATTTCAGCAATACACAGTAATATAGTACATAGTGGAAAGGAAATAACGTTTCTCCAGAACCCATGGTGCTACACATTGGACTATATGAAGGTATATCAAGTGTGAGTTCTTGAGGTGATCACTAAAAACAGTCATGTTGGGCAAGGTAGACATACATTTGTGTAAAGTATTCCAGAGGTTTATGCGGTTCTTTATTAATATATTCAGTTCAGTTCTTGAGATGCCTGGTGACTTGTGGAAAGAAACTGTTGCACATTCTGGAAGTCAGCGCCCTGCGGTAACTTTTACCAGATGGCAGGAGGGAAAAGAGATTGTGCGCTGGGTGGGTTCCATCCCTGACAATGCTGGTAGCCTTCTGAAAACAGTGGGTATGGTAAATAACCATAATGGCGGGAAGTGAGACCCCAATGATCTTTTCCGCTGTCCTCACCACCTGCTACAGGATCTTGTGCGATCCAATACAGAACAGTTTCCGTACCAGGTAGTGATGCAGCTACATAAGATGCTCTCAATAGGCCCTCTGTAGAAGATAGTGAAGATAGGGCTTTAGGTGAAGATGCTGGGAGATGGGCTTTTTTCAGTTTTCGCAGAAAGTAGAGACGTTGCTATGGCTTCTTCACTATAGAGCTGGTGTTAATGGTCCAGGTGTTAATGGTTCAGTGGGTTTAACAAAATGATTGCATAAAAATGTGAGGAACTAAAGTCTTTTTTTAAAACAATCTCTTAATTTCAGGGGCTCAAAAGTAAATGGACCATTATCTCAAAGGCTATTTCATGGGCAGGTGTGGGCAATTCCTTCATTATTTCATTATCAATGAAGCAGATAAAAGCCCTGGAGTTGATATGAGGTGCGTGCTTGTATTTGGAAGATTTTGCTGTGAACAGACAACATGCGGTCAAAGGAGCTCTCCATGCAGGTGAAACAAGCCATCCTTAAGCTGCAAAAACCCATCCAAGAAATTGCTACAATATTAGGAGGGGCAAAATCTACAGTTTGGTACATCCTGAGAAAGAAAGAAAGCACTGGTGAACTCAGCAACGCAAAAAGACCTGGACGTCCACGGAAGACAATAGTGGTGGATGATCGCAGAATCGCTTCCATGGTGAAGAGAAACCCCTTCACAACAGCCAAACAAGTGAACAAAACTCTCCAAGAGGTAGGTGTATTGATATCCAAGTCTACCATAAAGAGAAGACTGTATGAAAGTAAATACAGAGGGTGCACTGCAAGGTGCAAGCCACTCATAAGCATCAAGAATAGAAAGGCTAGATTGGACAGATGAAACCAAGATCAACCTCTACCAGAATGATGGCAAGAAAAAAGTATGGAGAAGGCATGGAACAGCTCATGATCCAAAGCACACCACATCATCTATAAAACATGGCGGAGGCAGTGTGATGGCTTGGGCGTGCATGGCTGCACTGTCCCCAGCCTCTCCCAATGATCAGCTTGGTGTCCGGAAAAGAGGTTGGCACCTCTCCAATATATATGGAAGCGAAAAAATCATCAGACACTCAACAGCAAGTGAAGCGGGGCGGATCCCTGCTGGAATTGGTGAATAACTCCACCCATAAGAATTCTGCCCCCTCATTTTCTAACATCCTCCTTTATATGAGCTTTTAAATCCTGCCTAACAAACAGAAATACCCCTCCTCCTTTTCTATTGCCTCTGTCCCTCCGAAACAAAGTATAGCCGCTGATATTAACTGCCCAAATAAAAACAACATAATACCTGTACAATTATTTTGGGAAGAAAGCCTTGCACCTTATTCTAATGACCCAATATACTACAATAGCATTGTCCATCCCCTTTAATAACCAACAGCTTAACAACTGATTCAACCAAACCCCAATTGCTTCCCTAGTGCCCAAACATGACAACTGGTACAGGAATATGAAACTTTTCTCTTACACCTGCCATTTTCCTTGAATACTCTGAAAAACCTGTTCCTATTCAATACCCAAGTTATTAACATAATAGCAATTAAGCTTTAAATGAGAGTACTTGTACTCGTATACCTTCCTTTTGAAAAAATAATGCCTTTGCAAAATAGTATAAAGGAATATTAGGTGATATTATAATTTTTTTAAATATAAGTAAACCCCTTCCTAAAATGGACACATTTGCATACCCTACTGTTTCAAAGTGGTAAGTTAATTACAGATGAATAGGAATGCCCCAGAGTTCTGCTTTCCTACAATATCAGTTTTTGGCAGTTATCTAATAGAGGGAGATTATAGTACAGCATACAGTGTAATTTAGCACCAGAAGGCCAAATATAGTGCTGTTGTGTGGTTAGAACAAGAAACTACATTTTAATGTCTGCAACAATAATCATTTTGACCAAAGGCCACAATCATAGTCAGGAAGAGTCATTGAAGGATAAACTTTCATTAATTGGGTGGTTAGCCCTGGATGGCTTGAAGAACGGCGTACTACTTACATAGTTAGAACACTATGCACATAGCTCATATGCTTTAAAACCATCATGTCTCTGCATATTTGCTTTTATATAAATAAGCAAGAACATTAAGCATGCTCTTACTGGAATCCAGATGATATACCTCTGCATGGTTAGGCAGTATAGCATTTTCTACACAAAATTTTAAATGCATGATATGTGTAGAGAATCTCAAACACACACACACACACACACACTGCTACAGGAAAGAGGAGAAGCACAATCTGTAGTAACCACAGTAGCTATGAGACACAAATGGAATATGGAGTTCACAGACAAGGCCACCCAACAGATACATTGCCAATACTTCACCTATTCAGAATATGCTGGATGCATGGAGCTAATGGATGCACGGAGATGCTTACCATGGACATGAGATTGCTGGAAGCTTTTTCCAGGAGCAAAGTGAAAGTTCCCGGCAACCTGTATGAAGGAAGCAATTTATTTTTAAAGACCTGACAGATACAGAGAGGATCAGCAACCATGTACCAGTAATCATACTAGCCTTCATACAATCCAATACCATCTTGTATATAATTAGTATTGTTATCTTGTGTGTGACACTGCACATGCTCAATATGTTGTTAAAAAGATAAGCTTAGTCGTGCTTAGAAATCAAGCATAAAATGAGGTTCTTTTGTCATAGAAGTGGATGCTATAACATGATTTGATAATAATGAAGAACGTACTGTATGTACTTATTGTGGCTGATGCCTTGGGTTGCTAAAGAAGTCCAAACATGCTGCTTTGTTAGTCTACTTTTAGCTACACCATAGTCCCCCTCCAATAAATATCTATCACAGATGTGCCTATAGAAATAACTACTCGAGCATGATCACGCCAAAAGACGCAGAACTACATATACACTGCCTGTACATGCTCCTTTGGCTTGTAATGCACAGTGAATAACACTTATATGCTGTTTGTTCTCAAGGTTCAGGCAACAAATTGTTTTTGTACACAGCTGATCTACTCTCAGGAGCACTGCCTTATCAGGCTGGGATGTGTAAGTTAATTGTAATGTAAAAATCTGGAGCTCACATATATACAGTATGTGTGTAATTGCAATAAAATAAAAATGGAGGCTGGAATGATACAGTTCCAATGAGAGCACTGGTGACGCTGCATAAAGAAAAAGCAGATTACCTTGTTCACTTCAAGAAACCCGTAGATTTGGCATCCTTCGTTCTTCTGTTCCTGCATCTTCTGGCTAAAGCCCTCTCTTTTACACTGTTCTATGGAATCTGGAGTCTTAAATGCCCAGCCTTTCCTTCGGTAAGCTTCCCGCACATCATCACAAGAGTTGCAACAACTACAGAGAAGGATATGTCACATACAAATTCACTTAAGTTGGTACAGGTATTGGACCTGTTACTTAGAATGCTCGAACCTGGGGTTTTCTGGATAATGTATCTTTCCGTAATTTGAATCTTCATAGAGTAAGTCTACTAGAAAATCATGTAAACATTAAATAAACCCAATAAGCTGGTTTTGCTTCCAATAAGGAATACTTGTGTCTTAGTTTGGATCAAGTACAAGGCACTGTTTTATTATTACATAGAAAAAGGAAATCAATTTTAAAAATCTGGATTATTTGATTATGATGGAGTCTATGGGAGAGAGCCTTTCCTTAATTCAGAGCTTTCTGGATAAAAGCTTTCCAGATAACGGATCCCATACCTGTGCCTCAGCTTTTTATTTTTACTGCATATGGCTAATATTAAAGTCCCCACCAACACTAGCCTGTAGTAAGTAAAGCTTTAGCCCTTTGTATCCCAAAGACACACCAAAAGTAACTGTGGAAGAAGAAAAAGCTGTGGGCAGAGCCCAAAGTGAATGTTGAACTGATACTTGTTGGAAATGAAAAACAAATATATACGATGTAATTACCTGAAGTCCTCTGTTTCAGCTCCGTAGCAACTTTCACAACGATTGGGGTCTAAGGTTTTTGGATCAAGTACTACATGCTCTTCTAATTTACCAAGTTCTGTAAGAGTGAGAGAAAAAAACTTGGCCCAATTCTCTTCTCATTCTCAGCCGGTGCAAGGAGATTCAGAAGGATCAAGACACTTTCCAATTTGAATCCCTAGTCTGGTATTCAGGAGCACCTCTAGTGACCCAGACTATATCACAAAACCAGAAATTCCCATTTCTGCAATAAATCTCCATTCATACCATGTTTGTCTGCCTCTGAAGTTACAGGTTTTTTGTCTTTATCCAGGCGCTGTTTGAACAGATTGTGCTCCACATCAAGCTGCTGCTCACCAGCAACATCCATCGCATCTATGCTTAAATCTGTGCAGAAATAAGAACGAAAACTAATCTATCTGCTAATTCTCTAGTGAATCGTCACTTTAATTTAAGGAAAACAAACGAGCAGGGGTTGTCTCAGACTACTTCAGCCATTTTATATAAAACAGGGCACCTACACAGGGCTTGTTCTCCTGTGCATGATTCAGGCTCCTAAAAGGGTCCATCAATACCCAGTACCCAAGGGGCTACTACACAGCTTTGCAGTAGATTGGCACCTTTCATGTTTAATTGCTTCACACACTGCTTTCACGGCTGTTATTGCTTAGCTGGAATAATTGGACTTAAAGCTGGGGCCAGGGCTCCTGGTCAGCAATCAAAGCAGTGTGCCTGGGCTCTGATGTGTAAAAAATTCTATGCCCTATGTATAAATAAGGCCAAAAGTTTGCCCAGGTGCAGTAAAAAACAGAAACAAATAAAAAGTTTCCTTTTAAACAGCTGACCAGAATATGCTACCTGCTGATTGGCTTCTATAGGCAAAAGGAACTATATAGCAAACTTGAACCATTATTACATAACCCCCTTGCCGACACTATGCCTATATGTCACTATAGCTACATACATAAGCATATAGGAGCAAATCTACTTCCATCTCCAGACACAAAATATGACTTTGGCCTAACTGCAAAAAAAAAACAAAAAAAAAAAACATTTCTCTTTGTACTTACAAGCACAAGGCATGTGTGGGAAGATAACATCAATGTTGATCTTTAGCTTATCTCCTCTTGATTTATCAACAAATAGTTCTGGGTAGATCTGGAAAAATGATTTAATATAAGTTATGTGAAGTGTATTATATCATGTACTTTCATACCCAGTTGTGCATATGACTGGCTATTACTGAATAAAAGATTTTGTGAAAATTGCATATAAACATATCAGAACCGGGTATGAACTTTTCTCCCGTGTGTAGGGTTTCCATCTGGCCTGTAATTTTAAAATTATGGCTTATCCCCGTGTTATCAATAGGGAAAAAAAGATAAATATAAAAGGTGGCAACCCTGCCCATGTAGGACAAGTGGGCACAAAGTTCAACTTGAAGCCTCAACTACTATGTCAAGAGTCTCACTGAACCATTAGAAGGTGCACTTACTTCTTTCGTGAGGTAGTACTGGAGCTCTGAGAAGAAAAGTATCAGCATGATAAGGCCGCTTATCACTGTAACTAGAAACACAGAACAGACGTTATGAAAGTGCACAAGCCTTTTATATTAGGCTGTCTCTGCCCAAACCATCCAGGTCTGCAGTATAACAGTACCAGCCTATTGCTGCTCAGGTACATCAGCATTTTTAACAGGTGGAAATAACTGCAAAATGTATAACTGTGCCCACATTCAATACCAGTTTACTCTATTATATCTACATATGACATGTTGCCAGTCTTTTCTCTACCCAGTGATGATTGTCGGTGCCAACATTTATTAGACTGACCCTCCCTAACTAATGGCAGTCTATTCAAGTTTGCAATATGGTAATATCAGGCTGTCTCTGCCCAAGTTATTCAGTCTATAGTATCTGTGTAAGTGTCACTCTCAGGGGAACATACAAAGAGCTAGGCTTGATTGAGTAACCTTGATTCACACTGGTGTTCCATCACTGGCAATCACTGGAATAAATTCAAATGTAGAATATGTGAATCGAAAGGCAAGGAACAGAATACCTGCTTATTAGTGTTTATTGGGTGCACAATAAACACTAATTAGCAGGTATTCTGCTCCTTGCCTTTTGATTCACATACTGTACATCTGAATTTCTGTCTATACATGTGCCCACATTTGGTGCCAGCCTCTCTAGGCAGTGACCCCAGTCTGTACATGTGGGGTGCAGGGCTCTCTCTGCCCAATGATACCAAACCATTCAGATCTGCAATATGCTAGTACAGGTATAGGATCCCTTATCCAGAAACCCGATATCCAGAAAGCTCAGAATTACAGAATGGCTGTCTCCCATTGACTCCATTTTATCCAAATAATCCAAATTTTTAAAAATGATTTCCCTTTTTCTCTGTAATAATAAAACAGTAGCTAGTACTTGATCCCAACTAAGATATAATTAATCCTTATTAGCAAAATCAGCCTATTGGGTTTATTTAATGTTTAAATGATTTTCTAGTAGACTTAAGGCATGGAGACCCAAATTACAGAAAGATCCGTTATCCAGAAAACCCCAGGTCCCGAGCATTCTGGATAACAGGTCCCATACCTGTAGCAGAATATCAGAGTCTATATCAATGTCTATTAATGTCCCCACATTTGGTGCCAGCTTCTTTACTCAGTAAAGCCAGCAAATACATTTGTGGTGCTGGGCTTTCTCCAAACCTTTCAGCTCTGCAATAAACTAGTATCAGCCTATTCTCTGCCCAGTAATGTCAGTCTGTTTCACTATCAACAACATGTGATGTGATTCTGCTCTGGTTGCTGTACCTCTGCTGAGTGATGCCAGGGAGCCACTAACATACGGTCACTGTGCACTTCATGGCTCTGCCTTACCTACTGCCCCTCCGCATGTTTTAACCCTAAAGTCCTCTAAGGTTTTGGGATAGGCATCAAACTGCCGGAGCCGGTGCAGCGCCTCCATCTTCCCCCGCCCCTCAGAAAGCACAAAACTAGAAGCTGCACACACTGCAGCGTCTGCTTCCTGCGGCCAGCCTCATCCTGTGTGACATTGTGATCACGTGATAAAGCAGGAAGTGTCCTGGCCTTACAGAGAAGGGGGTGGATCGCTTTGTGACAGCAACACATCCTCACGGACAGCCCAGGCCACACCCCTTAACTCACGAACAGGCAGTTTCCAATGGAGGAGGGAGGGGGAGCCGCTGCATGTTCAGAAGTGGGAGGGGGAACTGTGACAGATTCTGTGACTGCCTGAATTGTTGGGATTTGGCTGCTAGGATTGTGGTTGCCAGGAGACAGCCTGGTCCAGTTCAGAAGTGCCAAAGTTGGAAATCCGTAAAGGAATCAGCAATTACTTCATTAATCATAGCCCCTGACAGCCATACACATCATCATGTCCCCTGTTTGGTTTTTAATTTCACAAAAGGTGGAAACCCCTAGCTGGAATGCACTGCCGCTGCCTGTCTGGGACTCTCACTTGAACATACATACCGCCCAACATTTTGGAAGTAAAAAGAGGGACAAAATTGTTTTTCGCACGTAGAGCAGCAACATTTTTGACCACGCCCCTTTCCGTGGCCACACCCCCTAATGACCATGTTCATTTTACAAAATTCGGCAGCTTATGAAAGTTTAAAAATAATTCTCCTTATCTAAACTGTTTTTTTGTCTCGAAATTGTTACAACGTATCTTATTTGCACCTGCTGTTCTGGGCTCTCTGCTAAAAGCCAATTAAGTTAGATTCTGGCTGTTCAATGCAGAGCAAATAGGGACTTTCCAGTACAAATGAGAGACTGCGGGTTGAGCTGTCAAAAGAGGGACTGTCCCTCCGAAAAACGGACAGTTGGAATGCTGCCACCTTCCTAGTTGTGGACAACAGCACTGATAGGGGATAGTTTCTTCTTCTTGTGGAGGGTTTTCTGGTGATTGGCTGCTGCACTTGTGCCTCCTCTAACACACAGGATTGGGAATCCACTGCCTCTTCCTGGCAGATCCTGGCAATGGTTTCTGATTCTCTCTGCTGCCACCAGAGCATTTCTTCAGTTACTAGCTATAGCTACTAGCTATGAAGGAGAATTCAACCGTTTACCAAAAAAAACCCACCCCAAGTAGACCCCCCAGTCTAACTGCCCCCTGGGGAAATGCCCCATATTTTATACTTACCCCATGGTGCAGATTCAGGCATTGGAGTTCACCGCTGCCATCTTCCGGCTCTTCTGCAATTTCCGTCTATTTCGGCACATGCGCAGTTGTTTACTCGCTTACTGAAGACCCGGAAGATGCCTGCGGTGAACTCTGATGCCTAAATCTGCAACGAGGGCTGAGTATAAAGTTACGGGCATTTCCCCGGGGGGGGGCAGCTAGGCTGGGGGGGATGGAGGCGGGTCTATGTGGGGAGGGGGTTAGGGTTTTTTTGGTAAACAATTGAGTTCTTCAAGGACAGGACCCCAATGCGGCTAAGCTTCCTGACAATCCCTAATGTGCACATCTGAATGATGCTCAAGTTAAGATGGGGGGACACCTACATTCCTTCCCCAGCATGCCTTTCTTAGAAAAACAGTTGCCTAGGCAGCACTAGATTCAAGGGGCATGCTGTGGCATGAAAAGTCTCATTTGATTAAAGTCTCTGTAATTAGCAGCAGGGTCGGACGCCGCGCATGTGTGCATGTAATTTACGGCACGCAAGTGGTGCCATCTGGAAAGCGGGCGTGGGTCTGGGCCAGCGGAGCCCAAAAGAGCCAGGCCCAGTCCGACCCTGATTAGCAGAGTCAGTTATACTGAGCTCTGCATAAACAACCCCAGTCCCTCCAACTCTTTATTGTGACTGTTTTGGTTACAGATATAAAAATTATGAACTAGGATTACCTTTGCACTGGTTATCTCATTATCTACTTTGCAAGAAGAGTTGTTGCAAGGCAACCCTACCCAGGGCCCACCGGGGCTGCTGCTTCTCGGCTTCCATACTACCCCACCGACCGGTGAAGACGTGTTGGCCGGGCCCTCTCCCCACGCTTATCTTTTTTCCTGTTTGCGGCCGCAACCAGGGGCCAGGTGGGAGGGGCTGCTCCAATGGGGGCCCACCGAGTTTTTTCCCAGTGTCTGTCGGCCCAGTCGACCCTGTATACAACTGGCATGTATATCCATAATTTTGTATCTGCTCCACCTAATGCCAAGTGCAAAAAATGGACATTGACAACGCAATTCTGCTATATCCAGAAGCCTAATTGAATATTTAGTAATGCAAGAAATTGGATCATTTTAAGTGTGTTGGGATTAAAAATAATAGCAGCTGTGTATAAAGAAATAAGAAATATTTTTGTTTCTGCTGTGGAAAGTGAAGTTTTAAAAAACATTTGGATAGGAGTCCTTGTGAAATATTCAGTATTTTGGAATCATGTTTCATGTAAATGCTTTCAAAACATACTACATTTGTGAACCTGGGGAAGCGCTGTTTATCAATTATATTGGTTTGGTAACCAACGAATAAATACTATTTGAGAAAAAAATATTTTTGGTATGTTAGGTATCAGGTATAAGATCTACAACTGGAAATGCTTGGGGCATTACATAATATACCTCAAGGCTAAAAAAACAAGTTGAATTGATGAAGAGGCTCTAAGAGGAATATGGTACTTTTTTACAGAAATTACATGCAGACCTAGGGAAAATAAGTAATCTTATATTTTAGTGGGTTTATAACAAATTGCACCATTTCAAGAACTTTACTTGTCATTGATCTTCAGAAATACTACCCCTTTCTTCTGTCTCTCTGATTGGACGTTAAGTTTCATCCTTTCAGCAATTGTTTCATTATTCTAGCTTTTGTGAAATCCTTTCTGTTCAACAACCGACAATCCCCGCTATTTGCTTTTTGATATGTGACACAGCCTTGCCCTCTTGTTTATTATTCATATTAACATAAGACTCCAACATAGTCCATCTCCTTAAGTATGCTGACAATGTTTTTGGGGCCAATGAACTTGATACCATTTTAATGATTTCTTCTGAATAACCCTCTCAATGTGTTTCTGCCATTTCTTTCTGAAGGGCTCCTCTTCTGGGGCTAATTGTCTGAAGACATCTAGACCTTTCTCAACCCACATAATAGGCCAGTATGGGTATACCATGCCCCCCGAGGTAAGCTCCAAGCCTCCAAATACAATAAACCCTAACACACTTCTATATATTTAATAGCATCAATATCTACCCAGTCCTCTTGCCAACAAGACCCGCTGTTAAAATTAAATGTAGGGGGGGGGGGGGTGCTGCCCAGAGAACACTCTGAATTCCTGCTTGGTGTATTTTTTTTATTTTTAGTTGTATTCAGTTGGGCATAACAATTGGTCTGTGGACTGGGAATTACCATTTCCACCTGTATCTTTCATACACCATTTCATTGTGGGGTCGACTGCCATTTTCTGACAGACTTTATCCTCATAGTTGAACCACGCCACACGCCTGTAGCTCCAATAGGCTTCCAGTATTATAATAATTTGCTTAAAGGAGACATTTTGTGTAAAAAATAAGAATGTACCAGTGCATTCTACTCATTTAGATATAGAAGAATTGTGCTTTAAAAAGTCGTGTTTCAGGCTGTTTTATTGAATTTTTCTGCAAAAACCCTAATAATCCCTCCCTTCTCTTCCACTTCCCGCTCCCTGAATTCCCAGGCTGTGCAGGGGAGCAAGCGACTCTCAGTTCACTGCACTGTAGGACAAGAACCAATCAGCAGCTAGCAGGACCTGATAGGGAACTGAAGCCTGTCTGTGCTTGTGTGACTGTAGGGATCCGATTGGCTGTCCCCCTCCTACTGTACTTCTAGCAGAGACCATTAGGACAAGCCCACCCCTCATTTGAAACACCGACAGGGACCAGAGACAGGGACTCCATTAATGGGGCTATTTTTAAAGATAATTTTAGCACCATGAAAAACAACACCAACTGCCTACAAAATTAGCGGTTTTTCAACTTTCCTGTTTTTAGAGGGACAGTCCCTCTTTTGACAGCTCAACCCAGCAGTCCCTCGTTTGTACTGGAAAGTCCAGTTTTTCTCTTCACTGAACAGCCAGAAAAAGAAACAATGTCTCTAAAGCTGGCCATAGACACAAAGATCCGATCGTACAAATCCTCGATTCGTACGATTTTCGGACCGTGTGTGAAGAGTCCCGACATTTTTCTTCCCATGGAGATTGGTCGTTTGGTCGATAGGTAAGTTAGGGTTAGTGGCAGGTCGGTACATGGGGATGTCCGATTGTTCGAGGATTCAAACGATCGGATCTTTGCATCTATGGCCAGCTTAACTTAATTGGCTTTTTGTCAGAGAGCCCAGAACAGCCACAGCTGCAGATAAGATAAATTTGTAACAATTTTGAGATAAGCAAATAAGTCATTGTAACAATATAAGATAACAGGTTTCTTGGGAGAGGTTAGGCTCACAGCTTAAAGGGCAATTCACCTTCGTTAGCAAAACTATAATAACTGTAAAAAAAACAAAAAAACTTTCCTAGCCTGCCAAATTTTGTTAAACGAACATGGTAATTAGGGGTTGTGGCCACAACAATGGGCGTGGTCAAACAACTTTTGCCGCACTGCAACTTTTTTGTCCCTCTTTTTATTTCCAAAATGTTGGGAGGTATTTTTTTTTTTAATTGATCCTGTATGTCTCCTTTAAAGCCTGGGTGTGAGTTCCAGGTTCTTATGGGTGAGGATATTGGAAAGGATGCAGAAGGCATGGAGCCAGAGGAGGTGCAACCCATTTGTTGTGTCTCTCTTGGAGAAAAGAGTTGTGAGCTGTGTGTGTGTGACAGTAAGAGTGTGTGTGAGAGCTTGTGTGTGTGTGTGTGTGTGTGTGAGTGTGTGTGTGTGAGTGTGGGTGTGTGAGTGTGGGTGTGTGAGTGTGGGTGTGTGAGCGTGGGTGTGTGAGCGTGGGTGTGTGAGCGTGGGTGTGCGAGCGTGGGTGTGCGAAGGTGGGTGAGTGGGTGTGTGAGAGGATATTGGAAAGGATGCAGAAGGCGTGGAGCCAGAGGAGGTGCAACACATTTGCTGTGTCTCTCTTGGAGAAAAGAGTAGTGAGCTGTGTGTGTGAAAGTGTGTGTGAGAGCGTGTGAGCGTGTGTGTGAGAGAGTGTGAGAAGATATTGGAAAGGATGCAGAAGGCGTGGAGCCAGAGGAGGTGCAACACATTTGCTGTGTCTCTCTTGTGTGTGTGTGAGAGTGGGTGTGTGTGAGAGCGTGTGTGAGCGAGTGTGTGTGAGGATTTTGGAAAGGATGCAGAAGGCATGGAGTCAGAGGAGGTGCAACACATTTGCTGTGTCTCTCTTGGAGAAAAGAGTAGTGAGCTGTGTGTGTGTGAGTGGGTGTGTGAGAGTGGGTGTGTGAGAGTGGGTGGGTGTGAGAGTATGTGTGTGAGTGGGTGTGTGAGAGTGGGTGTGAGAGTATGTGTGTGAGTGGGTGTGTGAGAGTGGGTGTGTGAGAGGATATTGGAAAGGATGCAGAAGGCGTGGAGCCAGAGGAGGTGCAACACATTTGCTGTGTCTCTCTTGGAGAAAAGAGTAGTGAGCTGTGTGTGTGTGAGAGTGTGTGTGTGTGTGTGTGTGAGAGAGAGTGAGTGTGTGAGAGTGAGCGTGTGTGTGAGTGTGTGTGAGAGAGAGTGAGTGTGAGAGTGTGTGAGTGAGTGTGTGAGATAGAGTGAGTGTGTGTGAGAGAGTGAGTGTGTGAGAAAGTGAGTGTGTGAGAAAGTGAGTGTGAGAGTGTGTGAGTGAGTGTGTGAGATAGAGTGAGTGTGTGTGTGTGAGAGCGTGTGTGTGTGGTGTGTGTGTGAGAGAGAGAGTGAGTGTGTATGAGAGAGTGTGTGTGAGAGTGAGTGTGTATGAAAGAATGAGTGTGAGTGAGTGTGAGAGAGTGAGTGTGTGAGAGAGAGTTTGTGAGAGAAAGTGAGTGTGTGAGAGAGTGTGTGTGTGAGTGAGTGAGGGGGGAGCTGTCAGTATGACAGAATGCTCTGTGACTGAATGCGGCACCCCCTTCCCTCTATTCTCTATAGGAGCGGATGGTAGTGTAGTTAGGGAGCCGGTGAGCTCTCACTGCAGGTTTGCTCTGCTTCTTCATTTGAACGCTGCCTCCTTCCTGTTTATCCTCCTCCTGACGTGACCCGACCCAGCTGTGGACGAAGGCACGCTAATGGGGGAATGGTTTCTTCTTCTTCAGGGGGTTGCCGGTGATTGGCTCCTGCACTTTCTCTGCCTCCTCCAACACACAGTCCTGGGAATCTGCCGCCTCTTCCTTTTCCTGTCCGCACAGCTGGTAGATCCCGGCAATGGTTCCCGGTCCTGCTTTTCTCTGCTGCCATCAGCTGTCAGCTCTCTCCCTGCCTCCGCCAACTTGGAGAACCTCCTGACAAAGATGCGTCTTAATACCAGAGCCTGTCACGTGTCAAGGCGAGTAGGCTGTCAACTTCCCAGGGAAGATTTATACCCTTATAAGGCCCTGCTGCTGCCGCTAGTAGTCATGTAGTCCCTTGCTCCAGTCACAAGCCATTGTACCCTCTTCATCCCCCACAACAAACACTCACAGAAAATGTAGATGTCTATTCGTAAATATTGTGTCCCTAGTGGGCAAATGATGAGGAATTATTATACTGACTGAAGGACTTCCCATATTCTCCATTAAACACCTCAGGAAACTCACCTGGGGGAAATAAGTTACAGAGGACTTTACACCAATGAATACAGGGTAATAAAATGAATTCCCTGGGGAAGTGAAGACTAAAACAGAATAAGGCTAGAAATGCTGTATTTTGTAAACGAAACATAAACATGAACTTACTGCACCACAAGCCTAATTAAACAAATGAAAGGTGGACACAGGGGGGTCACCATCTTGTAACTTTGTTAAACATCTTTGCAAGACCAAGACTTTGCACATGCTCAGTGTGCTCTGGGCTGCTTCCGCTCCTCTTCAGAAAAGGCGACAGGATGACAATTCATCGTGCAGTGCTGGATTTCTCCTCCCTGGCTATCGCCCATATTCAACTGACAGCATGTGAAGGAAGAGCAACAAGGGACACTACCACCACCCGAGCGGTTCATATATTACTGATGAAATGCCCAGTTTGCGCTCGCTGAAGTGAACACACTCATTGCCCAAGAACACAATCCATGGAAGTCGACAGATTGTGAATGGGTTGACAAATCCTAAAGCCTAATATTAGCTTTATTTATATTCTAATTAGCACAAAACAGAAAAGGGCAAACTGGGCATTTCATCATTAATATATGAACAGCCGCATCAGACTGAAGGATGATCTGTAAGTCACACCCAGTGAGCGGTGCTAAAAATGGCAAACTTTGGACCGATTGCAATATATGCCCATGAGAACCTTACCTAGGGAGGACTGGGCATCGCAGCTGGAGAGAATCCCTGGGGCTTGAGCGCCCCTACAGACTATGACGACAGAAGGCGTGCAAGGGAGAATGTGTAGCCTGCGGAGGGAGCAGAGGCCGAACCGGTGACGCTACCTCCCCCTCCTCCTGCGCTGCCGGACACCTGGGAGCTAATGTGGAGCCAATGGGGAGCCACCAACCTCGCCATCCTCTGTGGCAGCCGCTTACGGTACATGAACACTCCAGGCTCGGTGTGGCAGCTGCAAGGCATGGGAACACACCCCCTTCTCTCCGTTCACTTGTTCCTGTGCTGCTGCTGCTTGGAATGGCCCGACCAATACCTAGTTGGTGTCACTGTGCCTCAGAGCTGTGCCTGTACTGCTCGGGTGATGGTAGTGTCCCTTGTTGCTCTTCCTTCACATGCTGTCAGTAGAATATGGGCGATAGCCAGGGAGGAGAAATCCAGCGGCACACGATGGATCGTCACCCTGTCACCTTTTCTGAAGAGGAGCAGAAGCGGAGTTTCGGTAAGTTATTTCCGAATAATGAGGTCCTGTGTTGTCATGTAATCTAATGTGGATTTTATAGTTTTTGTATTGTTTAAAGGTGAAGGAAAGGATTGGTGCACTTGGGGGTACCAAATGTTATGCACCCCTAAGTGATTGTATTGACTTACCTGAAACCCCAGGCTGGTGCTCCTATCAGCAGAAAACTGCACCTGCCCAGGGTTATAAATGAAGGGAGAATTTCACTGCATACAGTCAGGTTTCTTATAAAAACGGTATACATTTTGTAATTAAAGTATATTGAAGATGAGTAAAAATGGGATTTTATTATTTTGCCTTTACATGCCCTTTAAGGATTTCTGCCAACTTTTGCATTTTTTTTTTTATAATATTGCTCCAATGAAGTCCGTGTTCAGTCATGTCCAGTCCCAGGCAGTCTCCCTACCCTTGCGTTCTACAAGCAAGAAGGTATTTATAAAGACATATATAAAAAAAATAAGAACAAACACAAGAATAGCGATAGACTAGCAGCAACAGTTGCTAGACATTTGGGTTTGGGAGAATAATAGTCTTAGCCTTCTTTCTGTCTCATTTTAGCATTGCTGTTCTGCTGCTGGACCCATCCAGAAAAAGACATCACTATAACTGAAGGATGGAGAAATCTAAGGACCCATTCCTCACGGTGAAAATATACTTTTCTGCAATACAGAGGGAGTAACAGCTGGGTGGTTATTTTGTACATGTTGTATTTTTCATGTACTAATGTCAAATAAAGGGACGGAAAGACAAAATCACTAAGGGGTACAGTATGTAGGCATCACCCATCAATTAAATCACAAATAAATATTTTCCATAGTTTACTGTTTTTCGGAAGAGAAGCACTGGCACTGGTCTATAGAAGTGCCAACATCTTTCACGGATTATTTGAACAGATCTAGGTTTGTGCATGCATACTATAACTATAAGTCAGAAAAGATGGCGGCAGTGAAAGCACTGCTCCCAGGGAAATCTTATCAATTTAAAAGGCACCTATCAATGGAAAATTCTTCCACCCCAGCTGAAGAAACAGACCAAAAACCAGTTGGGGAAAACTATATTGTTTTACCCAAAAAGTGCTTGTGTCTGGGAAACATGCTCATTATTCACGTGTGTCACAAAACATGGCCATTTGCTTAGGGAGCTCGCTCACAGTGTGTGCTGCATAGCACTGTTTTTGGACATAAGGCTAATGCCAGACAGGGTTGAAAATCATCCTGCTTAAATACGCAGATTGAGACAGCCCCTTCACTGGAATTAGCATCCTGTCCTACCTGCACACAGAGCAATTGTATTAGCCCGGATGCTGGCACATGTAGCTGATTTCAGTAAAGAAACACAGGAGTTTATATTTTCGAGCTGAAATCAGCCACAATGCCAGCACCTGGGCCAATACAATTGCTCTGGGTGCAGGCAGGACAGGATGCTGATGCCAGTGCAGGGGCTGATTCTCGGCCTGCAGAAATTGAAAAAAGTCTATATGGCACAGGTTTAATAGTAGATAACAGATAACACCATTATGTTCTACAGAGCTTATCTGCTGTGTATCGTGTGCGTGAATGGCTGCCCACATTGCTACACAGCAGCTTGTTTATATATACTATATTAGTGTTTCTAAATCAAACACACCCGTTTTACTGCACACTGCATTACATTTTTATTACTTTAAAACACTTTCATGTTTTGATGTTACTTTAAGCAGCCCTGTCTTGCATTAGTCTAATAGTATTGTTTCCCCCAATTGGAGTGCAGCAGATAATCTTGCTCTGATAACTACCCTTTGACATACAGTTAAAGGACATGGAAATTCAATTTTACAAAGAGTGACAAAATGTTAGACATACACCCTAGTTAATCATGTTTAAACAGTTACTGAAACTTGTAGCTGACTGGTTCATCCACCCTGCTGTTCTTTAAATGGGATTCATTTCATTTCAGATACAAATAAACTCTGAGCAGGACTGGGAGTATATTGAAGACAAAGATTTGTCATCCTCAGATGGCAATGAAGATGCTTCCCCATTGGTTCCCTCAGGTAAATGTTTGTTTCTGTAGTTGAACACGCATATATCTATCTATCTATCTATCTATCTATCTATCTATCTATCTATCTATCTATCTATATATATATATATATATATATATATATATATATATATATATATATATATATATTAAAATATATATGGAGTTCTGCCCCCTCCTTAACTTGTAATTCCGATTGGGAACCCCTAGGGCAGCCAGCAGCATAGTTTAGGAACAACAGGGTTAACTCTTTGTGTAAATGTTTGGTAATTTACACAATCTTTAAACAATGATATGACACAGATAGTAATATATATTATTTGCAGATAAAAAGCTCAGCCTAACACATATAATAAATACAGCCGTGCTGGCTGTGGTGTACCCCCACCTAGTACAATTCAGCAAACACACACATACATATGCACTTTATTTGCTTTTTCTTTTTACCTTATAACGTTTATTTTTCCCCAGTAGCAGTGTGAGTCACACGATTATTTGTATTTTATTTCAGTGACTTTTTTTAATCTCTAGTTTTGCTATGCTTATTGTTTGTTTTTGACCAAGAAATATAATTACCCAGTAACACTAGCAGAATTGGGATTTTGGCCACAATCTCCCTGGTTTTCTTTATTTTTATATTGCTGTTCATTTTTCTCTTTGTTTGTCGTACTATTGCATTTTGCATTGTGTCGGATTACTAGTTTTTATTTGAAAAATGTTGCACTATTTTCATAAATGGGTTACTGTATGCCACATACATATAGGGTATCATAATGCTCATTAGTCCCGTCCCCCGAAATTTATTTTTATTGTTTTATTTAAACTGTAAAGTGCAAGCTGGTGGTCAGAACTTTTTTGAAACTGTTAAAACAAAGCAAAACTATCCAATGCATTTAAAGGGTTAGTTTACCTTTAAATAGATTTTTATATGTTATAGAATGCCTCATTCTAAGCAATTTTTTAGTTGGTCTTCATTAATTATTTTCAGTTTATGAGTTATATGCCTTTGTCTTCTGACTCTTTCCAGCTTTCAAATGGGGATCACTGACTCCATCTAGAAACAAATGCTCTGTAAGGCTACAAATGTATTGTTATTGCTACTTTTTATTGCTCAACTTTCTATTAAGCTGAGCTCCTATTCATATTTCAGTCTCTTATTCAAATCAGTGCATGGTTGCTAGGGTCATTTGGACCCTAGCAACTCGATTGCTGAAATTGCAAACTGAAGAGCTGCTGAATATAAAGCTAAATAACTCAAAAACTACAAATAATAATAAATAAATAATTTGAAGGTGAACAACCCCTTTAACTTTTAAATAACCCCATGGGTTATTATGGGAAGCAGAACCTGAAGAGTTCAAAATAGATATACATGCCACCGTACACAATAAAAGAAAACCCTAAATCCTAGCTCACTTTGTGGTTTTCTAAATTCAGAAATCAACTAACAAATATCTTCCGGGTCCTAATTCAAAGTACCAAATAGATGATGTTCAAGGCGCCCCTTCATATAAAGGTGCATTAAAAAATCTCAAAAATCTGTAAAAACACAAAAAGCAAATTACTCAAATGTTATAACATCACATTCTGCCCCTCATATTCAATGAGCATCAAATCACTCTCGAAAACTATTGAAAAATATCTTGAATTATGGAAACACAACGAAACGATTTCTACATAAACCTTCCAAATTTCATATGCCATTTTTTTTGGTCTGGTTTCTCTGGTTTTTTGTGCTTAAAAATCCCAACATTTTTACATAATAATATGTAATGGGAAATTGCATCACTGTATAACAAAAAGCACATTTTTTTAACTCCTAGCTATATATTCATTTAATCTGTTTCTGCAGGTTCACAAAAAGAACCTTCAAATCGTGGGCAAGGACGAGGGCACAAAAAGAAAGCCAGATTCACACCAGAGGAGTTGGCTATCGTTGTGGAAGAACTTTCTGCCCACAACAAGCTCCTCTTCACCATTCATCAGGATCCTGCCAAAGCACAGTGTAAAGCCGCTAAATGGGCTGACATATTGAACCGGGTGAATGCTCACCAAGTGACTTTCCGAACCATAGACGACATCAAGAAACGATGGCACGACTTGAGGAAAACCGCAAGGAAGAAGCTTTTTAAGATTAGGAGGGAGCAAGGAAAACCTGGTGGAGTGTCGCCAAGGAAGAAAACTCGACTCACTCGCCTAGAGAAAATGGCCGCCAAGACCATGACACCAAAGATGAGCTATTTTTTCAGTAGTGATGATATATTAGATAGTAATGAAGACTCTGATGTATCATCACATGAAAAGTTGCCTAAGAGTAAGGTCCCTCAAAGAGAGCCATACATGACAAGACGCAAGAGTCAGATGGTCATGACCCAAATCAGTGATGAGAAGAATTCAGAAGCCAGCACATCGTGTAAGTCTTTCACACTTTATTCCATCATTCTCCAAATTCCTTTAAAAGGCAAACTAAAGCCTCAGACCACCCAAACAGCCACTGCTGCTTACAATGGGTATCAGATAGGATCTGTGCCACTGTGACAGAATTCTCTGTTATAAAGATAGCTAGAATCTCAGCCATAAAGCAGGGCAGGACTGCTGTTTACAATGGGTATCGGATAGGATCTGTGCTACTGTGACAGAATTCTCTGTTATAAAGATAGCTAGAATCTCAGCCATAAAGCAGGGCAGGACTGCTGTTTACAATGGGTATCAGATAGGATCTGTGCCACTGTGACAGAATGCTCTGTTATAAAGATAGCTAGAAGCTCAGCCATAAAGCAGGGAAGGACTGTGTATTTTTGAAAAGAGAACCTGAGTAACATGACACATGTTCTACTGTTCAATCACAAACCAATCTGTTTCCACACTTTGAAGCAAATCTATCATTACTGATCAGGTTCAAGGACCTGTAAACCAGTAGGACTGTCAGCAATTGTGTTTTTTTTAAATGTTTTTTCTTAATTGCCCAATTAATTAGGTCTCAGTTCCTATTCTGAAGACATGTTCAATGGCAAAACAGAAATGTCTTCAGAGAGTGCGGCACCTGATAATCACCAGTTGGCACAGAAAGCAACAAATAACCCACCGACTGCCATATCTGTAAGTATTTTGTATGTACAAGCCCGTGCCTCCATTTAGAGGTTTAGACAAATACAGTTCAAAACCTGTGCTTTTCAAACTTGCGATTATTCCGAGGGACCTCCCAATATTCCTAATTCAGAAATTCAAATCTTTCCAGGAAATGCTTTAAAATATGATTACATCCTAGATCTGCCGCCAAACTGTGTATGCTGCCTATACAGGTACAATAAAATGTTCTAAATATGGATTCCAGGGGTCTTCTGGTTTGCTAACCAGTATGCAAACAACTTCCAATGCATGTGCCATATAGAGACTCCCAGAAATAGTGCATATGACCAAGTGGGAATTGGCAAGGCACCTGGGAAAAGTAGGAGTGCCAGTACTACTTGGCCTGGCTCTGCAATACATTTATTTGAAACTGAAAATGCAATGGCTATAAATAACATAACATACAAAAGTAACTGCACATTGTAATGAGCCATCACACTTTTTATGAAATGCTACAAAATTGTGCAAGTCTGTATATTTATGTGTACACTTGAGGAATAGTGTATTTGAGAGCGTGTGTGTATATGTGTATTTGAATGTGCTGGGGGGGGGTTACCTGTCCCCCATACTGTCATGGGAAAACATTTTTTTTCAAAACGCATCTGTTAATATTGCTGCTCCAGCAGACTTCTGCACTGAATCCGTTTATCAAAAGAGCAAACTGGGTTTTTTTTATATTTCATTTTGAAATCTGATATGGGGCTAGACATATTGTCAATTTCCAGCTGCCCCCAGTCATGTGACTTGTGCTCTGATAAACTTCAGTCACTCTTTACTGCTGTACTGCAAGTTTGAGTGACATCACCCCCCCTCCCTTTTGCCCCCATCAGCAGAACAATGGGAAGGTAACCAGATAGCAGCTCCCTAAAACAAGATAACAGCTGCCTGCTAGATATAAGAACAGCACTCAATTGTAAAATCCAGGTCCCACTGCGACATTCAGTTAGCCAGAAAGCATGGCTGCCTACACACCAATATTACAACAACAAAAAAATACACTTGCTGGTTCAGGAATTCAATTTTATTGTAGCGTGAATTATTTGCAGTGTAAACAGTGTAATTTAGAAATAAAAACTACACCATAAAAATTATGACAGAATCCGTTAAGATTATTGTCTGGCTGTTGCACACTTGTGCCTGTTTACAGCGATACTGCCCATTTAAGTCCATGTGTGCATGTTGGTAAGCTGTGTGATTTGTTTATAGAAGATGTGACCTGCTTCGTGGGGATACTTTGTTTCATCTCCAGGTAGAGTCTGAGGGTGACTGGGAGTATGCAGAGGAGAAAGTGGTCATTAAAGAAGAGCGGATTATACGCAGAAGCCAAGCTCACAGTTCATGGGGTAAGACAGTATCTTACGGGGCAACCAGCTAGTTCTAGATTGGGATGACCAAGAACTGCTGCATGGTGATGTAGTTGACTGGGGGGGAAGTGTTCTGTAATAATACAGAGTTTGTGTGGAGCACTCATTCATTAAAGTATATAGCAGTAGGGACCTGCCTCTGCCAACCAACTGTTCTAACAATCGCCATGTTAATCTGCAACACTCTCAATCAAACCCCACTTTCCCTCCCACCTTTGTATAGAGGCCTGACCCCAAGCTTGGGAAGCACTGCTCTTAAACCTGCTGAGGTTATACAGAGTCGGCACAAGTTACCCGTTTCACCTGCCTAAAGTCTATGGGGCAGATTTACCAAACGGTGAATAGGCCGTCGCTAGTGAAAATTTGCCAGAAATCCCATTCACATGGACTTCGCCAACAGGCATAGAGAACAATTCGCTCGTGAAAGAGACTGTCATTGCACAGTTTTGCGCCCTATCGCCAGGTGAATTGTCACTCAGACGAACGATCGTTAATCTGCAAATTCGCTAAAGTACGAATTTTGCCTCTTTCGTCAGTTTCCTTCGCCAGCTTAGACCTGGCGAACTGATAATATGAAGCTACATCCTCCTTAATCTTATGTCCGTGACATCATATCCTGTATGCTGAAAAGTCATAAAAGTTCTAAAAAAAAGTGAGATTGCTTTCAAAACTCCTGATTATTGAACATTTTTGAGTTAACATTTCTTTCCCATCCATTTGAGGGGCATGCCACATTTGTTTTAGTGTGGGCTCATGTCTAGGACATTAGAGGATCACTTTTGTCTTTATTTTGCTTCCTTGGACATTTGTAATAATAAGCGGCCACTTCAAGCAATCTCTAAAAAAGACGTCCATACGACCTATATGTACCTGGCCTATTGAAATTGACCTAAGGGTAAGAGACTAATGAAGTTTCACTAGGCAGAAATGAACGTTAGTGAAAGTTCGCTATGAAATGCTCGCACCGGCGAATTAACGCTAGCGAAACTTCGCCAGTGTTCGGCTACAGAGACGCAACTTTACATTTTATTGAATTAGCCTGTTGGTAATGGATTTACGCTTGATGAAATGGCACAGAGTGTGTCGGAGCCTTTGCTGGTGAAAATTCGCCTTTAGTGAATTTGCCCCTATGTCTTTCTAAGTACTATAGAGCAGAAGAAAGCAAAAATGGTTTATTAATAAACCCAGATCCGCTTCTTATTGGCATGACCCCTCTTTGTCGGGGGTCGCGGTAAAATAAAAATTTAGTGCGTGAGCACTGACGCGCATATGCGTAAACCCGGCACCTCACGAGTATGCACAAACATGACGCGGCGTGCCGGGGGGCCCTGGGGCAGTAGCCCCATTGGGCCCCAAGCCCCCCAGTCTGACCTTGTATAGGTGCACAGGAAGGAACACCCCAGAACAAAAGTGAGTTTGTGGTAGGGAACCTAAACAGTTTATTGTGTGCTAGAGTTTTCTTTCCAAATGTTATCGTTCATATGAAAAAAAAACTGGAGATATCAAGATGGCGTATAAGTTTGTCTCACCCCCTATATTTTTACTGTAGGGGCTTCTGCTGCACAGCCAACACAGGCGATGAGCCGATGGCAGGCCAAAGTGCACAAGAGGAAGGCCAGGTTCAACCCAGAAGAGCTTGCAATTGTGGCCGAAGAATTATCCTCCTATAATAAGCTGCTGTTCCGTGCCCAGCACAACCTGGCAGACGTGCAGCGCAAGGCACACAAATGGGCAGAGATCTTGCGGAGGGTGAATGCCGTAAGCATCACTCACCGGACTATTGGGGATATAAAGAAGAGGTGGCATAAACTGAGGAGAACTACAAAAAAGAAACTCCTACAGATGAGGAGGCAGATGCAAGAGAAGGGAGTGGAAGAGACTCATCTAACAAAGTTCGAGGAGATGGCGGCACGGACAATGACTCCACAGATGATTTATGGAGTCTCTGAAGGCTTGGACATAATAGAAAGTGAGGAGGAGGCACGGGTTTCTCTGATGACCAATGGCTTACAGGAGGAACCTTGTGAGATAAATCATGTGGTTCCCTGTGAGCAAGAAGAGTCTACCAACGAGGCCCAAAATAGCCAGAGAATACTACTAAAAATAGTGCCCACATCCTCTACCAATAGTAAGTCACCTGAACATACAATGAACACTTGTGTGTGTGTCAATAGACTCTTGCATTTCCTCTCATGCATAATAATGTCACAAAAAAGTAGATACTTCAAAAGATATTATCTTTTGGTTGAATTCCTGTCCTTTTAGGTACCTCAGACAGTTTGTACTCTGTGTCAGGCTCCGGTCCACCATTAACTATCAGTTAAATAAATAGTATAAGATTGTGTTACATACAATCCTTGCAGACTCTATCCTGACTGCCTATTCTTGCATTAACATATACCGCCTCTCCGCTATTCTTTATGGGCATGTGCATTTCTTTACATAGTCATGTATATCCCATGGGGGCTACTGCTAGGAAGCACATAAAGGTTAGCTATTTTGTACAGATATCTTGGCAGGTGATCTGTGGTCTATGTTTAAAAACACTGCATATCATTTTAATATGGCTGACCAGTATGTTCCTTTTCTTTCAGATCACATTATTTCTATGGAAGATCCAGAGAGTCCCATTTCTGTTATTGCTTCCCCCGACACACAGCTAGGCTTTATTAGGCATTCACCAACGCCTCCAATGAGAGGACATGAGCCTGTAGAAATAGCCATGCAGCCAGATCTGCTGGCTCACCATGTTGGACAGCTAGTGGAAAGCATTCGGGAACACAATGAACTTTTCCGAAGCCAACGCAGAAATGAACTCTTATTAGAGAGCAGAATGGTCTGCCTGGAAAATGCAGTAAAAACTATGGTCCAGACAAATCATGCGCTAATCCAGTCACAAGCCCAGCACACGCAGGAACTTGGGCATCTGACACAAGCTGTGTGCCAATTGGTGGAGCAGATGGCAACTTCCCCACCAGGAACCTTTCTCCCCAGTGCACACCAAGACCTGGCACCCAGAACAGCGGTTTCTTACCTGCCCCCTCCTTATGATCCATCTTTTCCTCTATGATCTAGGATTTTATCGTTCGGTATACAGAATAGGCATCCTCCATATTTGTATCCACATTTCTCTATTCTGTTCCAACACATTTCGTGAACAATTGCCCAAAAGGCAACTATCATATCTGCTGCTACAGAAAATATAAATATATACTACCCCCTATTTTCTGTATTGTCGCTAACTGGAATTGGGACGTTGGCCCCAGACTAGACATAACAGGGTATATTTCTAATTCTGAACCCACTTTAGCTCTCTTAAAAGCTCTTAAAGGAGACATTTTGTGGAAAAAAAAAAGATAAGAATGTACCAGTGCGTTATACTCATTTAGCTATAGAAGAATTGTGCTTAAAAAAGTAGTGTTTCAGGCTGATTTATTGAATATTTCTGCAAAAATCCTAATAATCCCTCCCTTCACTCCCTGAATTCCCAGGCTGTGCAGGGGATCTGGCGGCTCTCAGCTCACTGCACTGTAGGACAGGAACCAATCAGCAGCTAGCAGGACCTGATAGGGAACTGAAGCCTGTCTGCTTTTGTGACTGATTGGCTGTCCCCCCCTCTTACTGTGTTTCTGGCAAGAATCGTTAGGACACCCCCTACCCCTCATATGAAACAGGAACCAGTGAACATCTATAGGGAGCTCCAATAAAGGGGCTATTTTTAAAGATATTACTTTTTAGCACCATGTAAAAGCAACACCCACATATTACTCATAATTGCCTACATAATGTTTTCACTTATCCCATATGTCTCCTTTAAAAGAACATTCCATTTTGGCCACATTGGCACTATATACAAGCTTTCCCCATGTCTGGTCTGTATAAAGCTCTGTGTGAAAGTGGTGATGCTACGTTCCACCTATGTCTCTTTTAGGCAAATATGTTCCAAGGATAGAGAATGTAAGTTGGGTGGCACGATGGCTAGTCACTGTTCAGTGCAATATATTGAGCACTAACAGGGTAAATGGGCTCTTCCAATAGTGCTGGTGTCACAATCACCACAAGGCAGTGGCACTTGCCAAACGGACCACTCCATGTTCATCCCTTTTTAAAAAAAAAAAAAATACAGGTATGGGATCCGTTATCCGGAAACCCATTATCCTGAAATCTCCGAATTACAGATAGGCTCCATTTTATTTGAATAATCCAAATTAAAAAATAAAAAAATGATTTCCTTTTTCTCTGTAATAATAACTCATGGGTCGACCTCAGTGACAAAGATGAGCTTGATTTATTAGCATGATTTATTTGGCATGATCACAGCAACATTTTCCCAACTTGATAAAGGACCACTATGTCTGAAATGTTGCTGTGATCATTCCATAAGAAAAAATAATTACAGTTTATATATATATATATATCTCCAAATAAGAAAAAGGCAGCACTCAAATTTTTCAAAAAATAGTGTATTAAAAATGACAAAAGTTCACAATATTGCTCCATACATGACCTATTAATGACAGAGTTTCCATCTGTGACCTTTCGGGCCAACATTGTGCCCTTTTTCAAGCTTAACAGGTAAACTCATATCACATGTATAAACCAAACAATTTAAATTCTCAAACAGGAAATGACAATGGGGTTACTACGTAACTAGTACAACAGCATTGTTAACCCTTACCATGCCTCCTCTGTTTTCAATCAGATCCTTAGCACAAACATCATGAATATACACTTAAGGTGGCCATACACCGAGAGATCCGCTCGTTTGGCCTTGAGGTGGGCAATATCGGGCTGATCTGATCGTGGGCCCTAGGGCCCAACAATCGGATCCTACGGTGTTCAGATCAGAGATAAGATCAAGTAGTGACGTACAAGGGCCAAGCTGTCACCTTGTCCCCTCCAGTTTGACTTGGCACAGCTTATAAATCCATGTCTGGGACTCTTGGGAGGGCCTGCCCTATAAATCAGCCAGATGTTACATGTTAAAGGGACATGTTTAGGATAATAGATAATAGCAGAAAGGGACATAATACTATAATACTGGAAGGGTCACAGATGAAGCCGTTGGTAGGGCTGAAGAAGGGAGAATGATCATTCTGCAGATGGAATTGATGGCTGAGCTGTATGCTGCTGATGGTAGGAAGGGCTGGAAACATCGCTGACGGTAGGGCCAGGTGTTTGAAGCACACGGTGGTAAAGCTTCATGTGGGCTGATATGATGCCAATGGATGACAAAAGAACAGCATTATTTTGGTTCAATTGTAACATTTCAACATTAGTACAAAGTATTGGGCAATAGTAACTCTAAATGCAGACAGGCACTGTATGGCTAATTAGCAGATTTCACTGGATGCCGTTAAATACTTGCAGTCTATGCAGTGTATTGGATAGTGGACTGATATGTACCTATTAGGTTTAAAAGGGATATCCAGTCAAATAACCAACTTCTGGGGGGGGTCAAGTTTTTTACTTGGACGTTTAAGGGGGGCCCTGGCCACCAATGTCCTTATAACGTGGTGGAGCCCTCTCCACCAATTTTTTTTTCTTACCATGTGGGGTCCTAGCCACCAATATTTTTTAATGGGGGGGCCCTGACCACAAATGTTTTTTATGGGGGCCCTGACCACAAATGTTTTTTTTATTGGGGAGCCCTGACCACCAATATTTTTTTTATTAACATGTGGGAAGCCTAGCCACCAATGTTTTTTTACTGTGTGGTGGGGGTGGACCTATAGGTGGGGCTTGCTGTGGGTGCAGCTCAGGGGGCCCAGGAAATTTTGTCGTATGGGGCCCTGCAATTTCTGATGGCGGCCCTGACGGTATGGAAAGAATTTTAAAGGGGTTGTTCACCTTCCAAACACTTTTTTCAATTCAGTTGTTTTCAGATTGTTCCCCAGAAATAAAGACTTTTTTCAATTACTTTCGATTATTTATTTTTTACGTTTTTTCCAAAATCTAAGTTTAAAGGTGAATGTCCCTGCCTCTGGTATTTCAGTCTGGCAGCTCAGTAATTCAGGCGCAGACTCTAAACTGTTACAATTTTGCAACATTTAGTTGACACATTTCTCAGCAGCATCTCTGGAGTATTAGTAACTATTGTATCAAGTCTAACAACTGCCTGTAATGAAACCCAGAGATTCTGCTCAGCAGGGACAAAGATAAGAAATGTATCAACTAAATGTATCCATTTAGAACAGTTTACAGGGTCGGTGACCCCCCTCCCAGAGCTGCTTCAGAAGGAGAGAAATGACACTTTACACTTCAATATTAGAAAAACCGTCACACATAGAAAATAGAAAGTCATTGGAAAAAGTCGTTATTTCTGGTGATCTATCTGAAAACAACTAGTTGTTTGAAGGTGAACCACCCCTTTAAGGACTGTGGATCTTAATATCAATTGGAGACCATAAGCAGAACACAGGACAGAGCTGGGGCAGTACATTTGTTACTTACTGTAGAACAAATTCCTTGGAATAAAAGGAACTGCCGGACCCATTGGAGTTTTACTTACAGATGAACGATGCCCTTTGCATGAAGATGTTGCAGGCCGCATACCATCTCTGCCGCATAGAAGCTTTATAAAAGTAGAATAAAGATTAATTTACCGACTGGAAGCCATATACTATACACAGAATCAGTGTGATAATATTACAACAAGGGACTTTCCCCAGTGTTAGACAGTACAATATGGCAGCAACACTGAGACACTTGAGCAATTGGATACATGGAGTAGAGGTGTATACCAACCACACCACAAGAACAACAACTCATCCCACACATGAACCTATTATATGTACAACATATGCACAAATCAGACCTTCCAATAGAAGTAATAGAAAATCCACTACTAAATACAACCTGGTGATTATGGCAGCAACATAACTTATCAGGAAACCCCCAGGCCCTGAGCATTCTGGATAACAGCTCCCATACCTGTACTCAAAGGATCTAAGCACAGGAGTCTGAAATACATTTTTTACTGCGTAAATGACAAGGGTTAATCAGTGCAGCATCACAGGGCAATCACGTTATTCTGCTTCTTCAATGGACACGTACATGCATGGCAGTAAAAAAATTTGACCGTTTGCTAAAAGTTCAGCTTTTAACACTACTGCACATGCACCAGCCTAAAAGAGAAGAAGTGCATGAAGAGTGCACACAGTTCCTATAAAAGTACCCTGGGTCAGAGACCAGGAACACCAGCCCAGGGGCGTAACTATTAAGGAAGCAGACGCTGCAGCTGCAGGGGGCCGCATGAGGCCCAAATAAAGAGCAATTTCAACATATATTGGTAAAACAGGACAACCTCTGGATATGTTGGTGGCCCTAAAATTAATTTTCTGTGGGGCCCAGTAACATCTAGTTACACGACTGGATCCAGCAATGATTTGCACTGTCAATACAGTGATTATAGTCTTTATAGATTCTTTTGTGCCACAATTTGAAGACATGCTTGAATGTACTGATTACAAAACCACAGAAAAGTGATATGTACTGGTGCTTCCAATGCTTATTATTCAGCACCAAGAACCCTGGTGTCTCATGGGATTCCATAATTTCAGCTCCTGCCATAGTTACGTAAGTCTAAAACATACCAAATGCTGCTATAGTAGTCAGGCCAGAATGTGTCCCCCTGACATCCCAAGACCAGGCAGTAGCAGGCAAGTGGGTTGTACACTGCCAGCAACTTTCAGACAAATAAACAGGGCAGCAGGGAACGGCAGTCAGCGAGGCAGGGGGTTGTGGTTCATTTGCAGCAATCCCTGGCACAGCCACTCACCATTTGTGCTCCAAGTGCCTTTTGTGCTCCCCTAGACCCAGCTGCTGTGCCGCTTGATGTCGCAAGCGGCGCCAGTGACGTCACACGCAATGCACCGCCGGAGGAGTGCGCTATTGAGAACCCGGAAACAGCTTTTTCCCTCTGTGAAGTCGAAGTTCTTTGCGCACAACCACACGCACACCCTGGGCTGTGCGCCATTGCGCACGCGTGCTCTTGGATGCGCACGGTTACGCACAATTCCGCACGGCGGAGCACGTGGCGCGTGAGCTGCCGGGGGGCCCAATCGCACCCCCTGCTCCCCCAGTAGTTACGCCACTGCTATGAGAGACAGCTTGTCAATAATTCAGAGTTTTTCTGGATAACGGGTTTCCAGATAACGGATCCCATACCTGTAGCTATTGATTATATTGTAGCTGTTACCTCTTGACATTATTGGAGCATTTCACATTTCCCTCTGATTTACTTCTGACAAAGTAGCTATTTTTTTAGCAGAAAGTCTATTAGTTCCTCAGGTGGCTCCCCGGCTGAATATATTTTTCTTTAGTGATTGATTTTATTGATTGAGTGTTGCAGATAAAGTTTGTATTTTCAGTATGTGTTTGGCTTTAGATTGTGGTTTAGTTTAATTGGCTAGCAATTTCCCTGTTTTGTTCCCTCCCCTATAGAACTTGTATTTGGGAAATTCTAATTTTGTTTTGCTTTGGGTTAGTACATTGGTGCTGAACAATTGTTTAGTTTCCACGTATTTTTCTTTTGTTGTGATTGCCTGTTTACTGATGCTCTTTCTTGTTGCTTGTTTAGAAAGCAAACATTTGATTGGTTGTTATGTGTTATTACGCCAAGTACAAACTTTACAACTTTTATTTTATATTTACCCCAAAATAACATTGGTTCATTTTTTTAATGATATTTTTAAGGTTAGAATTAGCAGGGTAAGTCCAGCAATCCATTTCAACCAGTCAGATGTTTGCTTATAGCTAAACATTAAATGCTCCCAGCTTATTGGTTGCTACAGGTTACTGTGCCAGTAGCATTTTTTGTCACATGACCCCAAGGTGTTTATGACAAAATGTTATATAAGCTGCAAATAGAAAAAAATTGATTTGATGGACCTCAACTATAACCTTACTAAGTATTTGCATCAATAAGTGCAGAATGTTTACATTTCTAATATGTTGCCCCTATTTCTTTTCTCATAGAAGGAGGAGGTGAGGCAAAGAGACCCCGTGTAGCAGGTACAAGATCTTTTCCTCTGCAGATCAGCAGCTACCGGCTCCATGAAGAACTTGGGAAAGGAGCATTTGGCAAGGTGAGTGATAGACCTGGAAGGATACCCTCATATTATGTGTTTCCCCTCATAGCACTCATCCTCCAGCCTTATCAGAATGATCTGGAGACTGTGTCAGTACAAGATCCTCTAATCTTTCATCTCTTCCCTCTGCCTTTCTCAGGTAATGCTGGCATCATTAGCCGACAGCAGTGAGCGTGTGGCCATTAAAATCATGCGGAAAGAAGATCAGAATAAAGAATTGATTGAAAAAGAGGCCCGAGTTCTGGAGGCAGCAAAAGGATGCCCTTACCTGTGCCAACTCCATGCAGCTTTCCAAACAGAGGTACAACATAATACTGATCCCATACAGCTTGTATGGTTTGTCTTCCTTAAGCTCAACATAAGTTTGCATAGTATGTGGGATACGTCTCATGATGATTCTCCTATTTCCCATTGCACTCTTCACTGTCCACTGTTTTGGATATTGAATTTTCTACATGGGGTTTAAGGGAGCGCTCCAAGGGTAATGAAAGTTATGATTGAAATGCTAATGATCTGGCCAAATTTGCTTCAGACACATAAAATAGCAATTGATCAATGCACATTCCCTGGCCCTATATTTACCAGTAATTCATACTTTGGGTATGTCTCATGGCAGAAGGGAACTAGGTTGGTGGGAGGGGCTGAATAATTTGGGCAGCCTGAGAGAGAGACAGTGTGGCATCTCCTCATACCTCCCATCTGAGAGGGTGTCCTATTAATAAAGCTCATAGGCTATACAAGCGTATCACAAAGGGAGGTGGGTAGCTCGGTGCTTCACCTTTAAGGTAACTTTAAGTATGTTATAGAATGGCTCATTTCAAGCAACTTTTCAGCAGAAATTTTTTCCTTTTCATATTTTTTTTAATTATATGCCTTTTTCTTCTAACTCTTTCCAGCTCTCAAATGGGGGTCACTGACCCCAACAAAAAAAACAAACACTCTGTAATGCTACATATTTATTGTTATTGCTACTTTTTATTACTTATCTTTCTATTCAGGCCTCTCCAATTCATATTCCTGTCTTTTATTTAAATCAATGCATGGTTGCTAAGGTAATTTGGACCCTAGCAACCAGATTGCTGAAATTACAGACTAGAGGGCTGCTGAATAAGAAGATAAATAAAACCACAAATAATAAAAAATGAAAACCAATTTCAAATTGTCTCATAATATCACTCTACATCTAATGTGAGGTCTACTTTTAGTGATGTTGTTCCATTATCATCTACATCCATAATATCACTGTTAGCATTCTGTTCCATGGAAAATATTACTTAAATATTATATTGATTTATGAGTGAATTTATATAACTATATTTAACAAACAACTATTTCTTATGTAACCTTAACGTAATAAATATCTGAATGAAAAGCATGAGACCGGAGGGTAATTTAATCAAACTGTTTGCTGACAATGTTTTGAGATCTACTGATCATCAGCTAAAGGTCTACTGGTAGATCCCGATCCACCTTGTGGGGCCCCCCTGCTCTACCTCATACTAAAATATCATTTAAAGGAGAACAACCCCTTTAATACTGGTCTATATGTTAGCATTGGGGCCTGGGGTAGTTGGGTTAGGAAGATTTTGTGCCTGTTTGTTTTCTGCTTTTGTTTGGAGCCCAGTTCATTATTTGTGAATTATTCTATGTGGTATTTGTATGGGGTGTTCCATCAGGAGATTCATTCTCTTCTTATTTGCCATTTATTCCAGCGGCATGCTTTCCTGGTCATGGAGCACATCAGTGGAAGAAGCCTGTGGGATCTTATTGAAGCAGGTCCTCTGAGCATGGACAGAATCACGTAAGTATCATTACATTTGTGACAGGACAATATGGGAGTAGTGAGTGGGTTTGGAGTGTGATATCAGATTACAACAAATTCATTAAATAAAATGTGTCTTTTTTTGTGTGTGCAATTACACACTCTGCACAGAAGAGTAAGGAAGTATATGGCTTCCGGTCAGTAAATTAATCTTTATTCTTCTTTTATAAAGCTTCTATGCGGCAGAGATGGTATGCGGCCTGCAACATCTTCATGCAAAGGGCATCGTTCATCTGTAAGTAAAACTCCAATGGGTCCGGCAGTTCCTTCATTCCAAGGAATTTGTTCTACAGTAAGTAACAAATGTACTGCCCCAGCTCTGTCCTGTGTTCTGCTTATGGTCTCCAATTGATATTAAGATCCACAGTCCTTAAAGGGGTGGTTCACCTTCAAACAACTAGTTGTTTTCAGATAGATCACCAGAAATAACGACTTTTTCCAATGACTTTCTATTTTCTATGTGTGACGGTTTTTCTAATATTGAAGTGTAAAGTGAAATTTCTCTCCTTCTGAAGCAGCTCTGGGAGGGGGGTCACCGACCCTGTAAACTGTTCTAAATGGATACATTTAGTTGATACATTTCTTATCTTTGTCCCTGCTGAGCAGAATCTCTGGGTTTCATTACAAGCAGCTGTTAGAATTGATACAATAGTTGCTGATACTCCAGAGATGCTGCTGAGAAATGTAACAACTAAATGTTGCAAAACTGTAACAGTTTAGAGTCTGCGCCTGAATTACTGAGCTGCCAGACTGAAATGCTGGAGGCAGGGACATTCACCTTTAAACTTAAAAAATAAATAATGGAAAGTAATTGAAAAAAGGTCTTTATTTCTGGGGAACAATCTGAAAACAACTGAATTGAAAAAGGTGTTTGGAAGGTGAACAACTTCTTTAAAATTCTTTCCATACCGTCAGGGCCGCCATCAGAAGTTGCAGGGCCCCATACGACAAAATTTCCTGGGCCCCCCGCAAGCCCCACCTATAGGTCCTCCCTCCTCACCCCACAGGTCCACCCCCACCACACAGTAAAAAAACATTGGTGGCTAGGCTTCCCACATGTTAATAAAAAATAAAAATATATTGGTGGTCAGGGCCCCCTAATAAAAAAACATTTGAGGTCAGGGCCCCCATAAAAAACATTTGTTGTCAGGGCCCCTCCCATTAAAAAATTTTGGTGGCTATGACCCCACATGGTAAGAAAAAAAAAATTGGTGGAGAGGGCTCCAGCACGTTATAAGAACATTGGTGGCCAGGGCCCCCCTTAAACGTCCATGTAAAAAACTTGACCCCCCCCAGGGCCCCACCACACAACAGGGACCACAAATGGTTAACTTTAAGGGGGCCCTGCCATACTGTACTTACTTCATTCGCTTGGCCCACCTGCTGTCAGTGAGCTGCCAACTACAGTAGAGAGGAGGGGAGCACAGGTGGCTTCATCTTCTTCCAGTGACAACATTCTCTTCCCTTATTGGTCACAGAATTTCAAGTCCCGGTAAAGCTGCATGGTGATTGGATGAGCTGGAGGGGACGTTCAAACCTCAGCTATCCAATCCCTGAGCAGCTCAACCGGGATAACTCTGTGACCAATAAGGGAAAGTAATGGACAGAAGATACCTCCCCCTGTGCTCCTGCCCTGCCTTCCAAAAGTCGGCAGCTCTCAGAAAGCAGGGGGGCCCGGCTAATCAAGTAAGTGTGGTGTGGCCAGGCCCCCCTTACCCTCGGGACTCCCTACAACTCTCCCCCCTGTCCCCCCCCTGATGGCAGCCCTGCATACCGTGACCATGGCTCAGATGTTTTATAGGTAGCTTTAGATAACACTGAAACCTATTCAGTAATGTGAGAAGCATGCATGAGTCTGTATCTATGCACTTAAATCTGCTGTGTGTCTGAAATGCTTCTTTGCTTCTAGGGAATAAAATCACCAGTATAATGATTGCAGCCCTTTCCCTTTTCTGATATTTACAGGGATCTGAAATTATTAAATGTACTTCTGACTGGAGAGGGCCATATCAAAATCATCGACTTTGGTCTAGCAGCTGAAAATCAGTTTGGCCAAAGTACTACCTGTGGCCATGCTGGAACCCTTTTGTACATGGCTCCAGAGGTAAGTGATTCAACAGAAGAATAAAGAATTTCCAATATCAGGGGTTGCTGGATGAACCCAAAGAAAGGGAATACAAAGAAGTACACTCACCTTTTTATGCAGAATTACTGTGTGTGGCAGCATAGCCTACACAGACGTACATGAGGGGCCTATGGGAGTTATAGGACTAAATCAGTCAGAAATGCTTTCAAAATATTCTTGTCCTTCTTCGTAAGGTGCTGATGAAGAAGAACTATGATGCTGGGGTAGACTGGTGGGCTTTTGGCTGTATAGTGTACAGAATGGCCACTCGCAGACTACCATTTTTTTCCGGAGAAAATCGAAATCAACAGATAAAATCCATCCTGCTTGACCAGCCAGAATATCCCGCGTGGCTTAACAGAACATTAGAAGATTTCCTGCAAAAGGTGGGTGTGAGCACTTACACAGAGGAGCTCCAAGAAAGTAATGACAGCTTCCAAGCCTCTAGCAATTCATAGCAGGCTGATTTTAAATATGTTTGGAATTATTCATGGCTGTTTTTTTCTACAGCTCCTAGAGAAGGTCCCTAAGAAGCGTCTTGGGGTCAACGGCAACATCAGAGACCATCCACTC